>NW_006921636.1:10908469-10947539 GCF_000298275.1 Orycteropus afer afer | reverse complement strand
TTTGGGACTTAAAATGGACATGAATTAATGACCTGCCGTGTGTTTTGGTAACATCAGGATGGTGCCTTTTTACTTGTCAACCTTGGGTTTGGCAGCCTCAGCAACCAGCAGCTGTCTGAGTGAAGAAAAGAGTCTAGCTCCAGTGGGCCGGCAGCTGGAGGCAGAGTGAAGCCCAAGGCTTCACCCAGCCCCTAGAGCTTGGCACTTTGAACTTGGACTTAAAGCCTCCAAATTGTAAGAATAAACTCCTGTTTGTTAAGGCCATCTCGTTTGTGGTATGTATTCTTGTCACAGTGGCACTAGATAACCAGAACACCCCGTCCCCATCATTTATCTGTCATTCTGTTTGGGTCGTTTGTTTTGTTTGTTTAAATTGTGGTAAATATGTTGTTGTTGCTGTTGTTGTTAAGTGCCGTCGAGTCATTTCCGACTCATAGCAACCCCATGCACAGCAGAACGAAACACTGCCCGATCCTGTGCCAGCCCCACAATCCCTGCTATACTTGAGCCCATCATTGCAGCCACCATGTCAATCCATCTTGTTGAAGGCCTCCCCCTCCTTCGTCGACCCTCCACCCTACCAAGCATGACATCCTTCTCCAGGGAATGGTCCCTTCTGACAACATGACCAAAATAGGTGAGACGAAGTCTGGCCGTTCTTGCCTCCAAGGAGCATTCTGGCTGCACTTCCTCCAGGACAGATCTGTTAGTTCTTTTAGCAGTCCATGGTACTTTCAGCATTCTCCGCCAGCACCACAACTCAAAAGCATCAATTCTTCTTCGGTCTTCCTCATTCATTGTCTAGCTCTCACATGCATACCAGGCGATTGGAAATATCATGGCTTGTGTCAGGCGCACCTTAGTCCTCAAGGAGATATCCTTGCTCCTCAGCACTTGAAACAGTTCCTTCGCAGTTGACTTTCCCAATGCTACACGTCATCTAATGTCCTGACTGCTGCTTCCATTGGCATCGATTGTAGAACCAAGCAATGTGAATTCTTTGACAACCTCAATCTTCTCTCCATTTATTGTGATGCTGCTCATTGGTCCAGTGTGGTAAATATATATGTAACAAAACATTTGTCATTTCAACAATCTTCACATGTACAGTTCAGCAACATTAATTATGTCCATCACACTGTTCAACCCTCACCCTTATCCATGCCCACGTTTCCCAGCATTGTTGACTTCTTTATTGCCCATTTCTGTCAGTAGATGCTAAGCCCCACCAGAGCAGAAGTCTGACTCTCTTATGCATGGCTGAGTCCCTGGGACCGAGCACAATGCCTGATACACACAAAAGTACTCAGTAGACATTTGTTGGATTCAAGAGTGGTGGTTATTGTCATCCGAAGACCCTTCAAAAGGGGGAGAGCCTATCGCTGGCTGTGTGGCCTTGACCTAGTTTTCCCCTGAGCCTCTAAGCTGCCTGTGCTTCATGTTGGTGCCACCCATATCCTAGGATTTCTCCTGGGTTATCTGGAGCTGGCCTGCAGCCAGAAATGTCATGCTTTCCTAATCCCTTCGGGGGCCTAAGCCATCCCTAAGAACGTTGCGAGGTGTGCCTCAGGATCTGGGCTGACTGCAGGAATCATGGCTGCTTGAGCCAGCCCGCTCCCAGCCCCCTTGCACATGGCCCAACAGCCCTAGAACCACACATGGATCTTGTGGGACTTGGGAGAGTGTCTTGTCTCCCACCCCCAAAGCCATGTGTTTCCTGATGTGGGAGAAGCTACTGGTGAGCTTGAGCTCCCTCTCAGTGGCCGTTAGGACAGAACTTCAGGTCTGATATTAGACCAGTGACTCTCAAGTCTTCCGCACATTAGCCGGTTGAACCAGTTGCCACTGAGCCAACTCCAATTCATGGTGATCCCATATGTATGAGAGCAGAACTGTGCTCCATAGAGTTTTCAATGGCTGATGTTTCAGAAGGAGATGGCCAGGACTTTTTTCAAGGCAGCTCTACTGAGCTCATTGATCTTTGGCATTACTCAATGCTTTCTGCATGCTAGCAGCTTTTCAAGTAGGGAGTTTTTGTTTTCACTGTTTTGTTTTCATACCTATGCCTAGGCCTCAAACCTTAAGATTCTTATTTAATTGGCCTGGGGTGGGGCTTGAGTATTGATGAGGTTTTTTTTTTTTTTTTTTTTTTTTTAAACCTACAGCTGGATATTGTTTACAAGACTGAGAATAACAAGTGTTGGTGAGGACGTGGAGAAACCAGAACCCTCATAAATTGTTGGTAAGAATGTAAAATGGCGCAACTGCTTTGCAAAACACTTTGGGGAATTTCTTTCAAAAATTAAACAAAATTTTACTGTATGGTTCAGCAGTTCCAGTCCCGGGCATCTATCCAAGAAAAAATGAAAACGTGTCCACACAAAGACTGGTACGTTATCATGCTACGCAGCATTATTCTTACTGGTCAAAAAGTAGAAATGATGCAAACATCCATCACCCTCTGAGTGGGTAAACAAACTTCTATACCGTATATCCACACAACGGAGTATCATTCGGCCGACCCAAAGGATAAACCACATGCTGAAACATGGAACATGGATGAGCCTCAAAAAACGTTATGCTAAGGAAAAGAAGCCAGGTGTGAAAGACTACAGTTGGTATGATTCCACTCATATGAAATGTCCAGAAAAGGCATGTTTACAGAGACAGAAAGCAGAGTAGAAAGCAGGGTGGGGACGAGGGTTGACTGCAAATAGCCAACAGAGATCTTTCTGGGTGATGAAAATGTTCTGAAACTGAACTGCGGTGATGATTGCACAAGTCTGTACATTTACGGAACATTGTTGAAGTGTGTACTTGAAACTAGTATGCAGATTAGACCTCAACAGAGCTGTTAATGTGGCTGCAACAATGGGCTCAAACACAGCAATGACTGTGATGACAGGATAGGTAGGACCAGGCAGTGTTTCCCTGTGTTGTACACAGGGTCACGATGAGTCACAACTGACTCAACAGCACAAAACAATAACAACAAAGACGTGAAGATTTTTCCCAGCCTGGGTTGGAACCTCTGGGTTAGAAGCCCAGTGTCGCAGGAGCCACTCAGCTGGGATGCAGGCTCAGTGGGTGTCTTCCTCCCCTGTTCTGTAAGTTTCCTCGGATCTCAGACTTACAGGAAGCTGCTAGCTGTCACCCTGGCTTCTTTTTTGGAGAAGTCTGGGGTTGAATTCTGCAGATTCAGCTTGTATCAGTGTAAACATCCTGGCTTTTGACCACTGTGCCCCAAATACAAAGAGGGTGCTCATAGAGAAAGGGGGTAGGGTCCACCATAAGTCATCCCCACCCGCTAAGATGACTCAACCATCACCTGGGAATGCTGAGCACTAACCCAGGTGGATGCTATGTGCCACTGAGTCCATTTGGACTCTAGTGACAGAGCAGAATTGCCCCATAGGGCTTCCTAAGCAGTAATCTTTTTTTAAAGTTTTATTTTGTCATTGTTGTTGAAAATATACACAGTAAAGCATACACCAGTTCAACAGTTTCCAGATGTACAATTCAGTGACGATGATGACATTCTTTGAGTTGGATCATTTTCATCTCTTTTTCTGAGTTGTTCCTGCCTCATTAACATAAACTCACTGCCCAAGGTGCCTATCTAATCATGTGCGTTGTTGCTGTCACTTTGATACCATATAGACAGTTTTTAAAACAGCACATTAGTCAAGACAGACTTTTTTTTTAATACTAGTTAAACTAAACTATTGTTTGGTTTTAAGATGACTTCAGGGGATATTTTTGGTTCAAGTTTCAACAATTTTCTCAGAGCAATAATTTCAGGGGTTCATCTAGCCCCTATAGCTCCAGAAAGTCTTTAAGTCCATGAGAATTTGAAATTCTGTTCTGCATTTCTCCCCCTTTTGATCAGGATTATTCTATAGAATCTTTGACCAAAATGTTCAGTAATGGTATTCAGGCACCATCCAGTTCTTCTGGTCTCATGGTAAAGGAGGCAGTTGTTCATGGAGGCAATCTGCCACACACTTCACATCCTCTTTCGATTCCTAACTCTCCTTCTGCCTCTGTTGCTCCAGACGACTAGAGACCAACTGGGCCCTGGATGACTGCTTGCAAGCTTTTAAGACCCCAGGTACTACCAGTGAACTAGGAAGTAGAACAGAAGCACTAAACACATTATTAGGCCAATTACCTGGATGTCCCTTAGACTGTAATCTTTATGAGAGCAGGTCATCAGGGCTTCCTTCTGCAGAGCTGCTGGTGGGTTCAGTTAGCAGCTGAGTGCTTAACCACAGTGCAACCAGGTTCCAACTAACCCAGAACAGGGGTTGAATTTGGATTCCAGGGCCCTAGTCAGACCTGTACCTCCTATTCCCTGGGGATGCTCAGTTCTCCAAACACATCATACCTTTCCACACCTCCAGGCCTTTGCACGCATTGCACTCTTCCCTTTTCCTTGCCCACCTAGAAAATTCTATCCTTCCAGCGAAATTCAGCTCCTTGTCTTCTCATCCCACAGCCTGCTCCTGCCCTCAGAGTTCTCACCTCACAGAGCAGAGGGTTTGTGTCTCTGCCTACCCTGTGGCTCTCTGGACTCCCTGAGGACAAAGAGCCTGTCTTATTTACCAATTCTTCTCAAAGCTCTCAGACAGGCCTCAACACACAGCAGGCCCAGCTATGTGACGAAGTGGAGGAAGGGCAACACATCACATCAGATACTAATGGGGTGTCATGGATTGAACTGTGCCTCCCCAAAATATGCGTCAATTTGGCTAAGCTGTGATTCTCAGTGGTTTGACAATTATGTAATGATGTAATCATCCCTTATCACGTGATCTGATGTGATCAGCCAATCAGGTGTAAGGGGATTAGGGTGAAATGCAACATCCTTGCTCAGGTCACAGCCCCCATCCTATGTCAGGGGACTTTCCTTGGGGTGTGGCCTGCACTGCCTTTTATCTTACAAGAGATAAAAGGAGAGAGAAGTGAGCATGGGGGGTGGGGGTGGGTGGGGGGACCTCTGTACCACCAAGAAGAGCTGAGAGCAGAGCGGTCCTTTGGACCTGGGGTCCCTGCAGTGAGAACCTTCTAGACCCAGGGGAAGACTGATGCCAAGACACATGGAGATCTCCAAAGAATGCTGAGCCCACAGATGGAGAAAGGAGATGAAGACCTTCCCCCAGACCTGCAAAGAAAGCCTTTGCCTAGAGCCAGTGCTCTGAATTCAGAATTCTAGCCTCCTAAACTGAGAGAATAAATCTGTTGGTTTAAACCACCCACTTGTGGTATTTCTGTTACAGCAGCTCTAGATCACGAAGACTCAGGGCCAGGAACACCAAAGGAGCCGCCCTTTCCCCTCATCTATTCTTGGCCTGAATGCTGTCTCTCATCTGGTCCCAGAATGACCAGGGAGTCCCTCCCTGTGGGAACCACAGTCTTGGGGTATATGCCTCCCTTTCAGGGCTCTGCTGGGCCCACGTGCCTTGGACACTACCTTAGGGTTAAACTGCAAAACAGTCTGTGGGCAGTTCAGACACAAACGAGGGTGGGGGCAGCCCAGAGCAGGACCTCCGGGGATGGAATGTGTGGTTGCCTCTCGCTGCTTCTTGCTGTAATAGGAGAGAATGAGGAGGTGAAGGTACGTGGCAATGGGGGCCTGTATGTTTCTGCTTTAACTTGGGAGGCTAGGATCTGTCCTGTGTTGAGGCTGGAGTTCTCAGAGGCACTGGCAGCTGGGTCCGAGATGAGGTAAGACTGGCTACATAATTTTGGAGCCCAGTGCAAAATGAATAGACGTGGCCTCTTGCTAAAAAATTAGTAAGAATTCCAAGATGGCCACCGCTGAGCAGAAAGCCAAGCATGGCCCCTTCTTAAGCCATGAAGCTAGCCTTGATCCCAGATGGAGGGAGCCTGCTTCTCCAACCCCCTCTCCCACCCCAGTCCTGCTGGTCTCATGAGGCTTCTTAGTCCAGAAAAGTTGCTGAGTATGTGGAGACCCCAGGATCTTTGCTCAACTGGGTCATCCCCATTTGTGTGTAGAGTATTCCAGGCTGCGGGCAGGCTGCTACAGCAACTCATGCTCTTCTGGAGGTCCCAAAGGTGCCGTCTCAGAAACTAGACCTTGGAAAGGAACGAGGAGGATACCTGAAAAAGTCAGACATCAACCCAGTACCATGTGCCTGTGGTCCATGAGTATTTACAGACGATCAGGCATAGCCCTGGGCATGGGGCCACAAGATTAAGGAAGCACCTGCCCCAAGCAGCCCACAGCATAGTGGGGTAATGACAAGAAAATGGACATGCACCATGAACACAGGCCACTGTGGGGACACAAAGTGAAACTGACCTAGCCTGGAGGGGAGGAGTTCAGGAAAGGCTGCCTGGTGGAGGTGACATCAAAACAAAAACTTGAAGGATGAAGTTGGCAAAGGGGAGGAAGAATGAGAGTAAATAGCAATATGCAAAGACCCTGGGTCAAGAGAAAACTTGGCATGCTTGGCACGCTTTGAAACTACAAATAGTTCAGGATGGCTGGGACCGGATCAAGGAGAGATGGTTTGAGGGTCCAGATCATGAATTAAATAGATGTATGTGAAGTGCTGGGCCCAGTGCCTAGTACACAGTAAACGCTCCATGAGAATGAGCCTTCATTCAAATTCTGGTCTTGTAAACCAAGTGAAGTGTTCGGGACTTTATTCTGTGGACAACTGAGAGACATTCCAGGGTTTTAAACACAGAGTTAACTTAGATTTGCAGTATGCCCATATGTGAAGAGACCTGTTGTGGCTACAAGGTGGATTATGGCCTGGAAGAGGATCAAGGCTGAAGGACATAAAGGCCGGTTTGGAGACTACCGTCACAATCTAGGAATTACTGCACACAGGACTTGTATGCATATAATACAGAATCTGTCCCTCAACAACAGAATGGGTGAGTATAAAGTGAAAGGTATACAGCAATGAAAATGAGCCAAGCATAGCCACATGCAACAGCATGGATGAATCTTAAGAGCATAATGTTCTGCAAAAGAAGCTGGACCCAAAACAGTATTACGTAATTCTTCTCAGATAAAGTTCAAGGAACAGACAAAACTATAGTGTTTAGATTGCATGTTGGGGTGATAAAACTACATGAAAAACGAGGAAGTCATTATCACAAAAATAACTGGGTGTGGTATTCGGCATCTCGACCTGAGCAATGTTTATCCCGGTATGCTCTTTGTGGTTTACTTTTTATATTTACATCTTATATTCATGTTTACATTTATGTTCTGTGCACTTTCTGCATGCCATCCTTAACAATAAAAAGTTAACTGTGGCACAGGGCAAGGTGAGGAGACGCAGAGCACTCGGGAGAGCAGGTCTGGAGAGGCAGAAGGTGAAGGAGGACTTTCAACAGAGGCAACTTCAGATACCGAAGTGAGATGTCCAGGACCACTGTAGGAGCTCAGACACCACTTCTCAAGTCAGTTCCCTCCTCCAAAACAGGGAAGCAGTGTGGTTTTATGAAACCAGCTTTGGGTTTTGGCGCTGAGAACCCTGGGCTTAAAATCCCCATTCTGTTAGTTGTTGGCTGTGTGTGAACCTGGACAATTATTTCATCCCTACCTCTGTCCCTGCAGCCTCAGAGTCCTCATGGGTTATGTGCTATTGAATTGACTTCAACTCGCAGCGACCCAAAATGACAGAGAACTGCCGACAGGGTGCCCTGGGCTGCAATCTTCACGGGAGTGTCCTTTCTCCCTTGGAGTGGCTGGTGGGTTCCAACAGCTAACTTTTGGTTAGCAGCCAAGCACTTAACCATCGTACCACCAGGGCTCCTTTTCTTATGTGTAGACTTGAGATAATTCCTACTCATGAGCTTCTTAGCAGATTACATCGTAAAACAAAGGGATAAGACACAGATGTGCTTTGTTATTGTTCAAAGAATGTGAACAATGAATGGGAACACTTTGAACACAAAAGCAAGTACAGCTAACAATTACTATGTGGCTTTTACACATGACTGTACCACCTAGCTGGGGAGCTTGTAACACTGGACATTGTGCAGGTCTTAGGTGACCATATACTATTATGCCGGGACAACAGGCAGAACCAAGACCTGCCTCAGGCACAGCAGGACATGGGGTTTCCCTACATAGATTTACAATGGGGCCTGGACATCTCCTCTATCAAGCCTCCCAGCCCAAATGTAGGCTCTGTAGGACCAAGAACTGTTGCCTCTATGGTGCCCACAGAGCTGGGGTACTTCTGGAGTACTCAGATCCACTCGCTGCAATTTTCACAACAAAACTGAGGTGATACTCCATTATTTACTTACGATGAGCCAGGTACCATCCTCAGTAGTTTATATGCATCTCATTTAATTCTCACAAGACGTCTATGAGGTAGGTAGACTTATCTTCCATAGTTCCTAGGAAACTAAAGCTTAAAGGTTAAGTAACTCCTTCAAGGCCATACATCGGGTGAAGGGGTAAGAACTCATTCTTAGTTAACACTCATACTACTGCATCCGTTTTTATTGATCACTCCCTGCCCCAAACACACACACACACACACACACCTGCAGGCACCGCGCACTATGACGTCAGAAGTGTCCTGGCCTTTGCTAGGACACTGCGGGTCTCTGGCTCCACACAGCAAGGACCAGTCTAACAGCAGGTGGCAAGCTTGTCCTCCTTCCAAGCTACCACTGGGAGGTGTGTTTTCTTAGCAGCCCAGAGGGAGGTGGAGTTACCATCCTGAGTGGACTATTAGCTTCCACCAAAGAATCACTCAGGCAGCAGGATTCGGGCAACCTAGCAACTGCGTCTGTTACTGAGCTCAACTTTATGGCCGTCTTAAGGTCTCTGTTGGAACTTCCCAACTAGGCCAAAAGCCCTTTATTATGTCCTCCATGCCTGATTTTTTTTTTCCTACCCAAGAACACTGATAACTCGTACGGAAAAACGTTCGATGTGCATGAAGCCCAAACATGAAAAGCGGATGGAAAATCATCCTGGGGAACTACAAGCGAAAGGCTCAAAGAAAAGCGACCCATCGAAGTCGCGAAGCCGCGCAGGGGATACGACCCAGGTCCCCGGTACGTCGAGCTACGTCACCAAGACTCCGCCGAACCCCTGACAAGTTTCGCAGCACCCACGCGCCCCCTGGTGCGCACACTCAGTCCGACCCTGCCCGGCACACCGCCCACCCAAGTCCACCGTCCCCTCGGGTGTGCTGGCGGGGGGAAATGAGACGGAGTGCTCGCGTGTGCGCTTTTCTTCCTCAGTCAACACCCCAGTGCATGTAAAGCTGTTTTCCCACTTCCCAGAGCCGCAGGGAGCACCAGAGAATAGAAGGGGGAGGGGGCCGAAAGCAAGCAGGGTCTGAGAAGCCCGGGGAGCCTGCCACACTCAAGATGGCGGCGCGGCCGCGGCGAGGTCCCTCAGAGGCGGGACCAGCGCATGCGCAGCGCGGAGTCCCGTGCCGGGACACAAAATGGCGGCAGCGGCGCTGGGGAGGGCGAGGCGGAGGCGGCAAAACGGGCGGTCGAGCAGAACGTGTAGTCGCGTCCCCTCGAGGCCGCTCCAGGCAGGTAAGGGTCCCAGGAATCCACGGTCCCGCCGCGAGCCGCGCCAGAGTCCGGGCATCCAATGCCGGGAGGCGGTGGCCCCTCCGGCGCTTTCCGCTCGAGGCTGCCGCTTGCCCCGTCTCTGTCGCCGCCGCCATCTTAGGCCTGCGGGTGGGCGGCCAGGCTGGTGGCCGGGTGAGGATGGTGGGCCCAGAGAGCGCAGGCGGAGCTGCCTCTAGGGCTCCTCCGCTGCTGCCGCCGCCACCGCGTTTGTGTCGGTCTCCGACTCTGAGTCGCCTCAGCCCGGGGGCGGGAGCGCGCGGCGGGGCGGGGGGCGGAGCCCGGGAGATGGGCCGGCGCGCGCGCGCCAAACAACCCGCCCCCGCTGAGGTGGGGGGGGAGGGGAAGGTGCACGCACCCTGCAGCTTGCCCCACCCCTCTTTCTGCGCGCCCTCGCGCCTGCGCGCTTCGCAAGCCCTTTGACTCCTCCCTGCGATGGTGGAGAATTCTGATTGGTGCATTTTTGAGCTGCTCCCGCCTCTTCTTCCTCCAATCCGGGAATCGGAATATCTTCCTTCTGGTGGGTTCTTCGGGTTGCGCAGATAGAATTGTTTATCCTTAAGCTGCTCTGCACCTGCCAAACTGCGGTATGCGTGGGGGTCGGGAAGCCACAAGATGAATAAAGACGTTATCTTAGTACTAGCTGTCTCTTATTGAGAGTGTACAATATGCTAGACTCTACGCATAGAGACCAAGGAGGTCGAGTGATACCGGTTTATAAGCAGGAAAGCGGCAGAAGGGTCTGGAACCCGAGTCTGTCCAGCCCCAGTGGTGGTACTTCGGCTACAGACCTGGGGCAGCGAAATCACTTGGGGAATTTAAAAAAAAAAATTACATATGTATATATAAATTTTTTAATGGTAAAATCTTCAAACGATGTAAATGAAAAAGTAAGTCACCCTGTGTCCCAGTCCCACTTTTCGTGTGCGTTTAAGAAGTACAAGTTCTGTGCACCTCCACTCCTCATTTCTCGCTGCTAAGATTCAGACTGAGGTACAGCAGTCTGAACTTTGTTCCAAGCCGCCAGGCGATTCCGATGCACAGCTGATGTTGGAAACGGCAGCGCCTTCACGCTAAGCTGTGCTGTTTGTGCCCGTCTGCGCGGTTCATCTACCTCCTGCTGCATCAATATCACAGACTATTTCTTTGGGGAAAATATTTTTGAATAAAGATGAACAAGATGTGTTATGTAATGTATTTGTACGTAGTTTTTTTTACAGACGTGATTCAGTAAGTGTGCCTGTCACTTGGTGGGGGGGGGGGGAGCTTGGGACTTACCCCCAGATGTGTGATGTGTATTCACTTAAAGGATACTTTAAGGAGCCTTGGTAGTACAACTGTTAAGTGCTTGGCTGCTATCCCACCCAGAGGCTCTGTGGGAGAAAGACCAGGCAATCTGCTCCCGTTAAGACTACAGTCAAGAAAACCTTAAGGGGCAGTATTGCTCTGTCCTGGGGCGTCACTGTGAGTCAAAATTGACTCCACATAACAACATAGCAGGGGTACTTGGATTGTCTAGCTTGGGTACTAAATTTTCAGGGCCCAATGCACAATGAAAAAATGTGGCTCTTTGTTAAAAAAAAAAAAAATTAAGAACTTCAAGACAGTGACAGCTGAGCATTAAATGAAGTGCAGGGCCCTTCTGAATGTGGGGCCCTGTGAGACTATGCAGATCTAGGACTCTCTGTTGGTTGGAAAGCTCGAGAAATACCCTTTTCATCCCTGGACCACACAGTGCTTCCCTCACAGTGCTTCCTGCCCTGTCCTGGGGGTTCCCAGTGTACTCTGTGCCCTTGTCCCTCTGCTATAGTCCCTGTCCTATGCCATTTCACAGGTCTGTGACTCTCTCCTTCTGTTTGTTCTCCAGCTGCTGACACACGGAGTCCCCTGGGTCCCTGTCCACTCCTCTGCTGACCAGTCTCCTGTGCTGAGCCTTCCTGCAGGCACCCCTTCTGCCTCTGTGGGCTCCTGCGACAGAGGGTCCATCTGGCCAGAGAAGAAAACCCTCTCATGCTAGCATTGCAGACCCCAGAGGGTGAGAGCAAGGGACCTCATTCAGTCTTGAAACCTATGGGCTAAGGCCCCAAGTCACCAGGATTCACTCCTCCCCGGAGAACCAAGGGAGCTGCAGCTTTTTCTCCCCTTGGTCAGTGATTCCAGACCTTTTTGTTACCAAGGCCCCCTTGTGTTGTATATATATATGTCCTTTTGCCTCCTGAATTTTTATTTGCCAGACTGCACCGATGAAGTAACCATTCATTTTTCCCTTTCCAAATTAACAACTAACATCTATAACTGAGTGTAAAATAAAAATAAGTGTCCCAGCAATTCCTATGATGTCGTCAACAGCCAATCAAAGCTTCTGATCAGCAAGAGATAATGTGACCACACTGAGTTGATAAAGTTTCAGCAAGCAAAGATAATTGATGTTTAAACTCGCCTTTGTGGTCTTTTTGTGGGTAAATGTTGGATATCTTTTGGGTGTTGTGACACTGAAAACAACTTTAGTGTCACCTGTCCTGTCTCATTTGGCCTTCTCCAGGGGTCCAGCTCCCCCAGGCTGGGAAGCACTTGGGCATTGAGGACTGTGCCAGGTGTGCTGTGGGTGGAGGTGGAGGGAATACAAATCCAAAGGAACTGACCTCCTTGCTGGTTCTTCAAGTAAATTTCCACCTGGGGATTATAAAGGACTGAATGAGATCCTCCTTCTCAGTCCCGCTGGTTGTTTCAGTGACCAATTACGTCCTGCCCTCTAGTGTATAATGGGGCACCCAGTTACATTCCATGCCCCTTCTCCAGCTGTGTTTTGTTCCAGTTCTATTTTGTTGTGTGGCAGCAGCGAAGGGGCAGAGTGACCAGTCCCTCTAGTAGGAATAGCATCTCAAGGCCCAGCCCTGCTGCCTTGTTTGCCACTCTTAGTGCTTTATAAATATTTGCCAAGTAAATCGAGCTCCTCTTGGAGCCAGATATTGAGCACTGGAGAGTGAGCTGTATTGCACCCAGTCTTGGGAGTTCTGACAGTCTCCTGGGGGCACACACCCAGTTGATAGACTAGACCATCTGAGTACTAAGAGGTCCCTGAAGAAAGGTTCTGACTACCTAGCATGAAAAATCAAGGAATGCTTCCCAGGGGAGGTGAACCTGGTGGCAAGCTAGGCAGAGGACTGGGGGAAGAATACTGTAGATGGCAGTTGAAGGAACTAAAATCTAAACCCCAGAGCTCCCTCTGGCACCATGCTGGACCTCCAGGATGGGACTGGAGTTCTCCCTCTCTGGGTGGTCACTGGGGCCCTCAGTGGATTGTGATGGGTGGGTGAGGGTGGTGCTGGCCTGACACCCTTTGGTCCTGTGTGCCAGGTCCCGTGAGGGTGCTGAGATGGCTAATGAGAATCACGGCAGCCCCCGGGAGGAAGCGTCCCTGCTGAGTCACTCCCCTGGCACCTCCAGTCAGAGCCAGCCGTGCTCTCCAAAGCCCATCCGCCTGGTGCAGGACCTCCCAGGTACTGGCAGGGGGCAGTGGCGGGGTGGTGGGGGAGCAAGGGCGACCTGGGAGCAGTCCTTAACCTGCCTGGGCTCTGTGCTTGTTTGCAGAAGAGCTGGTGCATGCTGGCTGGGAGAAGTGCTGGAGCAGGAGGGAGAACCGCCCCTACTACTTCAACCGATTCACCAATCAGTCCCTGTGGGAGATGCCTGTGCTGGGCCAGCACGACGTGATTGTGAGTGCCAGCCTGGGGTGGGTCTCTTGGCAGCCTGGAGGCTTCCCCAAGTATACCCTGAGCTGCGGTTACGCCCCTAGCCCTGGACCAGGACCTAGGAATACAATAAGAAAGACATACAGTCCCTGCCCTCATGCAGCCTGCACTCCAGGAGGAAAGTGACAACACATTTACAATAGTGTGGGATACTACACTTTTGCTTCCCGTTGGGCACTGTGCCAGTTATGCAGTCATCAGTTAGATGTGGTCTGTGCTCTCTCTTGGGGCTCCATCAGCCGGACAGGGTCAGGCATTGACCAAATGACCACAGGATTACAGCTGAGGCACTTATATGAAGAAGAGTGGGTATGGTATCTGTCAGGGCAAGGGTGGTCTGGGGAGGTGGTGGTACAGGAAAAGCTGCTCTGAGATTTAGTGCTGGGAAGGTCAGCCAGGTGGCAGTAAGAGAAGCAAAACATCCTGGAGACTGAAAAGCTGGTGTGATGGGGAGTCCTGGCACAGGCCGCCGGGCAGAACGGGCCCTTAGGTCCCTCGGTTGGGGCAGACTTTCTTCGCTGGGCACAAGGAAGCCACTTGGCATCCCCATTTTGCTGAAGACACTGAGGCAAAAGAACAGGAAAGTGACTGACCCAAGGTCTCACAGAGCAGAACTTGCATCCTGACCCGACTTCAGGGCCCCATGTATGAGCGTGGACATGTGCTGTCAAGGTCACGCAGGTGCATCCACCGGGGCCTCGCTTTTTCTTATTTATCAAGCACTTCTTGGAGTTTTCCTTTACTGTTGCCCTTTACTCTGGTTCTTTAGGAAAAGGAATTAGCAGACCTGAGCCTCAATCTCATGCCAGCATTTGTTCAGCAGGTCGTAGTCATTGTCTCAGTTCCTGATCCTCTCGGTGCTGAGGTCGCGCTCAGTGCGACCTTTTGGAAAGTGAGGGAAAAAGGAAGTAACTTGATGTCCATGGTCACACAGCTGGCGAGCAGCAGGCATGAGTGGAGTCCAGGTCCCCTATTCCAAGTCCAGGGTAGTCCAGGTCCCCTATTCCAAGTCCAGGGTAGTCCAGGTCCCCTATTCCAAGTCCAGTGTCTGCCTGCATCCTGGCCCCCTCTGCTCCTCTCCACGGAACAGGGGCAGGGGGTGGGAGGGCAGCAGGAGTCCACAGCCAGTTGCAACTCTGCTGGTCTCCCTCCACCAGTCGGACCCTTTGGGGCTGAATGCGACCCCATTGCCCCAAGATTCAAGCTTGGTGGAAACCCCCCCGGCTGAGAACAAGCCCCGAAAGCGGCAGCTCTCGGAAGAGCAGCCAAGTGGCAACGGTGTGAAGAAGCCCAAGGTGAGTGCCTGCCTCTCAGGACCTGGCGGTGAGCAGTCAGCTGAGTGAGGAGGCAGGCAGCCTGACAGGGCTGGGCAGCAGCATGCTGGTCAGGAGGGCCGGGACTGGTTCCCCAGGCGCTGGAGTGTTGGAGCCCGTCTGCAGAATTTCCCGACTTGATACCTTTGTGGTTCTTTCACTCCAGATTGAAATCCCCATGACACCCACAGGCCAGTCAGTGCCTAGCTCCCCCAGTGTTCCAGGAACCCCAACACTGAAGATTTGGGGTGCATCCCCTGAAGACAAACAGCAAGCAGCTCTCCTCCGACCCACTGAGTGAGGCTTGGGTCACCCGTCACTGATGGCCACCTTGGGACTGTGGGTCTGGTGATGCTGGGCAGGGCAGCCCCTGAGCCTTTTCCATTTTCTTAAGTACTCTCGTCTGTGTCCCAAGGGTGTACTGGGATCTGGACATCCAGACCAATGCTGTCATCAAGCACCGGGGGCCTTCGGAGGTGCTGCCCCCCCACCCCGAGGTGGAGCTGCTCCGCTCGCAGCTCATCCTGAAGCTTCGGCAGCACTACCGGGAGCTGTGCCAGCAGCGAGAGGGTAACCGCCTCCCGGCATCGGCTCCCTCCTGTTTCCACCCACCACTAGGAAGTGCGGGAGAGGCAGCTGGGCTGCGGAGGGCGCAGTGGAGCCCAGGGGTTACGAGCATGCACTGTAGAGGGGAGTGGCCTGCTGGAGCCCCAGCCCCACAAACCGCTGGCTCTGTGATGTGGGGCTCATTGTTTAATCTCTGCACCTGTCTCCTCACCTGTAAAACGGGAAGATTAGCAGTACCTACTTGTAAGGGGGCTTGGGATCAGTAACAGCAGAAGTAATCATTAATGCTTCCATAGTACCTGTGGCCCAGCACTATTCAGAGCCCTCCTACGTCTCTGTACAAACACCCAAGTGCCTGTGCTCGGGGTTATTACCAGGAAGTGAAATGGCTAAGTGCTCAATAAACTGCAGCCTTTATTATTTATAATTAGTAAATAAACTTGCTTAGTTTGCGGAAACGTGGGACACCATAGAACGCTACTGACACACTTTAAAACCTGTGAGTCTCAGAGTTCTCTTTGGAAAATGCTGCCTAGGGGGTCCATTTTCTGAAGTAACAAGGATTACGCCTTACTGGCTGTTATCCTCCCGGGGCCCTACGCCTGTGCCAGGCCTAGGTGGCAGTGACACACAAACCTTCATCAGCTCTTCTGTCCCGCAGGCATTGAACCGCCCCGGGAATCTTTCAACCGCTGGATGCTGGAGCGCAAGGTGGTGGACAAAGGATCAGACCCCCTGTTGCCGAGCAACTGTGAACCAGTCGTATCACCTTCCATGTTTCGTGAAATCATGAATGACATTCCCATCAGGTACAGCCCCACAGCTGGGGAGGCCCTGGGCCATCTGGTCTCTGTGCCCAGTCACGCACACAAGGGCTCTCACCCGCCCCCTTTCTAACCCAGGTTATCCCGAATCAAGTTCCGGGAGGAAGCCAAGCGCCTGCTTTTTAAATACGCAGAGGCTGCCAGGAGGCTCATCGAATCCAGGTTTGGCACTCTCCCCTTCTGCCCTAAGCAAGATGGGTCTGTGACCAGAGGGGATAGATTAGAGGCCACCTGACCCACTCTCACTCAGGGCGCTATCACTGAAACTCTAGGAGTTGGCGCCACTTTGCAGTGCTCCAAGGAAGTGGGATGGGGGGGAAGGCAGAGCCCTGAATGGCTGGCCCTGTGCAGAGCTGAGCCACCTCTCTCTGCCCCTTACCTGGCAGGAGTGCGTCCCCTGACAGCAGGAAGGTGGTCAAGTGGAATGTGGAGGACACCTTCAGTTGGCTGCGGAAGGACCACTCGGCCTCCAAGGAGGACTATATGGTGAGTGGGCCACACGGCAAGGCCCTTAAAGGGTCTGTAGCCACTTCCTCCAGGAATGCCCCACCACACACATACACCAGCAGCTTGCTCTTAAGGCAGTGCAACAGCCCTTGACCCTCAGCATCCCCAGACTCAAGATGCAGATGTCGGCCCAGGCTCCTGGCCTTCTCCCAAAGTACACATCTTTAGAATTCTTAACAGAATCCTATGCTTGGCCACACACAAGTAGCTGCCCCTTCAGCTTAAGGAGTGTTCCATGTCTCCCCCTGAGGACGTTTTTGGAAACAGATTGACAACTGCTATTTTTTCAACCTGTGTGTTCATACCACATTTAAGAGCTACCACCAGATTCATCCCTGCTTTTAAGACGTCCAAGATGAATCCTGTTTTCTGGGCAAAACCCATCACTTGTTAAGCGTCTCCATGAGCATTAGCAGTGGGCTTTCTTTTCAGGACCGTTTTTCACAGGAGACCAGGTTTGGCTAGTAACTATGCACTTGACACATACTGACCAAGATAGGTGTGTGTGCACTAGTCAGAGGGACTCAGTTCCACTCACCAGGCTCTCACGTGACCTAGCAAAATAACAGTGCCTACAGTCATGCTTGCAAGTGCCATCAGCTTGAGTTTCAAAGCTGCAGTGACCAAAGACCCTCTACTTTGTAATGTCGCTCTCTCTGACAAATTGCAAATGCTTTGTAAGTTGGGACCGTGCCTGGTTTGTATGTTTGCCCAACATTTACCATAGGCTAGGGCACAGTTGAATGCCTACAGTAACTGCTGGCATTTACTGGAGACTTACTGTATGACAGGGGTGTGGTAAGCCCTTAAAGGGAAGGACTGTAACTGACGGTCACACCCCCTTGTCACACAAGTATCTCACGTTGCCTTGACAGTGGAAGGATAAAGTTCAGAGCAACCAAGGGATTTGTCCAAATGACACAGCTTATAAGTAGAGCTAGCTTTAAAACGGGGGCCTAGCAGAAGCCCTTCAGCCTCCTACTAGAGCCCTGATAGTAGGGTCTCCCCCAGGACCGCCTGGAGCACCTGCGGAGGCAGTGTGGCCCCCATGTCTCGGCTGTGGCCAAAGACTCCGTGGAAGGCATCTGTAGCAAGATCTACCACATCTCCCTGGAGTATGTCAAACGGATCCGAGAGAAGCATCTTGCTGTCCTCAAGGAAAACAACATCCCAGGTAGGGGGCTGGGGGCTAGACCTCCAGGCCTCGGGCTGGATTGGGGAGCCCCCTTCTTCCTGCTAGTGGTAATAGGGTGTGGGGTGAGGGAGCTTCATTGTGCCTTGAAGAGGGAGAGGTGGCAAAAGGAGGGCCAGAGTCGGGTGACCCGGGTTACCTCCATTTGCTTCACATCTCAGACTCCAGACTGAGGTGTCATGCCTGCCTTAGGGTTGTGCAGAGATTCCCTAGAAATGGAAAGGGCAAGGCCCCAAAGGATTCCTAAGGAAGGCACTGCAGCCTTAGGTTGGAGAGGCAGTTCAGGCGTTCCTGCCAGGCAGCAGGACCCACAGCCCTCAGAGTGCTCACTCCCTCCCGTACAGCAAACTCAGCATGCTGATGTAGGCCGCCCTGCCCTGCCCTGCCCATTGCTTGTTTCAGGACTGCCTGCTCTGTTACTGTGCCGTCCGAGCCATGGTTGACTCCTCTCTGAGTGGCATTTACCGCCTTTGGTTACTGGGAGGCTTCCATGCACACAGTGGGCCCTGGGCCATCTGGGGTGAGAATGAGCAGAACTGGGACAGGGACCGGGCAGACAGCCCTCACTGCTGTCCCTGCCCACAGAGGAGGTAGAGGCCCCTGAGGTGGAGCCTCGCCTGGTGTACTGCTACCCAGTACGGCTGGCTGTGTCTGCACCGCCCATGCCCAGCGTGGAGATGCACATGGAGAACAACGTGGTCTGCATACGGTATAAGGGCGAGATGGTCAAGGTCAGCCGCAACTACTTCAGCAAGCTGGTAAGAGCTAGGTGGGGGGTGCGTGAGACAGGCTGCCACCAATGGGAAGAACACCGTAGCTGATGGGACAGGTTGGGGCCCAGGGTCTTTCTTGACCTCAGTGGGCTAGTGATGAGGGAGTGGGGGCTGCTGCTGACACCCACCGCTTTCCGTCCACAGTGGCTCCTTTACCGCTACAGCTGCATTGATGACTCTGCCTTTGAGAGGTTCCTGCCCCGGGTCTGGTGTCTCCTCCGACGGTACCAGGTACGGGCCTGGGCAGCAGGGGGAGGACTCCCTTGGAGGGAGCAGGGGGGCTGAGCCAGTGACCATGCCGCTCTGCAGATGATGTTCGGCGTGGGCCTCTACGAGGGGACAGGCCTGCAGGGCTCACTGCCCGTGCACATCTTCGAGGCCCTCCACCGGCTCTTTGGCGTCAGCTTTGAGTGCTTTGCCTCCCCCCTCAACTGCTACTTCCGCCAGTACTGCTCTGCCTTCCCTGACACAGACGGCTACTTCGGCTCCCGCGGGTGAGAGCCATGGGCTGCTAGCCCCATTCTGCCCAGTCCTGGAAAGCTGTCCCTGGAGCACAGAACCCACGTAGGCCAGCTGCTTTGGACCCAGTTCTAGTTCTAGGGCTTTAGAGCCAGGCAGACTTGGGCATTGTTTCTGCCTTCACCACATACAGCTGTGAGGCCTAGGGGACCTTGGCGTTTGTGGAGCTGTGGGTAGGTATGTGGTGTCAGCTACCTGGCCTTTGTGACTCTCAGGGAATTAGCTCAGGTGTGGAATAGGAATGCCTAGTTCCAAACACTGAGAGGAAGTGGTAGTAACAGACCTTGAAGACTTGCAGACTAGAGTGGGGGCTGAGCAGAGATGTGAGGATAATGCTGTCTCCACACAAGAACTGGCCAGGTGGTGGTGGAGATGGAGCAGGGGAAGCCAGCAAATGAGGGATTTCTGGGCCTGGTGTTAAGTTTTGGAGGTCGTGAGGTCAGAGCAGGATCTGAACCCCCAAGCCTTCACCAATTCACTCATGGGGTGGAACATCCAAGCTTCTGAGCTTTTGTCCTTACCCATTCTATGGAGAAGGCCGTATCTCGTCCCAGGGCAGGGTAGGGGAAGATGCCCACTAAGGATGGATGACCAGGGCCCCCTTGTCAGGGTTACGCACAGTGGCCCCCAGTTTGGCTGATGGACTGGGGATGCTCACCTCTGTCCCCAGGCCCTGCCTGGACTTCTCCCCACTGAGTGGCTCCTTTGAGGCCAACCCGCCATTCTGTGAGGAGCTCATGGATGCCATGGTTTCTCACTTTGAGGTGAGTGGACTGCTGTTGCCAAGGGCTGGTGAGCTGGGTAGCCAGATGCTGGAAGGGCAGCCCCTGATGTCAACCTTGCACCCCTCCCATAGAAACTGCTCGAGAGCTCTCCAGAGCCCCTGTCCTTCATCGTGTTCATCCCGGAGTGGCGGGAACCCCCCACACTAGCGCTCACCCGCATGGAGCAGAGCCGCTTCAAACGCCACCAGCTGGTCCTGCCTGCCTTCGAACATGAGTACCGGAGTGGTTCCCAGCACATCTGCAAGAAGTGGGTGCCCAGGGAAGGCAGGGGTCGGGGCCAGGCGGGGCCCAGGCCGAGCCCGCCCTGAGCACTGCCTTTGCCCGTAGGGAGGAAATGCACTACAAGGCCGTCCACAACACGGCCGTACTCTTCCTGCAGAACGAGCCGGGCTTCGCCAAGTGGGGGCCGACACCTGAGCGGCTACAGGAGCTGAGTACCGCCTACCGGCAGTCGGGCCGCAGCCATAGTTCCAGCTCCTCTTCCTCGTCGTCCTTGGAGGCCAAGGACCGGGACTCAGGCCGCGAGCAAGGCCCTAGCCGCGACCCTCACCCTACTTAGCACACCCTGCGGGGAGGTGGAGCCCAGGGGTGCTAGTATGGACTGCTGGGACTCAGGCCCCTTGGGGCTGAGCAGATCCCAGGGCCCTCCCCCTGGGATGGCAGCAGGACTCAGGCTGCCAATGACATAGGAAGATTATGGCTCTGCCAGGGCTCCCCTCCCTGCTGTGTCCAATACCACACCTTGAACTCACTCCATGTCCCCTGTAAATAAGCCCAGATTCCTCCCCCTCCTGTACCCTAGCCTTCCTGCTGCCACCTTGTTTCATTCATAACGGAAATACAGAAACCCTCTGAAGAACGTGTGAGGATCTTGAGGGCAGAGAAGGCAGGCTGAGGAAACCAGAACTACTTCTGGGACCACACTTGCCTCCTCCAGGCTCACCTACTCCCATCCCTTGAGCCATCACACCCACCCAGGGCCCCATACCCTTCTCAGCTGACATCCCTACCCCACGAGGCCCTGAGGCTCAGTGTCTGCTTGGGCCTACAGAGCCCAAGGCCTGTTCATTATCCAGCTCTAAGCCCCACATTCCCATGCTGGGCCAGTGGTGACACTAGGGAGTGCTAGGCTGGAGGCTCTGTGTAGGCTGACGGCCAGACTTGCTGCCCTGGAGCCACCAGTGAGCAGGCAGGGCTCTGTGGGGCTCTCCCCAGACTTGGCCAGCTCCTGCTTTTAGGCCTTTGCCCTGAGCATCTGCCCAGCTGCAGGCCCCTGTACTTAGAGAGGCAGGGAAGTTAGAGTGGGCACAGCCTCTGGCCACTCCTGCCTCAGTGAGCTGTGAACAGGCTGCACCTTCTCTACTTCCTAGGTCCTTGCCTGGCACAGGCTGCAGCAGCAAGTGGACAGATCAGCCAGCCAGGGCTGGTCTCTGGTCCCTTTATTGAAACTGAGGGGCCAGTGGGTCCATCCAAACGAAAATAAAAGTTCTCTCCCAAAGCCTGCCTGCAGGCTGGGGCACCCAGCAAGTCCTGGCCGGGGCCCAAGGCCACACCCACCCCAGCAGCACTGCTCTGGCTCCCTCAGTGACGGGAGGCTGGCTGCCCAGAATCTGGAGACCCCTGGTTGTGGGGGGATGAGTCCCGGAGGTCCCCCACCCTCAGTGGGCCCCAACATCCATGGTCTGCATCAGGGCCTCAGTCGTCGGTGAGGGTGATGACGTCATACTCGATGCCCTGGTGCTGCAGCTGCTGGAGGTGCTCCTGCCCCGCCTCTTCCGAGCTGAACAGGCCCTGGGCTTGGGCCATGGCTGCGTCAGCCACCGCTGCCAGAGAGGGAAGGGATGAGCCTGAGGCCCAGGCGCTGGGCCCACACCCCAGCTTCCATGGTTTGGCCTCATACCTGTGACAGCTGAGTGTGCTGCAGCCTCAAGCTGAGCCTGTGTGACAAGCTGCTGGTCCGGGGACACAGGCACATACTGGATCTGGAGAAAAGAAACCGATGAGATGTGGCCAGAAGCCCTGCCCGCATGCTGGCCACTACCTCCCTGATGTAGGGTGTTACCTGGGAATCCTGAAGGAACGGAGTCCCTTGTTCATACTGGATATGTGTGATCTGGCCCTCCTGTAGCTGGAGAGAGAAACCAACCCTGTGATCCCAGGAGGAGACTATGTAGCCCTCCCCCACCCCTCCTCCCTGGCCCGGGCCTGGCCCACCTGGATATGATGTCCTTCAGGGACGACGACATACTCCTGGGGGAGCAAGTGCTGGACTCCATCCTGGGAGATGATGTACTGTACCTGAGAAGGGTGGAGAGGAAGCTGAGGGCTCAGCTGAGAAGGCAGAGTGAGCACCAGGGAGCGCCCCCCCCCCAATCAAATAATGGCAGCCGTGAGGACCCAGGGAGTGGGGAAAGGAAGGGGGACAGGGCTCAGCAGGTCAGCTGCTGCTCACCTGGTTGTCGGAGGTTACCAGGTGCTGTACTGTCTGGCCATCTGCTGTAGTGATTTCCTGGATATAGGTGGCTTCCTCCTGCCAAGGTCAAGGCAATGCTAGCCTCCATGCTCTGCGCCACCCCACTCCTGCCAGTGGCCTGCCTACCAGAATCCCTGCCTTGGCCTCTCACCTGGTTGGTCACTGTCTGCTCCTGGGCCACAATAATGTGTTCCTGGCCCAGGGCCTGCTGCAGTCGTTCTGGTCCAAGGACCCCATGACTGGACTGGAAGGCCGCTGGGCAGAGAGGAAAGACACTGACCAGGGCCCTTTCATACCCCTCACCCACTCCAGCAAAAGGGTACCTCGTGGACAGTGCCTCATGCCCCTGGGCCCACCGGCCCATCCCCAGGGCCCACCCTGTGGCTCCTGGGGCAGCTCACTGTGCAGAGTGGCCAGGGTCTCCTCATCGCTGTTCAGGATGATGGTCTGGGTAGGGGTCTGGGCTGGAGGAGCCCCCAACTTCCTCCCGTCAGGACTGTGCAGCCGCTGGATATGGAACTTGAGGTGCCCGTTCCGGTTGAAGCTGAGGAGGGGAAGGAGGCTCAGGCCCGGCCCAGCCCTGGGGGCCTGGCAGCACCTCCCCAGGGCCCACCCTCACCGCTGCCCACAAAGGTGGCACTCAAAAGGCTTCTCGTTGGTGTGGGTCAGCACGTGCCGCCGCAGATCCTTCTTGTTCTTGGAGGCGAAGCTGCACTGACTGCACTGGTGGGGCCGCAGGCTTGAGTGCTGAATCATGTGGGCCTGCAGGAGGGCAGAGCAGGTGCAGGCTGGTGGGAGGGTCAAAGGCAGCAAACCCCAGCTCCTCACAGAGCTGTTTGGGGAACCTGTCCCCAAGTGGACTGGACCTGAGAGACCAGCACACTGCATCAGCAAGGAGCATGGAGGCTAGCATTGCCTTGACGTTCACACCAGACCAGAAGCTCCTGGGCTGCCTGTGTGCCTCATGAAAAGCCCTAGGTGGTGTCTTAGGTCACTTATCCTGTCCCTGCTCTCAGACTGTTTGTCCATAGGTAAGCTACAGGTATTACACGAGAGGACCTCAAGGTACCCTCCACCAGCCCTGGCAGCACGAGGGTCCAAGCCTCACGTTCTGGAGGGTGGGGCTGGAGGCTGCTCACCTGAGCTGCTGTAGGATTCAGTGCAGGGCTGGATGTGAAAACTGGGAGCTAGGCAAACAGCATGACTGTGAACCTGCTCCAGAACCTGCCTCACTCACCTTCTCAACTTTGGCTCCCCACTCTGCCCTCGAACTAGAACCTCTGTATTCTAGACAACTCCGATTTCCTGAAGCATGCCGCCCGTCTCCACACCTCTGTGCCTTTGGTCCTCTGGGACACCTCCACCTGTGCTATCTACCACGTGTACTCTGTTCTCACTGGAGATGCTGTCTGGCATTTTTCCTGTTATGTCTGGTCTGGCTCCCCACCAGACTGGGAGCTCCCTGAGAACCGGGGCCTGCTAAGACATCTCAGTGATCCTAGCAGTAACAGAGGGCCTGGTTGAGGACATGCACAATAAAGATTTACTATCTAAGTGAGCAGCCAGGGGCACCTACCCGGACCTCAGGCCACTGGCGGGCCCTAAAAGGGCAGTCTGGGCACTTGAAGGCACTAGGCCCGGCGTGGGCCCGTTTGTGACTCTCCATCTCGGCTCGGCCGGGGAAAGCCTCAGCACAGATCTTGCAGGAAAACTTCTTTGATGTCACAGCAGCTGAAGACGATGGAGAGGGAGGCACTACCAGGCCCAGGGCTTTGCTCTTTGCCAAAGGTGGGGAGGGGGCGGCCTGCAGGTCCCTGCCTCGGTGGGTCCTGGCTGAAGAGGGGGGCTCTGGCCCATCTCTGGGCAGCCCCCCACACTGCAGCATGGGCCACTTGGCACCTGAGGCCAGGGCTTCAGAACTTGGGAAGGAGATGGAGCCATCAGCAGTCAGCTGTGGAGACAAGGGGACCATGAGGGGCCAAGGAGGGCACAGGGTGGGTTGAGGTGGGGCAGGGTGGCCACCCAGGGCCTCACCTCGATGTGGTGCAGTTGGGTGCCATCAGCTGCCATGATGTAGTGGGTGCCAGCTTCCTTCAGGGCCTCGCTCACCACCACAGCCTGGGCTGCCTCCCCAGGGGGCTCCTCACTGTGGGCACAGGGATGGCTAAAGTGGGCTTCTAGGAGAGGATGGCGGAAGGAAGGTGGGGCGATCTACTTCCGCAGTGATACTGCCTCGGGAACCCAAGGAGGGGTGGCTGTGAGTCGGGGCCGACTCAATGGCACATAACAACAACAGGAGACAGGAGAGGATGGAGGGCTGCAGAGGTCCCCTCCCCGTGAACTCAGGAGCTGGAAGGGCTTGGTTTGTGTCCTGGCTCTGCCTTGTGTCAGCTGACCTTCCCTACTAATGACCCTTCACTTGATGATCATCATGTGCCCAGCAGATGTCACCGCTGAGTGCCATCAAGTCAATTTTGACTCTGAGACCCTGTGTGTTACAGAGCAGACCTGCCCCACAGGGTTTCCCAGGCTGTAACCTTTACAGGAGCAGATTGCCAGGGCTTTCTCCCCTGGAGAACCAAAAGGTTCACAGCTGAGCACTCAACTGTTGCATCACCAGAGTTCCTTGCCCAGCATATAGTTCTGCTCAAAAGGTAGAAATCCCATCTTCTCAATGGACATGATGGAGTGTAAGCTTAGAGCCTCAGGGGTCCTGCCCAAGTGGAGCAGGTGGCAGATGGGGGGGCTGGCTGTGCACCTGGCAGTTCCAGAGGCCAGAGTGGGAGGAGAGGTAAGTGCAGCAGCAGGTGCTGAGACACTGACTGGCTCTTCTCCCGGCCTGGCCCCAGCTAAACAACTGGGGACTCGAGTCTGCCTCAGACTGTGCTGGCATTCAGTGAACATGTAAGCATTTCTGCCCCAGATGAGCTCAGTGTCGAGAAAGCCAAGTTCAAGGGCAGGACCTCAAATGCCAGAAATTGGGGCTTTGTCACCAAAGAGACCTGAGTTGGAATCCTCACCATCACAGGGGGACACAGGTGAGGTTAACCTCTCTGAGCCTGTGTTTTCATCTGACTCTCCACCCAAGCAAGCTTATAAAAGACTGGAGGGGGACTTGCAGGCTGCAGGTCTCACCTGTAAGGTGTGCCAGGAGCTGATGTCCCCTCTTCCATGGGGGGTGCTGTGATGACGCTGTAGCCAGCCCCACCAAATGGCCCAGGCGCCAGGGTGATCTGCTGTAGGTCGGACGGACCCAGCTGGCTCTCGGCTGCCATGGTGCCCCCTGGCTCGGCCACGTGGAGGGTAACCACCTGTGGAGCGGCCCCTGATGGGGAGGGCTGCCCACCAGAGGGCGCTAACTCTCGTTCCACATCATCAGACTTCACCACAGCCACCTGCAACGGCATTCAGGGCACTCTGGGCAGGGCTGAGGCAAAGATCCTTAGCCACGTTGGTGCCCAAAGCTCTCCTGTGCCCCAGGCAGACCAAGGGTCCTCACCACTCAGTTGCACAATCCAAGTGCTTTCGGAAACACACTCTTTCCAAATCTTACCCAGTAGGTGGAAAGACTCACCAAAACTAGGCTAGAGTGCTTTTATCCCTTAGAGGCATGAGACATTTCTAGTTGTCACAGTTCAGGTGATGGTATGTGGGGGGGGGTTCGTACCACTGGCATCTTGTGTGCAGGGCCAGAGATGTTGCTAAACATCCTAAAACATACAGGGCAGCCCCCTCCTCAAAGATTTGGCCTCAAATGGTAATAGCACTAAGGTCAAGAAATCCTGCAGGAGACCCCTACCTCACTCTATATACAAAATGACCTCAAAATGGATCAACAACCTAAATATAAGAGCTAAAACAACAAAACTCTTAGAATAAAATATAAGCATAAGCCTTTAGGACCTTGATCTGGCAATAGATAATGACATCAAAAAAAAAAAAGATAACCAGGACTTCATCAAAATTTGAAAAAATACACATCAAAAGATGTTATCAAGGAAGTGAAAAGACAATTACAGAAAGGAAGAAATTTTGTGGAAATCATGTATCTGGTGAGGGTTTCCAAGGTAGTAAATCTTTATGTAAGTAGATTGCACCATTTTCCTTCTGTGGAGTGGCTGGTAGGTTTGAACCACCAACCTTCTGCTTAACAGTCAAACGACTTAGCCACCAGAGCTCCTATAAAATGGTACAACAATATGGCACTTCCTTTTAAAAAGCTGGAAACAGAAATACCATTTGACCCAGCAATCTCATGACTAGGTCTATAAGCCAAAGAAGAAAGAGTTGAGCATAAACAGATACATGCACACCTGTGTTCATCACAGCGCTATTCTCAGTAGCAAAGAGATGGAGACAACCTAAGTGCCCATCAACAGACGAACGGACAACTATGGCACATACACACAATGGAATACCATGCCATACTAAAGAGTAATGAGGAAACACTGCAAAAATAAAAATAAAAAAAAGTAGAATGAAGAACCATTATTCTTCTGTGGGTCCACTACTGCAAAAGTCAAGGCAAGGTTTACATACAGAAGGAAACTTTCTTTGTTGGTTACCAGGGATGAAAGGGGAGGGGAGGAAAAATTGCTAGCTAGGTAAGAGACAAATATAGATTTGGGTGAAGAGAAAGCCAATATATCAAAAGTGAGTGACCAATGGTACAGCCATTGTGGAAAGCAGTATGGCCATTCCTTCAAAAGTTGGAATTAGAAATACCATTTGACCCAGCCATTCCTTTACTAGGTATATATCCTAAAGAAGTGAGAGCCATGACAAGAACAGACATACGCACACCCATGTTCATTGCAGCACTATTCATAATAGCCAAAAGATGGAAACAACCTAGGTGTTCATCAGCTGAGGAATGGATAACGAAACTATGCTACGTACACACAATGGAATACTATGCAACGCTGTAGAATCTGCAAAACACTGCATAATGTGGATGAACTTGGAGGACATTATGCTGAGTGAAATAAGTCAATCACAAAAGGACAAATATTGTATTAGTCCATTATTGTAAAAGTCAAGGAAAGGTTTATCTATAGAAGGAAATTTTCTTTGTTGGTTATCAGAGGTGGGAGGGGGAGGGAACATTGTTAGACAGATAGAGATAAGTATTGATTTGAGTGAAGAGAAGGGCAATGTACCCAATGTGAGTGATCAGTATGGTGGCATGGAGGAAGAGAAAGACATAGAGAGGTACATGGGAGGTACAGATAACAAAGATGAACCCTTTTGCACATACAGTACTGTGTTGTCATTGAAGGTAAACATGGGTATATGTGTGGATAGATGGGTGGACAGATGGGTGGACAGGCTGAACTAGTAGGTATGTCTATGAAGCGTGGAGTGTACCCAAGAACATGTATAGGGTTGGCAGACAACGGTCCTATAAGTTTATGTGAATGATCTGAATTCCCAGGTGTATAGTAGAGCTGACAAGGGGCAAGGTGGTAGTCACTGCTTAGTCACAGCCAGCTACCCAGAGGGACCAAGTAGTTGAATCTATGGGCTCGGGACCATAGTTGCAGAGGACATCAAGCTCAAGTGGCATAACATAATACACAAAACATTGTTCCACCTCCTACTTTGGCAAGTAGTGACTGGGATCTTAAAAGCTTATAAGCTGCCATCTAGATGCAACAATGGGTCTCTCCTTGTCCAGAGCAAAGAAGAATGAAGAAAACCAAAAATTCATGGATACAATCAGTCCTAGCAACTGGTACACCATCCAATCTGCAGCCTATATGACTATGAGACGAGAAGAACTAGAAGGTGCCTGGCTACCAATGTCAACCACTTGGAAGGGGATCTATGTAGGAGAGATCCTGGATAGAGAGGGAGAACAATGTGGACAAAACTCAAAATCATTTGGAGGACAAAAAAAGGCGGGGGGGACCAGGTTTGCTGCTCTGATAGAGCCTGGTGGAACCACCGAGACTATGGCCCCTAGCTGCCCTTCAGGTCTGGAATTGAACCCACACCTGTGGCTTCCAGCCAAGCAAAAGATAGGCATATGAGTTGATCATTTACCTGAGGTAGATACACTCCTTGGAGAGAACAATCATGAGAGAAAAAAGGGCTGCTTATGCACCAGGAGACAGCTCAAGGGGCAGGAGGGCATGGAGGGATGGACACAGGGAAGAGGTAATTAGCGGGAGGAAGTGGGAGGGGAGCTGTTCCATTGTGGTAAATTGTGGTCAATGTCATGAGACAAAAGGTATGTGAACTACTGTGTGGAAAGTGAATTTGCTCTGTAAATTCTCACCCAAACCACAAGTAAAAAATAAATAAATAAATAAAATAAAGTGAGTGACCAAAAAATAACACTAAGAAAAAGGAAGACACAGAGAGGTGCCCAGGAAGTACAGCTAACAAAGGTAGTTAGTATTACATACACAAGACTGCATTATCAGTAATAACAAACATTAATCTATGGGTGGATACACAGGTAGACAGGCAAGATGATCAAGTATGGGCAGACAAATGGGAGTATGTCCATGACCATACATGGGTTTGGCAGATGATATTTCTGAATACGTATCTGTATGTGCACATAGGAATGTCCACATATATAACAGAGCTGATGAGGTAAAGTTATGATAACTTTCTAGCCACAGCCAAACACCTTGAGAGAGTGAGCTGCTGGGTCTGCAGGCTCGGGACCATGGTTGCAGGGACATCAAGCTCAGTTGGCATAACACACTACACAAAAACATAGTTACACATTCCACTTTGGTGAGGAGTGACTGGGGTTTTAAAAGCTCACGAGCAGCCACCTAAGATGCAACGATTGGTCTCTCCTCGTCCAGAGCAAAAAGGAGTGAAGAAAATCAGACACATGGGACAATTAGTACAAGGGACTAGCAGACCATGGGATCATCAGCCTACATGACCCTGAGACCAGAAGAACTAGATAGGGCCCAGCTACCACTGCCAACCACTTGAAAGGGATCAAAACTGGAGATCTTGGATAGAATGGGAGAAAAGTGTGGAACAAACTCAAAATCATAAAAAAAAAAAAAAAGACCAGGCTTACTGGTCTGATAGAGACAGGTGAAACCATGAGACTACGGCCCCTTGTCACCCTTCGGGCCTGGAAATGAATTCACTCCCATGGCTTAACTTTCAGCCATATGACAGGCCTACAAGATGAACAATTATACTAGGTAGGTACACTCCTTAGAACAATCAACCATGGGGGATCAGAAGGGCAGCATTTGCACAGGGTAAAAGCTCAGAGGGCAAGAATGTATAGGAAAGAAGGACACAGGGAAAAGGTAACCACTAGGAGGAAGTGCGGAGAGAGCTGTAAAATAACGGGGCTTGTAATCAATGTCATGAAACAAAATGTGTGTGAACTGTTGAGTGGAGAATGAATTAGCTCTTTAAACTTTCACCCAAGTCACACACACACACACACACACACACAAAAGTGTGTAGGCAAACATAGCCTGTGGTGCCCTGATAAACTGGCTATCCTTTTATAAGGCTTCATAGCCTCTTAACCCACCAATTCTACTTCTAGGAGATTTTTTTTTTTTAATGTTTATAAGCATCTGAAACTACACGTGTACCAAAGCACTGCTTGCATTAACAAGAAACGGAACGACCCAACTGATAAAGGACTAACTTAGCTTTTTAACATCCCAGTGATGGGATGATATGGAGAGGCAGAGGGGCACTGTGCATGCCAGGCAGCAACACATACATCACGCGGTGCTGGTGAAGAAGCAGCACATTCTGAGCAGTGTGGGCAACAGGACCCCGTTTTGTACGGAATGAAAGGTGTGTGTGTAGTGGACCATGGACAAAACTCTGGAGATAACCTGCTCACAGCAGTTACCTGCAGGGAGGGGAGGGGTGTGATGGGCTCTCGCCTTCTGTATTAAACGTTCCTGATTTTTCCTCTTAACAAGAAACATGTTTTTGTAATCAGAAAGAAAAACACAGAATGGCACGATAGTGGTATACCAGAACAGCAGACTGACCAACAGAACAGAACCAAGAAGACTAGAATAGACTCCTATGCACGGAGATCTAGCGTATGATGAAGGGGCATGTCAAGGTTAGATTATTCATGACATAGCATCAGGTAACTCTTTGACAAAGAATTATATCTGACCCCTACCTTTTTCTTACACCAAAAATAAAGTCCAGGAATACAGATTTAAGAGTGAAAAATGAAACCCGAAGAAAAAAGTACAAATGCAAGTTTCTGCAGTCTTAAGGTGAAGATGGAAGGAGGCCTTGAAGGTAGGGTTCCAAAGGCAACACCATGAAGACTGATACACTTAATCATCTAAAACCATGAAACTTTGATGTACCCCCAAACACCACAAACAAGATCCTATTATTTCCAAGTCCAATGTCACATTCCCCCCACCAAGGAGTTCTCTGCCCTCCAGCCTCCAGCAGCATGTCACAGCTCCAAGCTCCGAATTCACTGTCTCAAACCCTCTCACCATCATCTCAAGAGGCCGGGACACAGGGGGTGCTAACAAAATCCTCTTGGAGATGGGCTGGCTGTGCTGGGGTGGAGAGGGGAAGAAGTGGACCCTGAACTCCATGTAGGACCTGCTGGCCTCGAGGAGAATATGCTAAGAGCAGAGGCCTGCCTGAGCTAGAATAAGCCCAGGGACCCTCAGGGTGTGGAAGTCATGGAAGGAGGTCACTAGGCTAACAGTAACCTCGTTGAGGGCCCCGGGGGAGAACACACAGGCACAGCACGGCCACAGAGTGAGGAGAAAACCAAGCCACGATGGACCTGGAGGCCTGAGGAAGCAGTGCACGGAGCCCAGCATGCAGAAGTCAGCAGCAACTGCAGAATGGGGGGAGAACCGGAAGCTCCTCTCATGGGACCCCTGGCACAGCTGGCCCCTCCCTGCACCCGTCCCCTGGATCTCAGTGTGTCTGTCCCCCACTAACTGGAGCCTCTGAGGGTGGAGCATGTCTGCTGCACTGCTCTGCTCTAGCCTGAGGTCAGCACAAGGCTGGGCATGGAAGGTATGGGGCAGACGGGTCCCCAGGCACTCACCTGCAGGGCAGTGCCCCCGAGCTCCCGCTGGGCGCTCATGTTCAGCAACAGATCCAAGGCCGTCTGGGTGGCCATGGCGGTCGACTCCTCCATTCCTAGGGAATGGGGGTGGGGACCTGGGCCTCAGAAAGGGCTGGAAAACTGGCACCCAATACCATCCCTCCTCTCTTCCAGTCCCCACCTGCTTGATCTGTGCCTCTGCCCAGCCCCCACTCCTTCCCTCAAAGCTCACCCTGCTGGTAGATGATGGTGGCGCCACCCAGGGAATCAGAACACAGCAGTGGAGGGGTCTCAGGTGACTGAAAAGGCGTTGCCTCTGCAGAGACCTGTGGGATGGGGCCATGGCAAAGCCTGAGAAGGTCTGTGATTTGAAAGCCATTTACTCAGCCCCTCCTGTGTGGCAGGCACATTACATCTCTTAGCCTGCTTCATGGTCAACACCACTTTCCATGGTATTTTCCACAACAGCCCATGCTACAGATGAACACACTGAGGACCAGAGGGATGAAGTGACTTCCCAAGACTCCAAGGCTGGTAAGTGGCCAAACTGGCACCTGAACCCAGGACTGTGGGGCTCCAGCAGCTGTGTTCTCCCAGCACATCATGTAGTCCATCTCCCCAGGGCTGCTGCGTGAGTGCACATGTGGCTGAGACCACTGGCTGCCTACCTGGAACCCATTCTTTCTTGCTAACAGAGCTTCGACTGTCACTAAGGAGACAGTGTACCCAGGTACAAGGTTACATTTTCAGCCTTCCTTGCAGCTAGGTAAAGTGTGGCTAAGCGGGAACTTCTTTCTTGTAAAGATCATGAGGAAGATAGATGGGAGGCATCATTTCCACCCTTGTCCCAACCCTTCCTTCTGCTTCCTGCCTAGGAGGCAGTTGGGATGGCTGGAGCTCCTGCAGCTATACTGGACCATAAAGCAACCATGAAGCTGCCAAGTCCCATGTCTAGGATGGCTGAGCAAAAACAGAGGGAGCCTGGTCCCTGAGGACTGTGGAGCTACAACACCAGCCCCTTTTGGTATTCTTTTAGATGAGAAAATAAACCACTACCTTAATTAAGCTTCTAGAACCTCCATTCTCTTATTACTCACCCCAAAATGCCACCACTACTCTGAGCTTAGGGCTGACAAATCTGCAACCTCAGCTGAGCTTTACTATAGCCCAGACAGGCAGGGATCGTTATTGTAACCAATGAGCAAACAAGGATGCTGAGGCTGGGAGAGGTGACATCACACAGTTCTCCTGGCCCATGCCCCCCAGCTCCTCTATCCGCTGTTGCTCCTTGGCTGAGCGTACCTCGTGAGGTCCTGATGGGCTGGAGGGTGGCCCGGGGGCTAAGCTATGCTGCTGCTTCAGCTCCTCAATCTGCTGCAGAGAGAAGAAGGGGCGGCGGCGGGAGGGGGGCTCCTCAGGGTGGCGCCGCCCCCACTCCTCAAAGCTGCTCGCGTGGCGGCAGCGCACGTGCAGGCGCAGGTTCTTCTTGTGCCGTGTGCTGAAGTGGCAGTATTCACAGGCAAAGGGCTTGGCCCCTGTGGACACACATGGAGGGATGCTTGCAACCACCCAGCTCTGGCCCACTCCTTCCCGGAAGTCTTCCATGACCTCACGGACTGCTCCACCTGATTCATCCCTAGGCACATGGATGTCCACTCTGGGGGCTGAGGACAGGAATGAACTAGGCCCACCCTTGGCACTCAAAGGCCTTCCTGCTAGTGCCCGTTTCCAAGGTCATCTGACCAAACAACCCTCTTGTGAATCATCTCCTCTGGCAGACAGGAATCTGGCTAAGAAAGCGCTGGGGGCTCCCCTTCCTAATCTTCCCACAGTGTGCCTACCACAGGGATAGCACCAAGGAGGAGGAAGAACCAACAGCTGTTGTACATCTTCAATGGGCCAAGCACATGCTGCTACTTCATCTGCCGAGGATGGGGTCTAGGCAGATTTGTTTCTGGCCCTGTGCCCAGCACCCAGACAGGACTCAAGGAACAGATGAAATTAACTTTACTGACAAGGACATGGTAGCTATTTCTGATTTCCCCACTTCCCAGCTAAGGACACTGAGGTTCAGAGAGGGCAAGTCACTGGTCCAGGGTCACCCAGTGAGTACGTGGCTGAGCTGGAATCTGAACTCACGCTAGAGAGTGAGCAGAAGGACTCCAGCTGCACCGTGGCTGGGACTACCCAGGAGGAAGAGGACAAGAGCAGAGTCTCTGACCCAAGCAGTGGGGGATCTGAGGGCTGGTGGGTGGGGCTGGGGTGTGGCCTGCCTACCTGTGTGCTTGACAGCCACGTGGGACAGCAGGAAGTCCTCTCGGAAGGTCCGGTAGGGACAGAAGCTGCATTTGAAGGGCTTGTCGCTGACGTGGGACAGCTGGTGGTTCAGCAGTGCCTTCTTGTCCTCGCAGACAAACTCACAGAACTCACATTTGAACCTGGAGGCAGTTGGGGGAAGAGAAGCTCAGGGATGGGGGTGGGGTGATAGAGAGGTGCTCCCATTCCCAGGGGGCTCCTAGGGGGGTATACCTGCGGTTGGCAACAGCCTGGATGTGCGTGAGCAGGTGCATCTTGAAGGTGTAGCGCTTCTTAAAGGACTTGCCGCACTGGGAGGAGCGGGTAGAGGATTAGATGGTGGGTTCACCCAGGGGAGCCCTTTTGGCCCCAGCCCTGCCCACAGCTCCCACCACCTTGTCACACATGTGGGGCTTCTCAGTGCTGTGGGTCTTCATATGCTGTGTAAGCCTCTTCTGCATGGGGTAGACACGGCCACACACAGGGCAGGGGAAAGAGCTCAGCTTCGGGGTCTGAGAAGGGACCAGAAGGGGCCAAACAGAAGATCAAGAGAGGAGAGAGAGAGTCACACACACACACACACACACACACACACACCTCAGCAGCCTTTACACACACACACACACACCACGACTCCATCCCACCCCCCAGCAGCCCTTCCCAGACCAGGGTTCCAGACTCACCGGATCTGGCCTCTTCTTCCTGAGGGAGAATGGCATAGGAGTTAGACCAAAGCTCCCCCAAGTCCCCCACCCCCCCAGCCCTTTGCATCGACTTGACCCAGCCTCAGCCAAGCGTCCCTACTCTCCACCCAAGTCTCTTTCCAACTGAGGTCTCTTGTGGAAAACATTAAGAAGCATGCTATAAGTTCTGCACCAACTACACTTGGAAAACAGTCACTGTAGGAGCCACAACATACATTTCTATGTTAAAGGCTCTGAGAAGTCATGCACGAAAGAGATTTCTTGAACTGCATTCCACTTGATGTCCCCTAATCTTATTTGGAACCTGAATCCAACCTCTGCCCGCCTGTCCTCATTCCTTCCTGCAGATGCAGAGTGCATTTTGATTCAGTGAGCTATTGCCAGGCCCCAGAGGATTGTCATTTCTCCCCCAACTTAGTGCTAAGTCTGTTCTCTCTGTCCCGTGAGAGGCTGAACATGGGTTTGGAGTTACCAGATCTTCGGATCATTTACTGAGCTCCTTCAGGCCACAATTTCCTTTAAGCGCTTTATCAATGACTGCCCCATCTTACAGGTGGGAAACTAAAGCTCACAGCAGAGAAGAGCCTAAATAGGGGACCTCAAGGTCTGCCCCTTTCTGAGCCAAGTGATCTGAGAGGAACTGCCTTGCTGATCATGTGTACAATGTGCTGTGAATGGGACTGGCCCTGAGCAGGGGGCCCAGTACATGGGAACAATGGTCCCTGGGCCTCCACTTCCCCACCCTGACCAGGCTCCCTGCTCCCAGCCCACCCACACCCACTGACCGGTCCCGGCTGTGCACAGCTGCATGTCGGATAACATCCTTCCGGTAGACGCTGGTGTAGTTGCACTCATCACACTTGTAGGGTTTACTGCCCACATGGTTGAACATGTGCTCCTGGGAGAGAGGTGGAAGGACAGTGGGCCGGGGCTCAGCTCCCTCTGCATTTCCACTCCCTGTGCCTGGTGTTGCTGTGGGAACAGCTCACAGAACCAAGGAGGGCCGGACAGCGGACCCTCTGCAACAAAGGCTGGGAAGACACTCTCTGTAAGTGCCCCTACTTGGCACCAGGCAGAGCCAACTCACCACATAACGGAGCAAGAAACTGAGGCTCAAGAAACAGGGGAAGTGACTTGCCATGGTCTCAGAGTGACCTTGTAGATGGCAGAGCTTGGGGCCAAACCCAGGCAGTGTGGCCCCACAGCCCACACTTTTCTCACCAAACTATGATCCACCCAGGTCACGGGTTCCCTGTCTATAAGGGAGGTAGCATTGCCATTGAGGCGATTCTGACTCATGGTGACCCCATGTGTCACTGTAAAACCACACTCCATAAGGTTTTCAGAAAGCAATCACCAGGTCTTTCTTCTGAGAAGCCTCTGGGTGACTCAAACTTGCAATCTTTTGGCTAGCACCAAGCCTGTTAACTATTTATATACCCAGGGACTCCTGCAGGCAGCACAGGGGCTTTGAAATCAGACTGCCTGCACTTCCTGACTCCTAGACAACTTGCTGTGTCACTTTGGCCAAGCTGAGCCACAGTTCCCCGGATCAGTAATGTAGGGCCATTAGCAACTACAGCCTCATTGGGCTGCTGCAAAGATACAAGAGTGTGCATACAAGCCTGGGGCCCAGCAGGTTCTGGATAAGGGAGGCTGGAGGCCCACAGCACCTTGGGCCCAGGAGAAAAAGCAGCCCCTTTCTAGAGATACATTACTGTCACCTGCTGGAGAACTCTTCTAACATCCTGAATTAGATGAGTTTTATGCCATCCGCTAGTTTGTGGTCACAGACAGGCAAATCTATGATGCCCACTATGTGGAAAGGCAACATCACAATGCACGGTGGCCCTCCCCATGTCCAGGCAGACATGCTTCACTGTGCCAGTGGGCAGATGTCTGCCCAACAGATGCAGGGGACAGTGATCATAGTGTGCAATTAGCTCCTCTCCCATTGCCACCTCCCCAGCCCAAGCCTCCCGACCACCTGCCACACCTTGAGTGAGGACCAGCGGCGGGAGCGGTAGCTGCACTGTAGGCACTTGAAGAGCTGGGGGTCACCGGCCTCATGGGAGTTGACATGGAAGCGCAGGTCCTCATGCGACAGGAAGCGGGAGCCACAGATTCGGCATAGGAAGGGCCTCAGTAGTGGTTTGGGTGACTTGTAATAGTACCTGCCAGGAGGGTTTGGAGAGAGGGCTGGCTGGGCTGGGAGCTGCAAGGGGCCACGGAGAAGCCACCCCAGCCCCCCAGCCCCAGCTGCCTCCCACCCTCTGAACTCTGCTGCACACACTTGCGGTATTTCTTGCCGAGGAAGCGCCGGGAGGGCCGGCCGCGGCGGCGGGGTGGGGCGTCAGGCTCATCCTGGCTGGAAGGGACTGCATTGTCTGCATCTGACTGGCTCACGGTGGGTTCCACGGGGACCCTCCTGGCCTTGCCCAACATTGTCCGGTGTCCTGGGCCAGAGGAGCTGGGTGCCTCGGGGTCCTGTGGCTCCAGGGGGCTCAGTCCATCCTGGGAACTCACCAGAGGCTCTCCTTCCACACCTGCTGCAGACATGCAGATCACAAACCAATCACAGGCCCATTAGTGTGTGCCCGTCTCCACAGTCTGTCACCAACCAGTGACGGCACGTCAGGCCACTCACTCCTTACGACAGGCCTGGCTAGAGGCCGGCACAGAGAGCCCCCATGCCCGGCAGCTGACATGCCGTTTGCACAACCCGACTTGAATAGGACCACAGTGGAGAAGCCACGGCCTCCTTGCCAGGAGACCTGGGTTATAGATGTGGCTCCGTCACTGATTTGCTGTACATCTGTCCACTCCCCTCTCTCAGCCTTTTTCCTTATCTGTCCAAGGGAGATGATAATTGCTATATTACTGATTTCACAGAAACAATCTAAGGTTTGGGAAGCAAGAGTGCACTTCCACGTTGGTTGCTCCTGTGGGGGGGGAACTGGCGGCTGGAGGGAAGATGGAGAGGAAGGGAGATGTCCTCACACACGCTTTCAAACCTACTAAAGTTTAAACTATCTGAATGTGTGACCTATTCCAAAAAATATGCTGGTGCTGTTGAGTCAATTCCAACCCAAGGCGACCTCACGTGCCACAAAGTGGGACCGTGTTACAGGGTGCTCGTGGCTGTAATCTTCCCAGATCACCGGGACTTCCTTCTGTGGCCCCACTGGGTGAGGCTGAACTGCCCACCGTGAAGTCAGGAGTCAAGTGTAAGCCATTTGAGCTAGCCAGGGTCCCTCAACACAGTAAATCATTAAACATGTTGTCATTATCAGCTGCTGTCAAGTCGGCCCGACTCAAGGTAAACTCACGGGCAACAGAACGAAATGCTGTCCAGTCCTGCGCCATCCCCGTGATGATGGATTGGACTGTGTGACTCATAAGGTTTATCACTGGCTGATTTTCAGAAGCAGACTGCCAGCCCTTTCTTCCTAGTCTGTCTCTGTCTGAAGCTCCACTGAAATGTGTTCAGCATCTAACTTAGTCAGCATCAAGCAAACCTCCGCTGACAGGCAAAGCTTCACATGAGGTGGATTAGCCAGGAATTGTACCCAGGTCTTCCATGCAGGAGAGAATTCTACCACTCAATCAGCACTGCCTCATTCTCCAGGGCTGGCCCTAGGCAACACCTGCCAGATAAGGGATACCAAGTCCCCTGGCTTCAGAAGACCACTCAGAAGGCCACTACAGCCTCTGCAGGGCCAGCTGAAACCTGTTTTAGCATCAGAGGAACACACAAGCCTCCAATGACAGATGGATGGTGGCTGTGTGTAAGGTGTGCTGGCCAGGAACCAAACCCGGGTCCCCTTCATGGAAGGGGAGAGTTCCACCACCACACCACCACTGCCTCTGTTCAAGTATATTTAAAGTTAATCACGATGCAGACAGTGTCAGTAGCATGCTATTTCTTCACTGGGGTGCTTGGTTGTACAAGTGTATTCAATGACGACAATTCACTGAGCTATGTGCTTAGGAGCTGCGCACTTGTCTATATGTCCATCTCAGTAAAAAGCTATTTTAAGAAAAAACTAAAGAATCCAATGATCCCTTCCAAACAGGATATATGAAGTCAGCTACCACTTGATTTTGTTTTGTTTTTATTCTCACCAGTGCCCTTTATCTCTTCATGTGGACTTCAGGTGCCAGGCAGTGTTTGATTCCAGAGGACTGAAGGACTCCTCTCATGATTTCTTGTAGAGTGGGTCTTTGAGCCATGAATTCTCTCATGTTTTATTCACCTGTGAATATCTTCATTTCTCCTTCATTTTCAAAAGATAGTTTTGCTTGGTACAGTATTCTTGGTTGACATTCTTTTCTCAGGATTTTTAATGTGCCAGCCCATCATCTCCTGTTACCCATGGTTCTGCTGAGTGGTCAGCTGTAAGTCTCACTGACAGTCCCTTCTACACGATAGGCCCATTTTCTTCTACAGCTTTCAAATCTCAGCTTTTCAGTGATGTGTGCAGGTGTGGATCTTGTGTGCAATTTGTTTAACTTCTTAGATGTGCAGATTAATTTTTTAATCAAACTTAAGACATTTTTTGCCATTACCTTTTCAAATACTATTTTTTTTTTTAATTAGGATTTGGGTGAAGATTTACAGAGTAAATTCACTTCTCATACAGCAGTTCACATATACTTTGTCTCATGTCATTGACCAAAATTTACAATGCAGCAGCTCCCCTCCCACTTCCTCCCCATAGTTACC
>NW_006921636.1:10905619-10907229 GCF_000298275.1 Orycteropus afer afer | reverse complement strand
AAAGAAAATGTCCTCCAATATATAAACCTTTCCTTAACTTTTACAATAACGGACTAATACAATATTTGTCCTTTTGTGACTGACTTATTTCGCTCAGCATGTCCTCCAAGTTCATCCACGTTTCAAATACTATTTCTGCCACTCACTCTCCTCACCTCTAAGTCTTCCATTGTATATATACATATTGTTCCGCTTGATGGTGTCTCACAGACCTCTCTGGTCCTGCTCATTTTTCTGACTTTGTTTTCATCCTGTTCTACAGACTGGATCATCTTCATTTACCTATCAAGTCTGCCAACTCTTTATTCTGTAACTTAAAATCTGCTATTGTGTTCTTCTAGTAAATTTTTCATTTCACTTACATACTTTAATTCCAAAATCTCTATTTACTTATTTTTTATTCTATCTACTGCTGTTAACACAATGCACTGCCATCAAGTCACATCCGACTCATAGCGACCCCTCCTTGGTTTTCTGAGGCAGTATTTCTACGGAAGTAGATTGCCCAACCTTCCTCCCAAGGAGTGGCTAGTGGGTTTGAACCACGAGCCTTCTGGTTAAGCAGTCAAATGCCTTAGGCACTACACCACCAGAGCTCCCATGGCTGTTAGACGAGATGCTAATATCACAATTCTAATTCTTCAGATATGATTCACTTTAATTCTTTGAATGTATTTACAACGTTGTTGTTAGTGCCGTGGAGCTGATTTCAACTCACAGGAAACCCCCTCCCCCCCGCATGACAGAGCCCCTTGGGTATTTTCTATGCTGTCATCTCCACAGGAGCAGATCACCAGGTGTTTCTCCCTGGGACTGTACCATCTGCTTTTTTGTCTATAGCATTCAACCCTTAAAGCAATACTAAACAACTGCTGTCACCTGCATTCATCAAAAAGGGGACAGGACATTCAAGAGGCAAAGCAGCCACTCATACCACGTATTGGTCTTTTCTGCAGCCTGGAATGTTCCAGGCCTATGGTCCTAAGACATCATCCCTGCAGCTGAACTTACTCCTATTTGCATTTCAGTGATCACACTTCACATGTACCTTACCAGTTCAGATAAAAAGACCCATGGTTAATTAATCCAATGGACTAGTGGACTAATGGGAACTTCAGCCTGAGGCCAGAAGAACTAGATGTTCCCTGGCTACACTGTCAACCACTCAGAAAGGGATCAAAATTAAGAGATCCTGGGTAGAGTAGAAGAAAAATGTGGAACAAAACTCAAAATCATAAAAAAGACCTGGCTTACTGGTCTGATAGAGGCTGGTATAACCCCCAAGATTATGGCCCCTGGTCACCTTTCAGGCCTGGAGTTGAACTCATTCCTGTGGCTTCCAGCCAAACAACAGGCAGGCCTATGAGGTGAACAATTACACCAGGTACACTCCTTAGAACAACCAACCATGAGAGATCAGAAGGCCAGCATCTGCACAGGGAGAAAGCTCAGAGGACAGGAATGCATAGGAAGGAAGGACATAGGAAAAAGGTAACCATAGGGAGGCAGTGGGAAGAGAGCTATTACATTGTGAGGGTTGCAATCAATGTCATGAAACAAATGTGTATGAACTGTTGAATGGAAGAAAAATTTGCCTTGTAAACTGTCAC
>NW_006921636.1:10898171-10905519 GCF_000298275.1 Orycteropus afer afer | reverse complement strand
TCCTAAAGTTGAGATTTCATTTCTCTAGTCAGAGTTTCTCAAGCTTGGGTCTGGGAGGGCTTTCCCTGCCAATGAGGGGACCTATAGGTCACCCTGTTTCAGACACGCTGCTCAATGCCACAGAAGCACGTGGGAGGTGAGGCCACCTCTGCCCCCCCCCACACACACACACAGGTCCCTCTCCCGACCAAGTCTCACCGTCTGTGAGGTCTGAGGTCTCTAGGCAAGCCAGCTTCCGGGGCCGGCCAGGTCTCCTTCGGGGTCTTGGGGTACTGGGAGTAGGGCGCTGGGGCCGTAGTTGCCGGCCCCGGGGCTCATCCTCAGCCGGATTGTAGTCACTGTCCTCTGTGGAGACAGCAAGAGGCAGCAGGCGTCAGCTTTCAGCGTGCCTCCTCGCACAGCTCCCCTGGGAAGAGGCCCACTTCCTCATCCCTGCCTATCAGCTGCCCATTCTTCCATCAAGCCCACCAGTGATGCCTCCTCTAGGAAGCCCTTCTGGCTCTATGTAAGTTTCCTTCCTCTGAGCCCCTGCAGTCCTTTGTCTGTACCATTCCTGGCACCTCCTGCTGGCTCACATAACGCTTCAATGAGAAATAGAAAAAGGCACCTCCTCCTCAGCCATTGTTGGAAAATAGCTGTAACAAACTACCGAGGCTACAAACTCTTGTGATTGTGCTACCAAACACAGCAGTCACCAGCCACATGTGGTTACTGAGCACCTGAACTGTGCCTAGTCCCAACTGAGGTGTGCCTTCAGTGCAAAATACACAATGGATTTTACAGACTTAGCATGAAGAAAACAAAATATTTTTTATAATGTACCTTTAAGATGAGCACACATTAAAACAGTAGATTTTAGATTCAGCAGGTAAGTAAAATTCATGATTACAATTAATTTTACCTCTTTTTACTTTTTCAAACCGTGATTCCCAAGAAAGGTAGACGTACACACATGACTTGAGTTACATTTCTATTGGACAGATATGAATGGGGCTTTTTCAGTGCACAGCCTGTACGATGGCATGTGGAGGTCCTGGTCTCAGAACATGGCCTCCTCTGTCTTACCCTGAAGCCACCTGTGGCTTCCTCTCTGCCAACTCCCCTTTCCTGGCCCTCCAGCTATTAAGTGAGTATTTGGGGACAGGGATGAGGGTGGGGGTGGCAGTCCTGGAAGCCACACTGGCCTACCCTCTAGGTCGTCAATAGCTCCGGCATCTATGATGTCGTCATCCTCCTCTTCGGGCCCGTTCTCCTCCTGGGTCTTGGCCGAGACACCCCACTTTCGCAGACGACCTTTCTTATTGGCTGCTGCTGCCGCTGCTGCTGCTGCTAAGGTAAGACGGGTCTGCCAATCTAGCTACCTGCACCCCGCCCTCAGCCCACTGTGCCATCTGGGCAGGTGGGCTGCTAAGCACAGACCTGGGCGGAAGTGCCGCTCCCGCATGTGGCGCAGCAGTGTGGCCTTGGTGCTGCTCCGGTACTGGCACATCTTGCACTTGAACTGCTGGACCACCACCACCTCCATCATGGCCTCCAGGCTCTGCAGATCTGGCTCCTCGGCTGGGCCTGGAGGTGGCTGTGCTGCTAGGGAACCGGGCCCGCCCTGCACCTCCTCTGGTGGCTCCAGGCATGTGGATGTGGATGTGGGGCCATCAGCCAGGGCCTCGATGGCTGCCAGGCTATGGGCCAGGGTGGAACTGGACATTGGTGATGCCAGGGGGGCTCCTGTGGTGGGTGAGCAGAGCAGTGGGGAGGGAAGCAGACAGCAGGATTGGCCACAGGCAAGCCCAGAGATCCCGGAACCCAACTCCCCACCAGGTCACCTGCCAGTGGGGAAACAGGCCCAGAGCAGTGGATAATCTGTCAAGATTGCACAGTGAGCCAGTGGCTGAGCCTGGCCACACCCTGAGTCCAACCCCTGGGGTCTTACCATCATCTGGGCCCTGAAGGATCAGGAAGCGTGTGGTCTCAACCCCGCCATCCTCAGCACTGGTCACAGTGATGCAGCCTGGGCAGAGACGGGGGAACCCCAGCTGCAGACACACACCCCACAGGCCACTCTGGCTGCCTATGTGGTGTGAGCCAGCCCCATCACCTCTCAGCCTCAGCTGCCTCCATTAGCAGAGCTGTTAAGAGGCTCTATGTGTGACATGCTGGCCCAGTAGCCTGCCTGAGTTCATGGCCCAATGCCGTTCACTGCTTGCTGGTGACAGTAAGTCATTTTACATCTTTTGTGCCTCAGATTTCTCATGTAGAACATGAGGGTAACAGCATCTACCTTTTGGGGTTACTGAGAGGATTACAGGAGCTACTGTACACAAGGTTCAGAACCATCCCCAGCACAAAGGAAACAATTTCTGTTTCTATTGTTCACTACATGCCAGGCACTAAGCTAAGCCCTCACTGTACCATCTCAGCAAGCCCTCATGCAACTCACTACTGTCAGGGGCACCCCCAACCCCATTTCATATATTCAGAGCTGTGAGGTTATACGTCTGAGGTCACACAGCAGGGTCGAGCAGGCAGCTCTGCTGGACTCTGCAGAGAAAGCCCATGGATGACCCCAACCCCTCTCCTGACTCACTCTGGATGAGGTCCGGCCCAATGGTGGACTCAATGATCTTGTCGATGGCTGAGCCCAGGTCTGAGGAAGACGCTGTGCAGTCGGACACCAGCATGGCAGGGTCTGGGAGTGCACTGGAGTGCACCAGGGCTGGGGGGCCACCTGTCATCCCCGCTACCGGGCCCCGGGACACAGAAGACGAATCTGGGAGGTAGCCATGGGGCAAGGGGTCCGTGCTCGAACTGCTCTCAGATACTTCCTCCTGGATGTAGGGGAGATGGATGCAGGATGGGAGGAGTTCAGGAGCCAGGGGTAGACAAGGAGGCCTGCTAGACAGGCTCCCTGGCCTCCAGCCATAGTGAGCAGAGCTGCCCACATTCTCAGCCCCACTTGGGACTAGTGGGAGAAGCCCTCTAGCCACAGAGCCCCCCAAGAACAAGTCTCAGGGTTCCTGGCTTTACCTGGTTAGGGGGTCACCCGAGAATAAGAAAAGGAGGTCCTATCTCCAACATCACAGACAGACAGAACTTTTTACCCTGGCCTTTACACAAGTTGTTCCCTCTGCCTGAAATACCCTTCTTCCCATCAACCCCCAGCTAACTCCAACCAGTCTTCTCACAGCCATTTAGCTATACCTCTTCTAGGAAGCTGACCCTGACCCCAAGGCCGAGGTCTGCCCCCTCAGTGCTGCAGTCTCCAGTGCTTGTCCATCACAGGACCTCTCAGCATTGTAACATCCCCATGCCCGAATGTACCCAGACTGGCACTTGGCAGGCCCATCTCATCTGAATTCATGAATCCCAAGATGCCTCATGAATCCCAAGATGCCAGAGTAGGGGTCACTGCTGTGTGCTTCTACTAAGTGACAGGACTCTTGTCCTCCATGTGTGGTGCGAATGGTAACAGGCTTGGCTGCTAACTGAATGGCTGGAGACTCTTGTCCAGTAAGAAGCACTTTGGAAGAAAGGCCTGCCAATCTACTCCAAACCAGCACTCTGACACACGTGGGGTTGCTGTGAGTCAACTCCAAGGCAACTGGTTTTTTTTTTTTCTTCACTAGGAGAGCTCTGGTAGCATAGTGGCTAAGGCACTTGACTGCTAACCAGAAGGCTGGCGGTTCAAACCCACCAGCCATTCCTCGGAAGGAAGGTTGGGCAATCCTACTTCCATAGTGATACTGCCTCGGAAACCCAAGGAGGGGTCACTATGAGTCAGGGCTGACTCGACGGCACACAACAACAACAACAACAACAGATGTCTTGAATCTGATTCCTATCTTGCAAATAATAATAGTAAAGACTCATACTTACCGAGTGCTATGTGTTGGGCATGGTTTTAATTGGTTAAGATATGAACTCATTTAATCCTCACAAAACCCCTATAAGGCAGATATATTTATCATTCCCACTTTACAGTGAAAGAAACTGAGATCTAGAAATGGAATCGTTTGCCCAAGATCACAGAGCTAGGAAGTGGCAGTCAGGAAGAGGTGGTTTAAAAGCATTCCAGAAGAATGTCAGTTGGCAGTTCACAAGAGAGCAGCTCAAGAGACAGGTATTACTGCTCCATTTTGCAGAGGGGAGAATGAGACCCAAGGAGGTCTCCCAAAGAATCATGGGCAAGACCAACACTCAACAAAGCCTAGTGTTTCTCAAAGTGTGAGCCACGAGGATAGAGCAGTGGGGAAGACCACAGCTTAGGTCGGAATCCTGGCTCTGTCTAGGCTGTGTGCCTCGGTTTCCTTTTCTGTGAAACGAGGAAACCGTGCCTTAGGGGTGTACTATGGTACCTGGCTCACAGTAAACCAGAAACAACAAACATTAGCTGTATGTAAGCGTTGCTGGCTGCTTCCCCTTGGTGCTAGTGCTAGGCACTATTGCCTGCGTAACCTGCCTCCACCCATGCCATCCAGCCCGGTCCATACCAGAGAGCTGCTGCCGCGGTCCGAGCTTTGCCCTACGCCAGAGTCGTCGGCCTCTATGGGTCCAGGGGCAGCGCAAGCGTCGCTGCTGTCTGCTGACACTGCTTCCGAGGTGCCCACACCCAAGCCGCTCTCAGAGGGCTCCTCGGGCCGCCCAGGCCCTGGGGTCGCGTCGCTACTGCTCTCCACCTCGTTTTCCTCCATCGGCTCCAGGGGCTGTCTGGTAGAGGAGTGCAGGGTCTGTGGCCCTCACTCTGTGGAAGAGGTGGCAGGGGCTGGAACAGCTGGGCCACCTCCCTGGCCTTGGCGACCACAGCCCACACATCTGCAACCTTGCACCCATTCTGCAGATGCAAAGACTGAGGTTCCGACGGGGCGGAGCTTTCTCGTGTCCGCAGAGAGGAACTCTGGGAAAACAAGACTGAGAAGCCTACCTTCCCAGTCGAGAGCCGTTCCACATACCTAAGAGGGTGGTCAATGGCCGGTAATCTTGACCATTTCCCCATTTCCCCCTCCTCAGTGTCTCCCAGAGAGTGGTTCGTTCTACGAGCCCCATACAGGCTCAGTGGTTCAACCCTTCAGCCCCCCGGGCCCCCCCAGTTCAGGGTGTGTGGTACAGCCCGCAGGCCCCCTGGGTCAGTGGTTCGCTCCCCCCTCCCCTTGTTCCTCTGCGGAGGGGGTTGACAGAGACAGTCCCGGGGCCTGGTGACTTGGGGCTGTCCCCGGCGCTGCCTGCGCTCCAGACCCGACGCCATCTTGTGGCGGCTCCGGGTTTCCGCTCAGGCAAGTGCGAGAGCGACTAAAGGGCCTGGGACCCCGGGGCCCTGTTCGGACAGCCCCGCCGGCCCGATACCTCACTGCCGGTTGTTCTCGCCGTGCGACCCTGCTCCATGGCAGGGCGCAATGGTGCGACCTGACTCTGGCCGATACTCACCCGACGCTCTCGTAGCGGCGTTTCTCTCTGACTCCGGCATCGACGAGGTCGCCATCCTCTTCCCCCCCGCCGCGGAGGGACCCATCGGCCTATAGTAGGCCGGAACTACTTCATTCGCCGTCCTGAGGAAAAGCAGGTTTCCAGTGTGCCGAAAGGCCGTTTTGAGATCCCAGAACTGTAATCCTGCCTTTAGAGCGCCTATAATTTTGCATTTCGCCTAGTTTGGATGATAGGAGGCGCTATAGGTTGGGGACTACTTTTCCTCTTCGCGGAGGATTAAATAAGGGAGTTGTATTGACGTCACTGCCTGGGTCCCTTCCCTGGGTCGCAAGGTTGGGCGTGGCGAAGTCACGCCCACTCTCCTGGGGGCGTGGTTCCTGGTGGCCTAGTCACGCCCCTCCCGGAACCGAAGTGTGAAGCGTTCCCCGTAGCGTAGAAGTGCGTGGACCTGCGGCGTGGCTTCAATTTCGTGCGCCGGAAATAACTGTTAGCAGTTATCTTGTCAGACTCCTTACCGATTATTTAGGGCTCTCATCATACCTAATCAGGTTAGGTTTGACATGTCCTTGGAGGGGAGCCTATAATCCTTGTACTGATGGGAAAACAGGCCTGGAGATGAGAAGTGGCTAGTCCAAAGTCACCTCAAGGAAGGGAACTCAGTCTCTGGGAGGCAAGCCCGGGTGCCGGCTTGGGGAAGTGGAGAGCAGCTAATGTCGGCCCTTAGTGGAGTTTGCAGACGTGTTTGTTAACCTGGAGGCCAAGACGTCCTCCCATAGCTGCCCTCTGCGCAGGGTAGATGGTGAAGATATTTTCAAAGGCCTTCACCCCTTCAGAAAAGGTATTTCCCTCCCGATGTCCAAATTGCCACCTTTGACACCACCTTCTATTTACGTCTTTTTAGTATTTTGCACTCAAAGAGCATTGGAAAGGGGTCAGGCACCCTGATTTTGTCCCCAACACTGTTGCACAGGCTATTTTCCTGAATTGAAAAATACAGATTTTGGAAGAAAGAATCGCAAAAGACAAACCAACAAACAAAAACTCCTATAGAGAAAGCCTGTTACAAAGGACACAGTGCTTTGCGTTATCACTTGTGTGCCCCTGAGTATGAGGGGGTTTACCCAATCCTTTTCTAGGAGAACGTTTTGCGAGGAGGAATACAGCAGGGGGCCCCTGAATGGGTAGGCTCCAGGTCCTCTCTCCACCAGGACCACGCCAGTAGGGCAGGTGTGAACATCGGGTCAGCATTGGCATGATGGGCACTTGGCTTTCCATTCCTCCTCATGCAGTTTTGCAATATGGTCCTGATTCCTCAGTTACATAGAGGCACCTCTTGTTTTGTACCCCATGCCCCCCATACCTGTAGGATGTGTCTCACCCCTGACCGAGTCACCTCCCCAAAGCATGTCAGAGTACTAAGGAGTAGCCCTACAATACCCATTCCCACCCTCAGCCCAGCTAAGACTCAACCCTATGGGTGAGTGAGCTTTTGCCAGTGAATCACAAGATTATAGTGTTATGGTTCAGGGGATGACAGCTCATCATGGAACAGAAAGGGAACCCTAGTTGGAAACAACATATCAAAAGCAGCCCATCACAAAGACAAGCTGGTTTCCTGACTGCTAATCCAAGTTTTGTCCCAGCAAAGCATGTAGTAGTCTGTAGGTCTGGCATTAGCTTTGTTGAAGAGACTTGGAGGGAGTGAAAGGGTTCTAGGTCAGAAGAATGTCAAAGTGGGATGTTGAGAAAAATGCACAGAATAGAGTTGCCAAGTGAGAAATAGGAGAGGAAGTACTTTATTGGTTTTTAATAATTTAGATTTTGTTGTTGAGAACATACACAACAAAAACATCCAAAAAAAAAAAAAAAATCCAAACTCATTCTCCTGTGAGTTGCATTACAAATTCGACCTACACATAAAAAAATCTGA
>NW_006921636.1:10880168-10898071 GCF_000298275.1 Orycteropus afer afer | reverse complement strand
TCCAAGGAGTGGCTGGTGGGTTTGAACCGCCAGCCTTCTGGTTAGCAGTCAAGTGCCTTAGGCACTGCACCACCAGAGCTCCCAACAAAAACATACACCAATTCAAATTTCTACATGTAGTGCAACCATTCTCGCCATCCTTTTCCGAGTTGTTCCTCCCCTAACTTATTGCTCCCTAAGGTTCCTGTCTAATCTTTCGAGTTGCTGTTGTCATTTTGATCCCATAGAGATAGCTCTTAAAGAGCACAGTGCCCAAGGCAGAACTTCTTTACTAGTGAAGCTAAACTGTTTGATTTTGAGAAGACTTCAGGGGATGTTTTTGGTTTAAGATTTAAAGATTATCTTAGGGCATTAGTTTCAGGGGTTCATCCAGCTTCCATGGCTCCAGAAAATCTGGATTCTATGAGAATACGACATTCTGTTCTAATTTTTCCGTTTAGATCAGGATTCTTCTATAGTATCTTTGATCAAAATGTTCAGTAATGGTAGTTGGACACCATCTAGTTCTTCTGGTCTCAGGGCAAAGGAGGCTGTTCATGGAGACGATTAGCCAAACATTTCCTATCTTCTTCCTATTTCTGACTCTCCTCCTTCCTCTCTTGCTCCAGATAAACAGAATCAACTGCCATGTACCTTGGATGGCTGCTTACAAGCTTTTAAAACCCCAGGCACTATGCAACGAACTCAGAGATAGAATGGAAGCACTAAACATGATTCGGGGCCAATTAACTGGAACGGTCCATGAAACCTTGACCCTAAACCACCGAACCAAGGAACCAAATCCTGTGAGGTGTTTCTTTGTATATAAGCAGGCTCAGCAGCTACCTTTTGTTTTTTTTGTCTTATATCTGTCACACAACTTTTGTCAATTCAACTTTTTATAGGTAGCTGTATAACTTACTGGGGAGCTCTGGTGCTCTAGTGCCTAAGGCATTTGACTGCTAACCAGAAGGCTGACGGTTCAAACCCACCAGCCACTCCTTGGAAGGAAGATTGGGCAATCTACTTCCGTAGTGATACCACTTCGGAAACCCAAGGAAGGGTTGCTGTGAGTCAGATCTGACTTGGAGGCAGTGAGTTGTTTTTTTTTTTTTAAATATAACTTATAGCAATTAGATTCCTCAGCTGTGGAGAGGAAGTACTTTAAATGAGCACCTGCATGGTGCCAGGCACTGCATGGCTGTTACGCTGTATCATGTTATCTTCTCAAGCAGCGGTTGTTATCATCCTCTACTGGAGGGAAGAGGAAGCTGAGGCTCAGAGAGGGAAAGTGATTTGTCCATGGTCACACAACTAAGACAGGATGAAGCTGGGATATGGACCCATCTGTCTGAATATAAAGCCTCAAGCAATTTAGGCACCATGGGAAGTATGCTTATTAACTGTTACACTTATAATACTCTATGTCAGGCAATGTTCTAAGTGCTTTACCTACATGAATTTATTTAATCCTTCAAACCCCCTAAGAGGTAGGTGCCATTATTATCCTCATTTTACATATGAGGAAACTGAGGCACAGAGCAGTAAAAGAACCTCCCTAGTCAAAGGGATAGAGCTGGCATTGAAACCCAGGCAATCTGGCTGCAGGCCCCATGCTTTTACGTCGCTCTGCCATCTGCCCTATCATAGTAATACCTTGTTCTTAGATGATGCTTGAACTAGCTTTTCCTGAATTGGGCATGATAGTTACTGTTTTCCCTTTTTTTGTTGCTGGGTGCTGTCTGATCGATTCTAACTCATAGTGACCCCATGTGACAGAATAGAGCTGCCCCATGGGGTTTTCTTGGCTATAATTTATACGAGAGCAGATCACAGGTCTTTCTCCTGTAGAGCCGCTGGGGGCTTTCAAACTGCCAACCTTGTGGTTAGCAGCCAAGAGCTTGACCATTGCACCACCAAGGCTCCTTTTCCCCATTTTATAGACGAGGAAACTGAAATTCAGAGAGAAGGGACTTGCTTAAGATCACACAGCAGGTACCTGGGTTTCGTCTAATGGCAAGGGCAGCGGTTGCAGGCCGGATCTCCTGTGGTAGACAGTCATCCCAGCTCATGTTTGTGGAGCACTTACCCAGGAGCAAATGCTGCGTCAGGTGCTTTATACACATTTAAAACTAATCATCACAATGGTACGTCCTCTCGTGTTCCCAGGTTACAGATGAGGAAACTGAGGCTCAAGAGCAGTGAAATGACTTGCCCAAGGTCATGCACTTGACGGTTGGCAGGATTCAAACCCTGGTTTCCTATTCCCGGGCCAGGGCTCCTTCCATTGTAGCAGATGCCTCAAAAGGGCAACCGACCTGAGAGGAGGCAGACAGCTGGTGGGGTGCTCTGAGGTACCTTCTCTCTCCACAGCACACCATCTATGAAACCTTTCTTTTTTTTAAAAAAAAAAAAGGCTATTTATAGCTTAAAACTGTACCACCACTTGGGAAAATTAGTGCCTTAAGTTAATTCCCCATGGTGTAAATTAAGGCTTCCTTTTATTTGTCCTAAATCTTCCTCTTTCAGGATTGGAGGAGGATGGGGCCAGTGGAGAGAGGCCCCAAGGACCAGAACACTGGGCTTCAGAAAGCGGGCTGAAGTCCAGGGAGTGTTTGCTTGTTTGTATCTGCTGGCGATTCCTTCCCCCGGGCGGCAGGTGACATTCATGCGAACATCTCATCTCATCTTGGCAGAGGCATGAGGAGTCGGCCAAGCCTGGGTCTCCACCTCTTGGAACCTGTCTGGTTTCTTATGGTATCCCCAACACCTAGCACAGTTTGAGGGTTAGAAGGTAGATACTGGATACTAGATGTTGTATGAATGAGTCTCGTTTTATAGACCTGGAAACAGAGATCCAGGCATCAGGCTCTAACTGGGAAAACAAGATCATGGCAGATGATTGAATGACGGCACTTCACACAGGGAATTAGTGACAAACGTGTTTGAAGGACAGAGAGCAACCAGGGGAAATTGAGGCAAACCTGAGATTTACAACTTTAGGAAACTACTACCTCCCCTCGGGCTGAAGGCATGAAGAGCAGATGGTATACCAGAGACCAGTGACTGGGGCCACCCATTGTGGGCCCAGCTAGCAAGCTGAAACCATGGAGATGTCACAACAGCTGCTGAACACACCCCCCCCAAAACACACAGAAGTAGGTGGGGAGAGATCCCCTGGCTTCTGCCTTCCTCTTTCCCTCTAATCCCACCAGGGCTTCCCATTGGCTGAATCTACCCTGAAGCCAGTTGGCAAGTGCACCCAGGAAACATGATTTGCAGGATCTCCCTCTGTGATGCAGAGCAGAGCAGAAGTGCAGAGAATGGACTTGAGACAAACAGAAAATGAACCAGCACCAATACCTAGGAAGGGGACATGGCCTCTGTGCTGTGAGGTCACCTTGCCCCACAGGTCCATGGTCCTTCCAGGCTCTTCATCTTTCCATGTTCAACTTAAGCCTCACTTCTTCCAGGAGGCCTTTCCAGACTCCTTACCCATAGTGTCTAGCTCTATGCATTCCCCTAAAAGAGCAGGCTCTGGGTGCCCCCACCGTAACATACACTCATTGTCAGGCTGCCAGCTACCTCCAGCCTCCTCCATATGCTGAGCTTCCAGAGGCCAGAACTGGGTCTGACTTGTTTCTCTGCTGGCAGAGAATGGTTGTTGAATGAGTCAGCTCTTGGTAGGTAACATGGGGCAAAGAGCTCTGGAGACTAAGTGGAGAGGTCCGAATATCCCAGCAGCTGTGTTTACGTGTGACCTTGGACAGGCTTCATTCCCTCTGGGCCTCCATTTCCTTATCTGTAAACTGGGAATAACCATAGTTCCTACTGACAAGGAACTTTGAAGAGTTGAAGAGCAAACGTGGCAGCCAGTTAGGCCCGGAGGCTCTAGAATCAGACTTAGTGGTCAAATCCCAGCTCTACTTTGTTACTCTCAATGCTTCCCTTTCCTCACTTGGTATTAATACTTCCTGTGGTTTCTGTGAAGATTCAGTGAAACCTGTGTGTGAATGTGGAGGATGTGGGGGGCCTCTCCCAGTGGCTGAGTACTGACTGAATAGGTCAGCTCTCGGTGATGGGCAGCTCCGTCTTCCTTGTTTGCCCCTGTAGCCCAGTTACCAAGAGCAAATACTGTCACATGTTGGTGGTGGTGTGTGCCGTCGAGTCGGACCCGACTCATAGTGACCCTCCTTGGGTTTCTGAGGCAATATCACTGTGGAAGTAGATTGCCCAACCTTCCTTCTGAGGTTTGAACCACCAGCCTTCTGGTTAGCAGTCAAGTGCCTTAGGCACTACACTGCCAGAGCTCTTTCTGACACATAGTAGGTGCTTAGTCCATCTTTGTTGGATTGTTGAATGATGACTAGGTGATAGAGGGTAATGCTATTCAGCCAATGAGTCCAGGGCTTGTGTGACTTTTCCCTCCACCCCAGGCACTGCAGGGGGCTTGTCCCACCCCATCAGCCTAACCCTGGCTCTGAGACTTCTTACGCAGGTCAAAGGAGTGTTTATGCAGGTGTTGGAGTGAAGGTGTGGACTGTTGCTGGTGAGGAGGGGCATGCACACAGGAGACAGGGTCTAGAGCAAAGGACTAGCAGAGGGCTGTCAAATTTATTGAGCACCAACTGTGTACCAGATTCTGTACACACTTGATTGCATTTCATCCTGGAAGTAGCCTGCAAAGCCCAACCACTGCCCCCATTTTACAGTTGATGAACTGGGCGTTCGAGAAAGTGAGGAAACCTGCCCAAGGGTGTGCAGAAATGCAGACGCATGAATGGATTGGGACTCGGATTGTCTGGCACTAGTCCCCTGACCTTTCCATTGTACCAGCTGCTTTCCAGCGGGCAGGGGCACGGACTCTGCCCTAAGCCACCCAGGAAGCTCAGGAGCCAGTGCGGAGGCAGGGCTCAGGCTGAATGACAGCTGGAGACTACAGGTTTGACAGCTGTGCTGAGGCTGGCCCGGAAACAAGTGGTCCCTGGGAAGAGGAGCTGTGATCAGAGAGACAGGCTGTGGCCAGGGGAGGCAGCAGGGCGCTGTGGAGGTGCTGGGCCCTGGCAGAATGTCCTTGGGCTCGCCCCCAATGGAAAAAGCTCCCTGCTGATTTGCTCTGGGACCTTGAGCAAGTCCCTTGACCTTCTCAGTTCAGCGTCCTCACTTGTCACAGTCATCCCGACTGCTGGCTTGTCATGGCATTACACAAGACTATGCAGGGAGCAAAAGTGGGTCAGGGCTCTGCCAGGGCTCAGGTCCTTACTGGTTGTGTAGTGAAGCAAGTCACTTCAGCTCTCTAAGCCTCAGTTTCTCCACCTGCACAGTAGGGATGTACCTGTCTTACTGGATTGCTGTGGGGATGTAGGGTTTCAAAGTATGGGCTGTGGAGTTCGGTTGCCTGGTTCAAATCACGTTCCATCATCAACAGGGTATGAGCCTCAGGGCAAGTTGTCTGTTCCCTCTGTGCCTCAGTTTTCCCATGTGTAAAGTAGGTATGAATATAAGAGCTGCCATCCATGGACTTGTGATGATTAAATGATACAGTCAGCAGAGAGAACGTCAGACAGCACCTGCATGGGTGCAGTGTCTGAGAAATCATTACCCTGGGTGGCACAGTGGTTAAGCTTCGGGCTGCCAACAGGAAGGTCAGTGGTTTGGGCCCCCCCAGCTGCATGTAGCCGTCTGCTTCCATAAAGTCATCCTTATGGAAATTCTCTGGGGAAGTTCCACCCTGTACCAAAGGGGTACTGTGAGTCAGAATTGACTCGACGGCAGTGGATTTGGTTTTTGGTTTTTTTGTGGCATCTAATAATAACTTGTGCCTGCGGCCTGCCATGCACCACTCTCAGTGCTACACTCTTGTCGCTAATCCTCAAAACAGTCCTATGAGATAGGTGACATTGCTGCCCCCATTTTATTTATGAGAAAACAGTTATCCCAAGACTCAAGGACTTGCCAGAAGTCACACAGTGAGTCAGTGGAGGCACCAGGATTTGCGCCTAGGCCGACTCCTGAGCCCACTTTCTTGCCTCTGACCTCAACCATCCATAAACGAGAGGCACTGGGATATCTCCATTATGTGTAAGCGTTTTGTGAAACCAGAAAAGACAGCCATTAACATAAAGGCTGGGGTTACAAGACGCTGAGACCAGGTGAAGTGGATGGTGCCTGGCTACCACTGCCAACCTCTTGGCAAGGGATCAAAATTGGAGATCTGGGACAGAGTGAGAAAAAAATGTGGAACAAAACTCAAAATCATAAAAAAAAAAAGAAAAGAAAGAAAAGACCAGGCGTACTGGTCTGATAGGTGAAACCCGGAGACTATGGCCTCTAGTTACCCTTCAGGCCTGGGACTGAATTCAGTCCTGTGGCTAAATCTCCAGCCAAACAATAGACAGGCCTACAAGGTGAACACTTACACCAGGGAGCTACACGCCTCAGTGCAACCATGGAAGATCAGAAAGGCAGCATTTGTGCAGGGAGATAGCTCAGAAGGCAGGAATGCATAGGAAAGAAGGACACAGGGAAAAGGTAACCACAGGGAGGAAGCAGAAAGTGCTGTTACACTGAGAATTGCAGTCAGTCACCAAACAAAATATGCATAACTGTTGAAAACGAATTTGTGTTTCCAGCAGGGGGCGCCCACAGCCTCAGCCAGGTCTTCGAGACTTGAACAGGGGTTAGAGACCTGTGCAGTGTTGCATCCAGACAGAGCTTTTGGGATCACGTGGAGGTGCAGCTTGGCCTGTGTGTGTGTGTGGGGGGGGGGACATACCAAGAGGGGCAGTCAAGACTCATCCTTTTCTCCCCACAGTTCCCAGACCAGGCTGCCTCACTGCATCACACGAGGGTTCAGCCCCTTCCCTGGCTTCAGAATCTTTGGATGTGAGGCCAGGAATTGAAATCGAAAACATGAAGGAAACACAGTATGGGAGTGAAAATCAATACACTAGAGCTGTAGATAGTCGTGACAGCATAGTGTCGCTGGCGGCATCGGGTTGAAGTGTGTGGCTACTAACTGAAAATGTCCGCTGATCAAACCCACCAGCCACTCTGAGGGAAAAAGATGTGGCAGTCTGCTTCTATAAAGATTCACAGCCTTGGGAACTCTCTGAGACAATTCTACTCTGTCCATAGGGTTGCTGTGAGTTGGAATGGACTTGTTGAAGGCAGTGGGTTTGTTTCTGTTTTGTTTGTATAGATACTCACATAGATAAAGCTTAAAAACTTAGTTGAGTGGCAAAGGAAGTTGCCAGATGCTTAGCATTTAACTGGGGGTGGAGAGTCTGAGGCAAGAGAATACAGATGGAGGCCCCCTCCCATCTCTGTCCACACTCTCCCAGCCCCATCTGCATTTTTAGACACCCTCCCCCATCCCCTGTGCTCCCAGGTATGGACACTGTAGTCCATTGCAACTCTATCCATTCCTCACCTCATTCCCCTCTGCCGTGGCCTAGGTGGATGGTGGTGGATGTAGGTGGATGGTCCCCATGGGGAAATTGGACCTTGGGCAGAGTCCTGCACAGGTGCTAGTAGCAGGTTTCACTGTGGTGGGGAGATCAGGGTCCAGGTCCCCAGAGGATGGTCTATAAGAGGCTCACAGCCTTTAAGTATGTACTTTGCTTTGGCCCCTTGGAGAGAAGAGCCTAAGGGGGACTCCTGTAAAGTGTGGGGTCCAAGGCCCTACTTGCTTGGACCTAAGAGCTGTATTATATTGATTAATACTCTTTCTATAAAGGATAAAACATGCAAAGGAACATAGTTGTTGATATGTATAGAAATAAAAGATTCAAAACACACATGGGAATGAAAGCATACATGTTTGGTAACACTAAATTCAGGATGCTGTTATCCTAGGGAGGGAGGAGGGGAGTGGGCTCATGGAAAGGTATACAGGGGCCTTCATGTTGTGCCTCTCGTGTTAAGTTCCTTTAGCTGGGTGGTGGGAACCAGGATCTCTTTCATTATTGGCTATACTTTGCCTGTGCCTAAGCTATTCATCAGTGGAGGCTTTCACGTTGCTGTGATATGAAAGGGCTGGCAGTGTGCTTATGAAAAGCAGTGAAAACCCCATGGATCACAACAGTTTGATCCTGTTGTGCATGGATGGGGTCACCATGAGTTGAGGGCCAACTTGAGGGCAGCTAAGAGCAATAAACTATTTCACAATTTAAAAATGAACCTTAAATATTAATATATGTTATGGTTAAAAAGTTACCTTTGTTAAGCAACACAAACGTTGTTAAGCGATACACGTGGGCTTCACCAGACGGAGTGCGCAGGAATCGATCCACTGCATCTGTGGAAAGAAGCCATGGAGAAGCTCAGTATCTTCAGCCAAAATAAGGCCAGGAGCTGACTGTGGAATAGACCATCAGTTGCTCGTATACAAGTTCAAGTTGAAGCTGAAGACATTTAAAACAAGTCTATGAAAGCCAAAATATGACCTTGATTATATCCCTCCTGAATTCAGAGACCATCTAAAGAATACATTTGATGCATTGAATATCAATGACCGAAAACCGGAGGAATTGTGGGATGACTTCAAGAACAGAAGAGACTCTGAAACTTGCCCTTGAATGGAGAATAGCTAAAGCAAATGGAAGAAATGACAAGATAAAAGAGCTGAACAAAAGATCTCAAAAGAGCAGCTTGAGAAGACCAAGTCAGTTATTATAATGAAATGTGCAAAGACCTAGAGTTGGAAAACCAAAAGGGAAGAACACACTCAGTGTTTCTCAAGCTGAAAGAACTAAAGAAAAAATTCAAACACCGAGGTGCAATATTGAAAGATTCTGTGAGTGTGATGGTTAGGTTTGTGTGTCAACTTGGCTGGGTCTGGTTGAGTAGCTGGGCAGCTGGTGGTAGTATTCCCCATGATGAGACTGGCAATCAGCTCCATGGTGGGCTCTACCACAAGCAGCTGAGTAGCTACCTTTGGGATGTGGTCTGCTTCCTGTATATAAGGAGAAGCCTTGGGAATGGTTTCTAGCCTGTGGCACGCTTGGACCCTGCATGTAGCTGTGTCGTTGTTCAGCAGCCTGCTATGCTCTGCCAACCTTGGGACTTACAGTGGACTTAAGTTAATGGCCTGCCTTGTGGTTTGGTAACAATGGGTCTGTGCCTTTTTACTTATCACCCTTGGGACTTCTCAGCCTCAGCAGCCAGCAGCTGTCTAAGTGAAGAAACGCCTCTAGCTCCAGTGGGCCAGGAGCAGGAGGCAGAGCTGGACCCCAAGGTTGAGGGGCTTTCACCCAGCCTCTAGAGCCTGGCACTTTGAACTTGGACTTAAAGCCTCCAAATTGTAAAAACAAACTCCTGTTCATTAAGGTCATCCCATTTGTGGTATATTTCTTGTCAGAGTGGCACTAGGTAACCAGAACAATGAGCAAAACATTGAATGATGCAGGAAACTTCAAAAGAAGATGGAAGGCATACAGAGAGTCACTATACCAAAAAGAATTGATCAATGTTCATCCATTTCAGGAGGTGGCATATGATCAAGAACCAACGGTACTGAAGGATGAAGTCAAAACTGCACTGAAGGAATTGACAAAAAAATAAGGCTTCAGGAATTGACAGAATTCCCATTGAGATGTTTCAACAAATGGATCCCGTGCTGGAGGCACTCACTTGTTTATGCCAAGAAATTTGGAAGACAGTTATCTGGCCAGCTGACTGGAAAAGATCCATAGCTGTACCCATTCCAAAGAAAGGTGATCCCACAGAATGTGGAAATTATCAAACAATATCATTAATATCACATGCAAGTAAAACCTTGCTGAAGATAATGAAAACAGTTGCAGTGGTCTATTGACAGAGAACTTCCAGAACTACAAGCTGGATTCAGAAGAGGACATGGAACGAGGGATATCATTGCTGATGTCAGATGGATCTTGGCTGAAAACAAAGAATACCAGAAAGATGTTTACTTATGTTTTATTGACTATGTAAAAGCATTTGATTGTGTGGATCATAACAAATTATGGATAACATCGAGAAGAATGGGAATTCCAGAACACTTGATTGTGCTCATCAGAAACCTGTACGTAGACCAGGAGGCTGTCATTCAAACAGAACAAGGGAATACTGCATGGTTTAAAATCAGGAAGGGAGTGTGTCAGGGTTGTATCCTTTCATCATACTTATTCAATCTGTATGCTGAGCAAATAATCCGAGGAACTGGACTATATGAAGAAGAATGTGGCATCAAGATTGGACAAAGACTCATTAACAACCTGTGATATGCAGACAACACAACTTTACTTGCTGAAAGTGAGGATGACTTGAGGCACTTACTGATGAAGGTTGAAGAATACAGTCTGCAGTATGGATTACGTTTTAACATAAAGAAAATAAAAATCCTCCCAACTGAACCAATAAGCAGCATCACAGTAAATGCAGAAAAGACTGAAGTTGTTATAGATTTCATATTTCTTGGTTCCTCAGTCGACACCAATGGAAGACATCAGACAATGTATTGCACTGGGCAAATCTGCTGCAAAAGACCTCTTTAAAGTGCTGAAGAGCAAAAGTGTCTCCTTGAAGACTAAGGTGTGCCTAACCCAAGCCATGGTATTTTCAGTCGCCTCATATGCATGTTAGAGCTGGGCAGTGAACAAGAAAGACTAAAGAAGAGTTGATGCTTTTGAGTTGTGTTGGTGAAGAATACTAAAAATACCACGGACTGCCAGAAGAACAAACAAATATGTCCTGGAAGAAGTGCAGCTGAAATGCTCCTTGGAAGCGAGAATGGCCAGACTTCATCTCACCTCCTTTGGTCATGTTGTCAGAAAGGACTAGTTCCTGGAGAAGGATATCACGCTTGGTAAAGTGGAGGGTCAGCAAAGAAGAGGAAGGCCCTCAACAGGATGGATTGACACAGTGGCTGCAACGATGGGCTCAGGTATAGCAGGGATTGTGAGGCTGGCACAGGACCAAGCAGTGTTTCGTTCTGTTGTACAGAGGTCAGAGCCGAGTTGATGGCACCTAACAGCAGCAACCACATGGCTAAAAAAAATTCAAGGTGCACAGAAAGGTATAAAGTTCTAGTAAAAATATCTCTCTCTGTCCCCCAGTCTCAATGCCATTTCCTAACAGTGGTGACTCTAGGTGGTATTGGGGGTGCAGACCACACTGAGTGACAAAGTCACAGGAGGTGACACCAAAATAACTTTATAAATTTTTGTGCAATATTTCAGCAGAAATTTATTATTTTTAATAAAAATATCCCTGTAATTAAACAAAAACATTTTTCATAAGCCCAGCTTACATGTGTCAATACACCTACAAGGCTAAAAGTCTGTGCTCATTTCTGTTTGAACCTTCTAATGCACTCCAATCAGGGCTCCATTATTACCCAATTACAATGACACTTCAAATCACAAGGTTTTGTCTGCATGTCCTGCAAGCCTGTGCTATTGTTTCATTGCTGCTGGGGTCACTCGTTTTGTCAAATTTTCTGGTGTTTTGGCTACAGTATGTGGTAGTTAATATTTGTGAACCTATGTCAATAACTTTTTTGAGAACAAAGTAGTAATTAAAAGAAGAAAAATCAAAAAAGGCTTCCACTCAGTTACTAATAATGTTGTAACTAATAATGTTGTAATTCAATGTAGAAAGATTTTACAAAACAATTTTGTTGTTAGCATCCATAAAATCCAAGAAATTTTGTTAATATTCATAAAATCTAAGAAGTACTATACTTAAGCAATGTACAGCTGTATTTATCATATATTATTCTAAGATTGAAATTGATCATATCCATTATAAGGACTCTATATGGTCTAGCATGGGAGGAGGTTCATGGTGGGGGGTGACACCATGGGTTACCACACAGGATGACACCAACCCTGGTGATGCCACTGCTTCCTGGAAGTAACCACTGTTACCACTTCCTTGTGTACCCTCCAGAAATGTTTTAAGACTATGCACACACTGTTGTGTACACTGCTTCTCAATGTCATTCAATAGTTTTTGTCTCAAATAATTTTCCCTAAGTGCATATACCTTGTTTTGTTTTTAACGGCTGGGTAGGATTCCACTTTATGGATGTACCATATTTAATCAGTTCCCTGTTGTTGTTGTTGTTATGTGCCATTGAGTCGGACTTGACTCATAGCGACCCCTCCTTGGGTTGCCAAGGTGGTATCACTACGGAAGTAGATTGCCCAACCTTCCTTCTGAGGAGTGGCTGGTGGGTTTGAACCGCCAGCCTTCTGGTTAGCAATCAAGTGCCTTAGGCACTATGCTACCAGAGCTCCCAATCAGTTCCCTACTGGTCGGCAATTAGGTTGTTTTCAGTTTGCTTGCTATTATAAATAATGCAGTAAATAAACATCCTTGAGCCTATATGTTTGCTTCAACTGTAAGAATAGTACAGTAAACGTGTGAGCATGTTAGTAAGAAAAAAATCTCAGCAGTGAAATTGTTGGATCAGATGTTATGCCCATTTTAATTATTTCCAAACTACATTCCCAAAAGTTTACAATAATTTATGCTTTTACCAGTTATGTATGAGGGTGTCTATTGTTTGTTCTGTGCCCTTACCGACACTAGTTTATCTTTTGTCTTACTGATTTGTAGGAACTCTTTGTATATTAGGGAAATTAATCCTTCATGTCACCAATTTTTTCCCAGTGAACCTTTTTTTTTTTTTTTATTTTTAGTTGACTTTAAAGATTATATTCCTAATTGTTTATTTTTTAAGTGAAATTCACATAACATGAAAATAACCATTTTAAAGTTTACAATTCAGAGGCATTTCCAAAAAAAACCCCAAGCCAAACTCACTGCCCTTGAGTCGGTTCCAACTCACACCCCTCCTTGGGTTTCTGAGGCAGTATGTCTGCAGAAGTAGATTGGCCAGTCTTCCTTCTGAGGAGTGGATGGTGGGTTTGAACCACCAGCCTTCTGGTTGGCAGTCACATGCTTTAGGCACTACACCACCAGAGCTCCTAGAGGCATTTAGTACATTCAGAATGTTTGCAACTACCACCTCTATCCAAAACATTTTCATCACTCCAGAAGAAAAGCTCATACCCATTAAGCAGTCTGACCCCATTCTCCTATCTCCCCAGCTCCTGGCAACCACCCATCTGTTTCCTGGCTGTATAAATTTACCTGTTATAGATTTTCTATTCAATTTATTTACTTCTTGGTATTCTAGATATTTCGTGTAAATATATAGACTTTGTGTCTGGTTTCTTTTGCTTACCATCATGTTTCCAAACTTCATCCATGTTGTAGCATGTATTGGTACTTCATTCATTCTTATGCCGTTGTACGGATGTATTCCATTTTGAGTATCTAAAACCATTCGCTTTTATGTAGTCAGATATACCAGCCTCTTTCATAAGGGCTTCAAGATTTTGTATTGTGCATAGAAATACTTTGCCCACTCGAAGATTATTAAAAAGCAAATGATTTAAAAATTAATATTAATGGTCCATGAAATCTTAAAGCCTGGGAACTGCTTCTAGGTCACCCATCACTCCATGTGAGTTCCTGGAGGGCTGGCATCTCCATTTGTTCTCATCTTCAGCACCAAACTCAACGTTAGTTGTTTCATTATTGCGTGCCCTCAAGTCAGTTCCAACTCTACTGCCCCATACGGGTTTCCCAGGCTGTAATCTTTAGGGGAGCAGATCACCAGGTGATTTCTCCTGAGGAGTGGCTGGGGGGTTTGAACAACAAATCTTTCGGTCAGCAGCCCAGCATTTAACCATTGCATCGCCAGGGATGTGCATGCCTGAAGATGGTGACAGTCCTGACAAGCCACTATAGGGGCTTGTGGGGCTGCCCTGTTTGGATTATTGTTCTTGCAGATGTTCCAGGCTGTAAGCCAAGCCTTGAAACAGTCCTGAGAGGTTTACAAGGACACCTGGATGCAGAGCTCCCCTTGGAATGCGAGCGCGCAGGAATGGGGGTCAAGGGTCATGTGAGCTTTGGCAACAAGCCTCTTGTGTACTCCGGTGTATAACTCACCTGTACTTTAGAGCAGTGCGGTTCTCTCTTTTTCAGTTCATCCAGCCTGCCACCCCTAGACTCCTGTACATAGTCTCAATAAATCACGTCACAGAATATGGCTCTGGGTCGTTTCTTTGGTCTCTTGATCCTTAGTACAAGTACTGCCTTAAACTCTTTAGGGATCTCCCCTTACAAGTAGGTAAAGAAGAAGTATTCAGTAAATGTTTCCTAAAGGCAGTTCCTACCTCAAAATTTTAAACAGATATATCTCACGTTCTCTTTCAGTCCTGTAGTGTTGTTTTAGTAAAAAATTTTCATTAATCTAGAATTTACTTTGGTGATTGGAATGAAGTAGATTAGAGATACAGCTTTGTTTTTTCACAAGTGGCAAGCCAGTTGAACCAACACCGTATTGAATGCTCTGTCTGTCCCCAGTGAGCTGAAATGCCACCTTTACCAAGTACTAAATTCCCACATGGATTCAGGTCTATTTCTGGACTCCCTGTCCAGTGCTCACTTTGTCTGGACTTCTGCATTTTCTGAAGCTCTTCAGGTGATTCTGATGCAGCTGGTCTGCTGCTGGTACTTATCCATGATGATACAGATAAGTACCTTCCAAAATTAAGGAAAAGGGGGAAGGCATCATAAAGTTCAATTTCACGTTAAGGGCCTATATTCATTTCCTGGGCTATTGTAACAAATTACCACAAACTGCGTGGCTTGAAGTAAACAGAAATCTGTCCTGTCATATTCCGGGGGCTGGAAATCTGAAATCTAGGTGTGGGCATGGCTGGTTCCTCCTGGAGGCTCTGAGGGAGAATCTGTCTGCTTCCCTCCCAGCGCCTGGTGGTTGCTGGCAATCCCTGCATTCCTAGGCTCTAGACACATCACTGCAATCTCTGCCCCTCTATACATGACGTTCTACCTTGTGTGTCTGTCTCTGGGTCCTAATTTCCTTCTTCTTACAGGGATACCAGGAGCCCTGGTGGCACAGAGGTTAAGTGTCAGCTGCTAACCAAAAAGTTATCAGTTCCAACCCACCAGCCCTCCACGGAAGGAAGATGTAGCAATCTGCTTCTGTAAAGATTACAGTCTTAGAAACCCGCTGGGACCGTTCTACTCTGTCCTGTGGGGCACTGTGAGGATTGACTCGAAGGCAGCTGTTTGGTTTTTGTTGTTGTTGTTGTTGTTATGCGGACACAAGTCACATTGATGTAGGGCCCAGCCTAATTCAGCATGACCTCATCTTAATTTGATTACATCTGCAAAGACCCTGTTTCCAAATCAGGTCACATCCACAGGTTCCAGGGGACATGAATTTTTTGAGGACATGATTCGACCCAGAGGAGCCCTGGTGGTGCAGTCCTTAAAGTGCTCATCTGCCAACCAAATGGTCAGTGGTTCGAGCCTGCCAGTCGCTCCACAGGAGAAAGGTGTGGCAGTCTGTTTCCAGAAAGATTACAGCCTTGGAGACCCTCTGGGGCAGTTCTGCTCTGTTCTGTAGGGTGGCTATGGGTTGGAATTGTCTTGAGGGCAGTGGGTTGGGTTTTTATTGTGTTCAACCCAGTACAAGGCCTATCTTTTATTTTGAGATTATGTCCTTAACAGTCTTTTTTAAAGGGATTTTTTTTTTTAATTTTTTATGGTTTTAAAAATACAGAACTCATTTACTAATTTAATGTTTTTAATGGCATCAGTTACATTAATCATGTGCAATCATCACCAGTATCCATTGCCCAATCTCCATCACCATAAACGGGAACCCATTTGCTTCCGAAATGACTCCCTGTCCTCTGGTCCCCACAGCTTTGGTCTCTGTACATTTGCCTGTTCTAGCTAATTCTAGAGAGTGAGATCATACAATGATTTGTCCATTTGGGACAGACTGACTTCTCTCAGCATGGTGTTTTCAGGGTTCATCCATGGTGTAGCACGGATCAGGACCTCATTTCTCTTTATGGCTCAGTAATATTCTGTTGTATATATATTGTTATTGTTGCTGTTGGTTGAGTCTGGCTCATGGCAACCCATGTGTGCAGATAGAGCCTTCCATAGGGTTTTTCATGGCTGTGACCTTCTGGAAGTTGCCAGGCCTTACTTCCAGGTGCCTCTAGCTGGGTTTGAACCACCATACCATCTGTTCATCTGTTGATAGACAATTAGGTTGTTTCCACCTCTTGGCAATTGTGAATAGCACCAGGATGAACACTGGTGTACAGGTTGTTTGTGTCACTGCTTTTGAGTCTCTTGGGTATGTAACTAGGAATGGAATTGCTAGGTGTAGTGGTTAAGGCATATGACTGCTAACCAAAAGGTCGGTGGTTCAAACCCGCCAGCAACTCCATGGAAGAAGGATGAGGCAGTCTGCTTCCATAAAGATTTACAGCCTTGGAAACCCAATGGAAGTTGCTATGAGTTGGAGTCGAGTGGATGGCATGAGTTTGGTTTTTTACTTTTTATTTAAAAAATTTAAATAAATTAATGGTGATCGTAGATGGTCATTCTGGCTTACTTATTTTTTAAGTGTATTTTGTGCAGGTGAATAACACACATTGAGAAGTGTGCACATACCATAAGGGTACAGCTTGATGAATTTCAGTATGTGACACTCCTGTATTAGTTTCCTAGGGCTGTTGTTACAAAGTAGCACAGACCACCTGACTAAAAACCTGGTCTTCCAAGCAGTTCCTTCTTGTTCAACCCACTGCCGAGATGTTGCCTTTCCCCCCAGAGGTACTGAATTAGGATCTATATTTTAACAGGACCAGAATGTGGATTCTGATTCAGTATATCTGGGCGTGGAAATACACATTCTCAGCAGGGGATACAACCAGAGTGACCCAGTTCAAACAGAAATTTACCTTCTCATAGTTTTGGTGGAGTTCTGGTGGTGTAGTATCTAAGGCATTTGACTGCTAACAAGAAGGTTGGCGGTTCAAATGCACCCTGTCTTACTTGGGGCAGTCTACGTCCATAAAGATTTACTGCATCAGAAACCCACTGGGGGTTGCTTTGAGTCGGAATCAGACTCGATGGCAGTGAGTACGGTTTTGGAGGCCAGAGGTCTGGAATCAGGGTGCAGCAAGGCCCACTGCGGAAGAGCAGCAGCCCCCAATAGAGTTTTCTGTGACGCAGCGAGTATTCTATGACCTTTGCTGTCCAATATGGTAGTTACTAGTCATAGATGACCGTGGTGCACTTGGAATGTGGCTAGAGACACTGGGGCGCTGAGTTTAAAATTTTATTTCATTTTAATTAATTGAAATAGCCATATGTGTCTTGTGGCAAGTCGAGCCAGCCAGCCAGAGTCTAGTGCATCCAGCACACAAAGCCAGCAGCTCGGGAAGAGCCTGGCTCTGAGTTCTCTTTGTGCCTTCAGCCCCGTCGCGAGTGCTAGAAGGAATGGAGGAGAGAGGCAGAGGGTCCAACATAGTCCTACCACCTTGTCACCCCACCTGCCCCTGTCATTCCTTCCTCAGTGTTCCACACACATTCATTGAACCTCCCACTATGCTAGGCCTTGAGAATACAGCACAGTGTCTACAGTGGCTGTTGGACGGACCGTAAATTCAGCTGTTTGCTTGTTTTGCACACCGGTGTGTTCCCCCGAGGCCAGGGATCCAGCTCGGTCCCCATGTGGGAGCCTAGAAAAGGTTCACTGACGGAGGGATGAGCAGCTGGATGGTGTGATGAAGGCGGAGAGGCTTCCGGATTGCACTGGAGAGGAAGGACGGAGCCCGCAGGAGAGGAGGTACTGGTGACAGGAAGAGGACTGGCCCAGCTCAGGAGACCCAGGTCCTGTCCAGGCACTGGCCCTGACTCACCGAGCGCCCTTACCAAGTCCCTTCTTTCCTTTGGGGCTCAGTTTCCCTAACTGTAAAATGCACTGATGGGATTAGATGGTGCTTCAGGGTCCCCTCTATGCTGTGATGCTGACGTTCCAGCAGAGCTTCCAG
>NW_006921636.1:10876771-10877328 GCF_000298275.1 Orycteropus afer afer | reverse complement strand
CATAAAAGTAAGCAGCTCCCTGACCAGAGGATGTGCCGATGATCTGTAAGGGCAGACTGAGGACAATTTGAGGTGGAGTTTTGGGGTGCTTTGTAAGGAAGAGAAGAGGCTCCCTGGAGCTCCCCATGGAACTCTGTGCCTGCCTGAGGTATCCTTGCTCAAGACCTCCTTGAGGAGGAGGAGGTGAGCCAATCCCTGCAAGAAGTGCTGGCAGTTGAGGAGTGAAGCCTTGAACTGCAAAGACAGAAGGAGCAGAGTGCTGTGTAACCTGTCCCCTTGTGGGTGAAGTTGAGCCCGGCACTCACCTTGTCTAAGCCTCCATGGCCAGTTTCTGGAATACTATCAATTGCCTTCGAAGTGATACTGCCTCAGAAATCCAAGGAAGGGTCGCTATGAGTCGGGTCCGACTCCACGGCACATAACAACAACAACAACAACATCAATTGCCTTCAGGAAAATGCAAACTGACAGGTGGGACACGGATTGAAAATCCCACCCACGTCCAAGTAGAACTTTGCTCCGGAAGCTTTTCATTGGCTGATTTTTTTTTTTTTTTT
>NW_006921636.1:10777036-10875306 GCF_000298275.1 Orycteropus afer afer | reverse complement strand
GTGTGGTGTGAGGTACAGATCTTGTTTCATTTTTCTGCAAATGGATCTCCAGTTTTTCATTGGCTGATTTTTCCAGAGTAGGTTGTCAGGCTTTTCTTCCAAGGGGCCTCTGGGTGGGCCTAGTTAGCAGCTGAGCCTGATGACCACTTACACCACCCAGGGACTCTCGGGCCCAGAGTCATAAATCTGCAAAGCCCTGCCCCTCCGTGTCCACTTAGCAAACTCATATTCCCTCCTCGAAATCCGGCTCATGTTTTGTTCCGCTGAGGTCTTCTCTGACCTTTGACCCCAGAGCCAGACTGCCTGGGTTTGAATCTCTCCTCTCACTTACTAGCTGTGTGTCCTTGGGCAACTTGCATAACTTCTCTGCGCCTCTGTTTCTACATCTGTGAAATGGGACAACTAATAGCCCCTACCTTATTGGGTAGTTATGAGGATGAAATGAGTTAATACGCAGAAATGCTTAGGACAGTGAGTTCACAGAGGACTACAGACCTACCCTCATGATGTCCTCAGCATGCAGGGAGGGCAGCAAATAAACAGGAAATTCACTCTAAATTGTGAAAAATGCCACATTAAGGGAAGTGGTGGGCCGAGGGAGTCATGGGAGCATGTAAGTGTCCCCCTTCCCAGGTCGGGTGGTCAGCAGCCTTTTCCTGGAAGCAATGATAGATATCTCAGCTGAGGTGGGGGAATGGGGCAGAGAGGGGAGGCATGGGAACTGTCTGAGGCAGGGGGGTGCAGAGTGCAAAGGCCGTGGCCAGGGCCAGATGTGCTCTGGGAACGGAGGCTCAAGAATGGAGTGGGAGTGGGGGGGAGGCGGGTGCTCTTGGCTGTCCACTGGTTATGGAATGCACCTCTTTGTGGTCTGTCTCCCTCCCCGGATTCTGAGCTCCTTTACGACAAAGCTCCTTTCTCCTTTAATTCCATACCAACACCCAGCATATAGCCTGGCACCCAGCAGGAGCTCAGTTAATGTTTGCTGGATGGAAATGAGAAAGGAGAGCCCAGCCTTTCCCATCAGGGAGCCATCCAGCAACCTTTTCATTTGCTTACACCTGTGACTTAAGCATCCTTAATAGCCTTGGGAAGTCAAGGTTTGTTCAGAATTGTCATCTGCTGTGTATCCCAGACTCCTGCAAATTCAGTGATTCTGTCAGGATAAAGTCAAGTTTCAGGCCCAACAAGGTGACCATGGGCTCTGCTCTTGTGAGTTCCCCTGTGGGTTGGCATCTGAGAATTTTCCATACATCCACCTGGAGATTGATTAAAATACAGACCCTGATTCAGCGGGGGGTGGGGGTGTCTGCTTGATACTCTGCATATCTAACATGTTCCTGCGGAGCCCTGCTGGCACAAGGGTTAAGCACTGGCTGTTAACCGAAAGGTTAGTGACCCGCTCCAAAGGAGAACAGACCTGATGATCTGGTCCCACAGGATTCAGCCAAGAAACCCTATGGGTTTGTCCTGCTCTGTCACAAGGGGGTCACTAGGAATCGGAATCACCTCAGTGGTGCACAGCGACAAGCTTCCGAGCGATGTCGTGTTACCAAAACCAAAAACCAACCTTGTTGCTGTTGAGTCTATTTTAACTCATGGTAACTGCATGTTTCAGAGCATAACTGCTCTTCAAAGTTCTCTTGGTTGTAATCCTCGTGAAAGCAGATCACCAGCCCTTTCTTCTGCAGCACTGCTGTGTGGGGTTGAACCACCAACTTTCGGGTCGGTAGTCAGGTACAAACCATTTGCACCACCCAGGGTCCTGCCAATGTTACTGGTCCATGAATTACACTTCAGATAGCAAGGCACTAGCAGTGGTGGTGCAGTGGTGTTCTTGCCTTCAAAATGGGAGACCTGGGTTCAATTCCTGGCAATGCCCCTCCTGCGTGGCCACCGCCCATCTGTCAGTGAAGGACTGAGTTGCTGTGATGCAGAACAGGTTTCATTCAGCGGAACTTCCAGATTGAGAAGGACCAGGTAGAAAGGCCTGGCTGGCAATCTACTTCCAAAAACCAGCCAGTGAAGGCCCTCTGGATCACAAAGGTTTTGGGTCATCATGGGTCAGGGACCAACCGGATGGACAACAGCTAACAACAACAACAACAACATTACCATTTCTTTCTGGCTTTAATTGCACTGCTAATTGCAAAAGCAGGTGGGAGCTAGGTACTGCAGGGCCTGGAATGGCTGAAGAGTCCAGACTTTTTTCTGGAGGCACCAAAGAGCTATGGGAACTTTCTGAGCAGGGCCAGGGAGAGCTGGCCAAGTTGAGGAAACTAGGAGTATGGGTGCTGGGTACCAGAGGGGCTGAATTACTGCAGTAACAGGTGGCATTGGAAAGGCAGAGGGTGGAAGTGATGGATTTAAGAGGACTTTCCAGGTTGTCAACTGATTAGATGACATGGCTGGGGGTGGGGCTACAGGATTACATGCAGATGGTTTGGAAATTGGGGGCCTGTGAAGGGAGGGTGCCCTGATTAGAAAGGAGGAGGAGCCCAGAGGAAGGAGCAGGGCTGGGGAGGAGTGGACTTGGCCCACTTTGAACTAGAAGTGCCACTGGGACCTTGAGGCAGTGGCTTCCAGAAGGCTCTTACACTTGGCTGAAAGCTGGGCATTCAGGCAGTCGAGAAGAAGGAAGAGAATGGTCCTTGTGTCAGTCGGGGCCCTGGGTTGCAGGCAATCGAAGCTGGTTCCGGCTAACCTAGGCAAAAGGGTGCACTGAAAGGGGTTCTGGAGGCTCACATCGACGTGGAGGCCCAAGCCCAGTCTTGGGAAGCGAGCTGGGGCCAAGGGAAACTGGTCAAAAGTGATCATGGTCAGGGACGTGCTGCAGGGACAGTCCGTGGGATCCCAGGGCTGCCGCCACCATTGGGCTCTGTTACCTCCTGCCCGTGAGTCAGTGAAGCAGTCTCTTGAGAGTCCAAATTCTGGGTGGGAGCATCTTGTGGTCCAAGCCCAGTCACATGTCTGCATCCTTGATGCCTCTGGGGAAGTGTCATGTGGGAAACTGCCTACCTCTTTGGAAGAGCAAAGATGGCTATAAATTCTGTGACATTGTTCCATCCAGAGGTGGCCCTCTGCTTGAAAGGAGGCTGGCCTGTGACTGCTCTGGCCAGTGGGATACAGTGCAAGTGACACTAGGCTGGTTCTGGGGCCAGATTTTAAGAGAACTGATGGCTTCCGCTTTTATCACCAATAGTACAGAGCCACTCTGTATGAAGACTGGCTGGACAGACCATGTGGAGAGGCCCTGAGATGACATGGAGACGGGCTAAGGGCCAAATTACGCCCAGCCTTCTAGCTGTCCCCATCTCAACCCCCAGAATGTGAGTGATGCCATCTTGACCCACCAGTTCAATCGCCAGCTGATACCGAGCCCTCGCTGAGGCCCCAGGCATCATGGCGCAGAGACGAGCAGTCCTGCTGTTCCATATGGGAACTCCTGACCCACAGAGTCATGGGACAGAATAAATTGTTGTTTTAAAGCCATTAAGTTTGGGGGTCATTTGTCATGCAGTAATTGATTCCTGGAACATCTACTAAGGCACGCCCCAGAATGGGAAAGAGATTTGATTACTGGATAGCCAAATAAAGACATGAGTCCTGTCACCATGTAATGAGCTTATCACAGCCGTTATAAAACCAAAATGCAGCTGCTGTGGAGTCAGCTGCGACCCACAGTCACCCTACGTGTGTAGTGTTCCCAAAGCTGTGATCTTTCGGAAGAAGTTGTCAGGACTTTCTTCCAAGGTGGCTGTGGGTGGGTTCAAACCAACTTTTTGATGAGCAGTCCTGCCCGGAACCCTTTGCACCATCCACGGAGTCCACCCCCAGTATAAAGACAGACATCTGAGGTTCGGGGAGGGAAGTCATTTATGTAGCCAAGGCCATGCTGTCGAGATCCATGCGGTCACCTGGCTGGTCTCTTCCTCAGTGATCGCTGGAGCCGGGGCAGCCTTATCCGTGGATGCCAAGCCAGCCCTGAGGCTGGGAAGGAATCGCACTCTCCCCAGTGGGGAAGCCCCCACACTCCTGCACTGGTGCCCTCCGCTGGCGAGAGCCAGCATTGCTCCCATCAGGAACAGCGCGGGAACTGCTGGTTCCGGCCTCGGGAGGCTTCCGAGCCTCCGCCGCCTGCCTCCCTGCAGCCATCCCCGCCGAGCCCGAGCCAGCTTCCTTTCATCCCACCACCCGGGCTTTACGTGCATCCAAGTCCCCGCGCTGCGTGAGGCTCAAACACAGCACAGCAGGCCTTGGGAATACATTAGCGTTATTTTCCTCTAACGTGCCACAGGGGGAGGGGGGGCACTGAGACTTAATATGCAAATGTATGCAGATGACATCCAAAGGAGGATGTCCCAGGATTAATGGGAAGAAAAGGCAATCAGCACGGGTCCTCGCCGGCCCGCAGCCCTGGGGCTCTGCGTTAGCGCAGCGGAAAACAGCTCTCCCAGGAGGCTGTCTTGGGCTCCGTTTCGGAGCGTGGTCTTTGAAGCAATACCTTCTCAGCACAGGGGAAGGAAGAGCTGTGGAAATTGGTTCTGGATACTTCCTGACAGTGTTTCAATTGCTTCAACTAAGCCGGGGGCGAAGGGGGAGAATCTCTGAGCCTCTCTCAGTTGTCTTGGCCCTCGGGGGCTGCCCACCTCAGTGATTTCTAAACCGGAGGAGCTTGCGAACGTTCAGTTCCGGGCCCCACTGCGGGTACTGAATCAGAGCCTCTCTCTGGAAGGTGAGCTTTGAGAATGGCTCTTTTTTTTTATTTTTTTTTTATTTTTTTAAAGTCCTCAATCTTGGGAAATACTAATGCGAAGTAGGGTTTCTGAATCCGGAGTCTCCTACAGGTTTCAGCGGGCCCTGTATAGCAGTGTTGGTAAACTTGGCTGCATATTAAAATCACAGCGCAAACAAAAACGCAAGGCACTGCCATTGAGTCAGATCCCACTCACAGCGACCCCTCCTTGGGTTTCCAAGGAGATATCTTTATGGAAGCAGACTGCCCAACCTTCCTTCCAAGGAGCGGCTGGTGGGTTTGAACTGCCAGCCTTCTGGTTAGCAGTCGAATGCCTTCAGCACTACACTTTGCCACCAGAGGTCCCACAGGGGGAGCTTTAAAAAAGTCCCAATATGCAGGCCACACCCCAGATGGATGAAATCAGAAACTCGGGAGCGGGAGTGTGTGTGAAACACAGGCATCCGGATTGTGTGAAGGTCCCAGGTGATTCCAACGTGCAGCCAAATTTGAGCAGATTGGCCTAAGACACTTGTTGGACCTGTGGGCCCTCTACCCTAGACAAGCTTCAGGACCCCAGCCATCTAGGGATGCGGACTATTGTCAGGGCTGATATCCACCTGGTAGCACCAGCATAACAGCGTGGAAGACTCACTGAATATTGCTAAAATGCTGAAATATTTCCCAATCCATTGATAACTTGTGCCCCCAGAGCCCTAAGCCCTTCCCTAGGCCACTGACTCCCTGGTCCAGGAAAAGAAGGGTTAATGAGGGTCCCTCTGCAGGGGGTGTCTGGGAGGGCTTTCTTGCTTCTGATTGGTCCTGGCCCCTGAGGTCCTGGTTATTAAGTATTTGAATGCCACCCCTGGCCTATAACACTGTGGTGAGGCTCCCCAACTTTAGAGTCAGACTGCCTTGTTCTCACCAGACTTGGGTACTGCCTGTCTGGCCTTGGTAAGGTCGTTTCTCCCTGAAGCTGGGTCTCCGCATCTGGGGTGTGGGGCTAAACGCAAGCTCCACCTGGAGCGTGCAGCAGAAGCAGCTAACAGGCCCTTGAAAACACCAGTAGCTGGGCCCCAGCCCAATGCTGACTCACTCATCTGAGGTGGAGACAGGCAAGGACTCGAATTTCCCAGGTGATCCCACTGCGGCTGGTTCAGGGATGGGACGTTGAGAACCACTGAACAGCAAGACCGGAGAAAATGTGCCTCGCCCAGAGCAGGGGCTCAAGCAGGGGCTGTGAAAGGGACGAAATATGTTGCCAGTCGCTCTGTGTGCTGCGCGACTTCTGCCTCCTGCCCTGTCCCCCGACGGCTCAGTGTGGATGGAGGGCCTGCTGTATGTTTTAACCTCTGGTTTCCCTAGGGTTAAGGAATTCCCCCACCCCATCCCAACCCCATCCCTAACCTGACTGGATTTAGGCCCTTGAGGCCTGAGCACTGAAAATATGGAGCCCTTCCCCATTCACTTAGGAGCCCTGGTGGCACAGTGGTTATGCACTTGGCTGCTTACCAAAAGGTTGGTGGTTTGAACCTACCAGCTGCTCCAGCAGAGAAAGATGAGGCAGTCTGCTGCCATGAAGATGGATAGCCTTGGAAACCCTGTGGAGCAGTTTCACCACCTTAAAGGGTTGCTATGAGTCAGAATCAACAACAGTGGGGTCGGGGTCCCCATCTGTTACCCAAAGTACATCAACAGCACTAAACCCTGAAATGACTGTGTAAGGAAGTCCATCAAAGATCTGATTTTTCCATGCTGGTGACTTTGAGGATTTTTTTTCAATATTACAACCAACTTTTTTAACATGTTTTTAGGGGCTGTAGCTGCTTTGCTAAAAGAGCCCTGGTGGGTCTCGGTTGCTAACTGAAAGGGTGGTGGTTCAGACCCACCCAGCAACTCCACGAGAGAAAGACCTGTTGATCTGCTCCCATAAAGATCACCTCCTAGAGAACCCTGTGGGGCAGTTCTACCCTGTCACACGGGGTCACTATGAGTCACAATCGACTCAGTGACGCCTAACAACAACACCCTGCTTCACTGAAACTCCAGGCATGTCCTCACCTGCCAACAGGCAATCCAGTGCCAAAGGAACCGGTCCCAGTCTCACCCTTCAACTTGTACAGCTCTCTATCCACAGCACCGTCCGATCCTGAGGACATACACCTTCCACCTTAAAGAAAATTCCACTTCCTCCAGCTTCCACACTCTTAGCACTCTCTTTTTTTTCTTTCCTCTACAAGTCCCTGGGTGGTTCCAGTGGTTACCACGGCTCAGCTGCTAACTGAAAGGTTGGAGGTTCCCGTCCACTCAGAGGCATCTCGGAAGAAAGACCTGGCAAACGGCTTCTGAAAACTCCGACATTGACAGCCCTGTGGAGCACAGCTTGCACTGACACACCTGGGGTCGCCATGACGCAGAGTGGACAACAGAGTGGCAACTGTTTTTTTTTTTTTTTTTTCCTATAGAACCCAGTCCAATACCCCACACCTGCTCCTCCTGTCAGTTCCTAGGCTTAGCCCCTCCCCCAGACTGCTTCCCCATTGACTTCCTTCTCACCAGATCCATGATCCCATCTGAGCACGGGATTTGGAGTCAGATGGCCAAGGCCAGAGCTCTGTCACTCATCAGCTGGGTGACAGTGAGCAACTAAAACACTTCTCTGGGCCTTGGGTCAGTCACCTTTAAAATGGCCTGTACTCTCTGCCTCCCGTGAATGATGCCAAGGGGTTTTGAAAGCTCAGATTCAAATAGGTCAGAAGGAGGCTCCGCCATGTGGCACAAACCGGAGGTGACAAGACCATGACAGCGCTGAGGGTCAAGGCTCCACATGCAGTGATTATTAGGATTACTGTAGACTGGGTGAGAATGCTATAGTGGGAAGCACGGGGTGCTGCTCGGAGCTGGGGTGCTAGCTTTGTGCACTCAGGCAAGCCTTGAGCCTGTTTCTCACCAGTAAAATGGGATCATGAACCCTAATTTGTGAAGGTGAGGTGCGGGCACTTGAGTAACATAGTAACAGCCACTAACATTGGGTGCATGCCCACTATGTGCCAGGGATGAGGCCAAGAGTTTTCAATGCATAATCTCATGTAATCCCCACCATAGCCTGTGGAAGTAGGGACACTGCCCCCCACCCGTCACAACACACACACAGGAAATGGAGGCATAGAGAAGTAAAGTGACTTGCCCAATGTCACACAGCCAGGAAGTAGTAGAAACTGGGATTTGAACTCAGAAGGTCTGATTCCAAAGTCTACACTCTATGGCTTCCCTATTGCAGGTGCACGATGCATCTATGTGGGAGGCATGACTTACTATTATTAGGGCCTTAAAGAGTCAGCATGGGGCCTGTCACCACCCTTGGGCTAGGGATGGTAGTGGTGTGTGGGAGGGGTAGGGGGCGGGCACTCACGGGGATGCTCTCCATTGGGGCAATGGCTTGCAGTGCACACACCTTTTTGGCTCATCCCAGACACAATGTCTCCCCTACATCCTGCCAGGGACTCTGGCCACCCCTCCCCTCTCTGGCAGGTTTGGGAGAAACGGACTTGGAGTTCCCCCATGCTACACTGGGGAGGGCTCCTCATCTCGTGAGGCTGACCCTGCTCTGGGGGCCAGAGGCAATGAACCAATTAATGACCAGCTCGGAGTTACTAATAGCAGCCTGTGGGACTGTGTCATCTAGCTGGTGACTCAGGGCTCCAGGATCAGCCCCCTCCCTTTCCTGATGGGGCCTCTACTTAGGTAAGGGGCTTGGATTCCAAGCCATGACCTCTGTCAAGGTTGTGGGGTAGGAGGCTGAGGGTGACCTGGGGGTATATCGGGCTGTCTGCCTCTTCTCCCAGGGCCTTGGCCAAACTCTGTAGTGGTATTGGAAGGAAGGTGGGGGAAGTGGGGAAGGGGATGTGGTAACCAAAACCACTTCCTGCCACTGCTCTGTTGAAAGCTAAGCTCTCCCCAAGTTCCCCTTGATGAGGGTGGAGGAGCCAGAGGGCAAAGGAGGAAGTTGGGGGTGAGGGGCTGTTGCTTGGACTGACTCCGGGAGTCAAGCTCTGGGGTTCCTGGCTGGGGGCTCACTCCCTGCTCCCCAGAGGGTCTAAAGGGCCAGCTGGCCCAGAGGCAGTCATAATTAGCTACCAGCAAGCATTTATTACCAGTATCAGGCACTTTTTGCTAACTCATTTGATCCTTACAATAACCCCATGAGGTAAGCACTACTATTACCGCCCATTTTACAGATAGGGAAACAGAGGCAATGAACCAATTAAACTGACTTAATACATTAAATCAGTGGCAGAGCTGAGACTTGACTCAATGGCTCTTAGCCATCACTCTATCCTGCCTCTTAAGTGGCTCCCTTTCCTACACGCTCTGTCCCTGACTCACTGTGAGCTAAGAGAGGTTACTTCTCCACTCCAGGCCTCAGTTTTCTCATCTGCACAATGGGGGTAATTGGAGCAGCTAAGCACACCTCCCCTTTTATGATGCCTGTCTCTCAGGTAATTATTTACTTATCCAATTTCTCCTCTACTGGATTCTCCACTCCGCGAGTCCGGGGACAAAGGATATCTGTATTCTCAATCTTTAGCACAATATCTGGCCCATAAAAACTCAAATCTTTGTTGAGTAAATGGTCTTTAATGCTTTGGGGATCAAAACTATGAGCATGTGTTAAAAGTTTTGGAGGCTTTGAGTAGAAAAATCAATGTATACCAGTAGTTCTCAATCAGAGGTGATCCTCCGCCCCACTCCCCCCCACAGGAAACATTTGGCAATATCTGGTGACATTTTTGGTTGTCACAATTGATGGAGGGGTGTAGGTGCTACTAGCATCTAGTGGGCAGAGGTCAGGAATACCGTGAACATTTTATAATGCACAGGACAGCCCCTCAGAGAATTATCTGGCTCAAAATGTCAATAGCGCTAATGTCGACAAACCTGACACATATTCATAGGTGTGACATTTTCCTAAAGTCTACGTCTGCCACCCAGAATAAGCCCTCCTGGATTGGGGCATTTCCATCTCAGAAATCATACCGTTCCATGACTCCACACTGCCAAGTCTGGAAAATAGGCCCCCTGGTTCCCCTATTCTAGCCTCTGATTCCTCAAAGGCCAGAGCATCCCCACTTATCCAAAGTGGGTGGCATAGGATCAAAGGATGATCCAAGTTTCAAGTCTCCCCTGACTCCCATGTCAGTTTTCTGTAAATGGTGGTTGTTTTTGTTGTGTGCCCTTGAGTCCGAGGCAGTATCACTACGGAAGTAGATTGCCCCCCTTCCTTCCTAGGAGAGGCTGGTGGGTTTGAACCGCCAGCCTTCTGGTTAGCAGTCAAGTGCCTTAGCCACTATGCTACCAGAGCTCCCCTGTAAATAGTAATAAAGATGAAAAGCTCAGGCTTCGGAGTCAGGCAGCCCTAAGCATAAATCCTGGTTCTGTATATTAACTGGATGTGTGATCACAGACAAGTTCCTTAATGCTCTGAGTTAAATGGTTAACCCCTCAGCTGCCAGCTGAAAGGTGGAGGTTTGAGCCCACCTAGAGTTGCTGCAGAAGAAAGACCTGGCAATCTACTTCCAAAACAACCAGCCATTGAGAACGCCGAGGAGCACCGAGCTGTTCTACACACGTGCAGAACTGACTGGACAGCAGCTGCCTCATGGATGGTGGTGTGAGTGAAATGAGGGCCTTGTCGAGAGCTTACCAGTGCTCAGCACAGGACATCTTAAAAAATGGTCATTTAGCATTATGATCACAGCTTCAAGGGGAAGGGACTTCCCCAAGGTGACATAGCTAGAAAATGGCAGAGCTGGGATTTGAAAACCAGGACTGTGGTCCTCCAAAGCAGAAGCTCATCAATTAGTGACTTTCTGAGCTTCAATTTCCCTCAAAGGAAGTTAATGGTCTCCATCGCATAGACTCTTTTATGAGATACCAAAAACCCAACTCATTGCTGTCAAGTCAATTTTGACTCCTAGTGACCCCTCCTTGGGTTTCCGAGGCAGTATCACCACAGAAGTAGACTGCCCAATCTTCCTTCTGAGGAGTGGCTGGTGGGTTTGAACCACCAGCCTTCTGGTTAGCAGTCAAATGCCTTAGGCACGATGCCACCAGAGCTCCTTCTTTTATGAAATAAGTATGTAAAGTGTCTGGCACATAGTAGGCCCTTTAAATATACTTGTTAAATTGTTATCATTATTCTTTCCAAATAAGGCAAGTGTAGACCCTGCCCCATATACTTGGCAGGAGTGGGGGGGGAGGCTGATGGGTAATGACATATTGTATGCTGTCAAGTCGACTCCAAGTCGTAGCTAACCTGTATGAGAGTGAAAGTGCCCCATAGGGTTTTCTAGGTTGTAACTTTTACAAGAGCAGTCTTTTCTCACCAGAGCCTCTAGGTGGGTTCAAACCACTGATCTTTTAGTTAGCACTTGAGTGCTTAGCCATTGTACCACCAAAACTAGTTGGTCAATGGCATACCAAACTCAAATGAAACCCATTGCTGCTGAGTCAATTCTGACTCACAGTGACCCTATAAGGCAGAGTAGAACTGCTCCATAGGGTTTCCAAGGCTGCACATATTTACTAAAGCAGATAGCCACATCTTTCTCCTTCAGAGCGGCTGGTGGGTTTGAACCGCCGGCCTTTCAGTAAGCAGCTGAGTGCCTAACCACTGCGCCACCAGGCCTCCTGGTTAATAGCACAAGTGGTGATAATTGGAGCTGGAACAGGACTGGGGAACTGTAGGATGCTCTGTGATCATACCACCCCTCACTTTTCAGTTGAAGCGTCCAAGGCCCAGAGAGGGGAAGGAATTCACTCCAAGTCACACAGCAGGCTCAAGATCCAGGTCTCCTGATCCCAGGCTGCAATCATGGTGTTGGCCCAGATAATTAAAAGCCATCACAAGGGCTTGCAACGTGTACTATACTAAGCATTTTATGTGTTTGATCTCATTTGATCCTCACTTAAATCTAGGGACAAAGGGCCCTTTTTACAGCTGAGGAAACAAATTCAGAGCAGTGAGGACAGTTGCCCGAGGCATTGAAGGAAGAGCATGAAGCCATGTCAGCTGATTTCCAGATCCCACAAGCCCCCCCTTTACTGCCCTCGAGGATTCAGCCTGTCAGAGACAGGGGCTTGTCCTGGCGGATTTCCCCAACTCCTGTCTAGCGGTGCCCACTCCCTCTGCCCCAGATGGAGTTGGGAGAGGAAGGTGAGTCAAGAACGGTTCCCAGGGAGGAGAAAAGAGGACAGAGCCTGGGGGTGGGGGAGGGGTGTCACAGAAGGACCAAGCGGGCAAGGGGACCACCAGGCTCTTCCGTCCGTCCTCTCCTCCTCCCTTAGGCTTTCCACTTGGGGCCTTCAGACTGAGGGCTGGGGGACTCCTCCGGCCTCGTCCCCCTCCCTGCCTCTCTTTTGTACAGTTCTCACAAGCTCTGCAGTTTGCAAAACCCTCACCCCTCCCTTACGGCCTGCGGTTTCCTGTGGGTCTGGGGTCCTGCCTGACTTGGCAGTGGGGACTGTGGGCAGCGGGGAGAGGAGGTGATGTAAGCCTTTTCTTTGCCTTCTCATGCTGGGACTGCCACACACACACACACACACACACACACACACACACACACACACCGGCCCCTGAGTCAGCCCCTGGCTGGCCAGGAGGGGCGGGGTCACTGATTCAGTTAGCAGCTCCTTAAAGCCCCCAAGAGTCAAGCTGCAGTCAGACACTGCTGCCCTCATCATGAACCCCTGGCAGCTCCTGGTCCTGGTGCTCCTGGTGCTGGGCTGCTGTTCGGCGGCCCCTCAACGGCGTCAACCCACCGTGGTGGTCTTCCCAGGAGACCTGAAAAGCACCCTTACCGACCAGCAGCTGGCAGAGGTAGGCAGCCTGGAGTTGGGGAGGGCTGGCCAGGAAGGTGCCGAGGGTCCCCAGGGAGGGCAGGGGGCCTCACAGGAGATGCTTTTGGGGGTGGAAGAGGTGATGGGCATGTCTGGAGAACAGAGGTGTCCAAGGGCAGGCACTGGTATGTGCCCGGACGCGCTGGGCAGTGATGACCAGGGATGGCCAGTGGGGATTTCCCCAGTGGGCAATGGGACATGGTGCCTAGGGGGAAGGATTGGAGGATTCTGGGGTGTCCAGAGGGGGTTGTGGGTGTTCCAGGGGTGAGCACAGACTAGGGGTGATCAGGGGTGAACTTGGGGAGTCTGGGGTAGGCATGGGCCAGGGGCATCCAGGGGTGGGGAGGTGCAGAGGATGTCTACGGCAGAAGGGAATTCCTGGGTAGACAAAAAGCATTGGCATCCAGGGTCCCAAGTTCTGGGCACAATGCCTTATTGCTAGACACTGTGCACCTGGACAGGGGTACTCAGCAGGGAAGAGAAAGGAGTCAGGCTCTGGCGTGTCTTCGACTACATGGCACGGTGGCACGGTCCCCTCCACCCACAGGAGTACTTGTACCGCTATGGCTATACCCGCGTGGCCGAGATGCAAGATGAGAAGGTGTCTCTGGCTCGAGGGCTGAGACTTTTCCAGCAGAAGCTGAACCTGCCCCAGACTGGCGAGCTGGACAGCACCACGCTGGCGGCCATGCGCGCCCCGCGCTGCGGCGTCCCGGATTTGGGCGGCTTCCAGACCTTCGAGGGCGACCTCAAGTGGCACCACCACAACATCACATACTGGTGCGCTGCTGGGTCCTCCAGGGGGCGGGGAGGCCATCCCGCGGCCCGGCGGTGAACTCGTCCGGGTTTCACTGCTTAATTAATGTGCGCCTAGGGCAGCGGCTGCACCCCTGAGCCTCGGTTTCCCCTTCCCGGAAACGGGCTTCGCAGTCCTAGCCTACCCGCAGGGCGGATCTGCAGGTTCTCGGAGAGCAAGGCGACTGAAAGCGCTGTCTACATGAAAGCGCTCTGAAGGGCTCAGACGCGGGGTGTGGCAGCTGTCCGCGTCCTGGCCTCACGTCTTCCACCCCCTCCCCCCGCAGGATCCAAAACTACTCGGAGGACTTGCCCCGCTCGGTGATCGACGACGCCTTTGCTAGGGCCTTCGCGGTGTGGAGCGAGGTGACGCCGCTGACCTTCACCCGCGTGTACCTCGAGGACCTCAGGGACGCGAAGAACGTGGACATCGTCATCCAGTTTGGTTTCAAGGGTGAGGACACGAAAAGGGAGAAGCCACGAGGGCCCTGCACGGCGGGGCAGAGGGGGAAGGAAGCACACTACCCCACTCGGTCCCGGCCACCCCTCGCCCATGCAGCGCCCCCTGCCGCCCGGCACGAGGCTTGGAGAGCAGCGCACTGGCGGGTTCCAGCCTACACTCGACCCCTGGGGCGCGCACGCTCTGAATCTGGATCCTGCTAACTCCCTTCCTTGGCACCCCCTTCCTCAGAGCACGGAGACGGGTATCCTTTCGACGGGAAGGACGGGCTCCTGGCACACGCCTTTCCTCCGGGCCCCGGCATTCAGGGGGACGCTCACTTCGACGATGACGAGTTGTGGTCCTTGGGCAAGGGCGTCGGTGAGATCCTAAGACATCCCAACTCCTGGCTCCCTTCTCCCCGCAGAGCCCTCACCAGCCGCCCTCACCCCGTCTTTTCCCTCCCGCAGTGGTTCCCACCCGCTTTGGAAACGCAGATGGCGCCCCCTGCCACTTTCCTTTCACCTTCGAGGGCCGCTCCTATGCCGCCTGCACCACGGACGGCCGCTCTGATGGCTTGCTGTGGTGCAGCACCACGGCCGACTATGACACCGACCACCAGTTCGGCTTCTGCCCCAGTGAGAGTGAGTGGGCAAGGAGTGGGGGCGCCCACCACCCTTGAGGGGCCGCAACCCTGGGTTCTAATCCCAGCTCTGCTACTAGTGTGTGGCCTACGAGTCACTCCTGTTCCTGTGGGCCAGTGAACTCGTGGCACCCCCGGGTGACAGTGTGGGCTTCCCTAGAACTCTACACCCAGTACGGCAACTCGGATGGCAAGCCCTGCGTGTTTCCGTTCATCTTCGAGGGCCGCTCCTACTCGGCTTGCACCTCTGACGGCCGCTCGGACGACTACCTCTGGTGCGCCACCACCGCCAATTACGACGAGGACCAGCTCTTCGGTTTCTGTCCCACGCGAGGTACTTCCACCCTGCCTACCAGGCTCAGCCCCGCCCCCTGGTGCTGCATTGGTCCCGGAAACGTGGCTCCTCCACCCATCAGTTTGTCTCACCACACCTCATTGGTCCTCCGGACCGCCGTGACTCCGCCCACAGCCACAGTTCCTCCCCCTGACTTCCAATTATCCCGCCCCATCCACCGCCACTTGGCCTTTCTGCTCAGCCTTCAGCCTCGTCAGTGGCTCCTCCCCCAGGCCCCGCCCACCGCCCTTGCCCTGCCTTAGCAGAACCCCACAAAGCCCTCTAGGCCTTTTTATTGGGTCACCAAGACTCTAGATCCTTCTTTGGCCTGCCCCTGGATCCTTATTGGCCAGCCCATCCGGCTCACCCAAGGCCCTGGGTTTCTCCAGTTGACTCCACAGTGATCGGGGGCAACTCGCCGGGGCAGCGGTGCGTCTTTCCCTTCGTCTTCTTGAACGAGAAGTACTCGTCATGTACCAGGGAGGGCCGCAGTGACGGGCGCCTCTGGTGCGCCACCACCTCCAACTTCGACAGCGACAGGAAGTGGGGCTTCTGCCCAGACCAAGGTGGGTGGACTTCCAAGGCTCGGGGCTTGTGGAGTGCGACCTTGGAGGTAGTGATGGTGGGGCTGGGGGACCGGCCCGGAGCTCAGGTCTCAGGCCCTCTTTTCTTTCAGGATACAGCCTGTTCCTTGTGGCGGCGCACGAGTTCGGTCACGCGCTGGGCCTAGATCATTCGTCGGTGCCGGAGGCGCTCATGTACCCCATGTACCGCTTCACCGAGGATCCCCCACTGCACGAGGACGACGTGAAGGGCATCCAGCATCTCTATGGTGAGGCTATGGGGCAGGGATGGAGAGAAGGGCGTGGCTCTGCCATAACCTGGAGAATGGGCCCCCAGCATCCCATGGAGCGCCGGGGGTCCAACCCCTGCTGGTCAGTGCTCTGGGATGGTGATTAAGAGGCCAGACTATAGGGCGAATGAGATACACTTGTGTTTGAAAGCCAGGCCAGCCACTTCCTGACTAGGTGACCTTGGACATGTAACTTCACCCTTGAGTGCTTCAGTTTCCTCATCTGCAAAATGGGATTAATAGTACCTGCCTCATACGGTTGTTATGAGGATTGAATGAGTTAGAACAATACCTGACACATAGTAAGCACCACTGATATTTTTGTTATCACCTGTCATTACCAAGGTATTATTTCCTCATTATAAAAATGGGAATATTGAAGTATATGCTTTGTAGGGTTTTTGTAGGCTCTAATGAGCCAACGTGCATTTATAAAGGTTTACATTAAGTTTGGCACATGGTCAGCTCTCCAAAAAAAAAAAAAGCCCTTCTTTTTTTGCACCAGCCTTGAAAGGGAGGGGGTTCTCTCTGAATTGTGTGCCCTGACACAGCCCAGGGATTGGATAAATGTGGTTTGAATGAACAGTAAGTGTATGAGAGGAAGTGGCCTGCCTGTGGCTGTGGTAGGTGCTAACATCCAGGGGAGGTGGAGAGGGCGTGCCAGGTGGAGGCCCACTGGCAGGCCTCTGTGAGCACAGGAATGAGGGGTGGAGACAGGAGTATCTTATTTGGTGCGTTTTTTTAGGTCCTCGACCTAAACCTGAACCACGGCCTCCAACCACCACACCTGAACCCCAACCAACGGCTCCCCCGACCGTCTGCCCCACGGGACCTCCGACTGTCCTTCCCTCAAAGCGCCCCACTGTCGGCCCCACTGGCCCCCCTTCAGCTGGCCCCACGGGTCCCCCCACTGCTGGCCCTTCTGAAGCCCCCACAGCACCTTTGGATCCAGCAGAAGACATCTGCAACGTTAACATGTTCGATGCCATTGCAGAGATAGGGAACCATCTGCATGTCTTCAAGAATGGGTGAGGGGGCAGGGATGTGTGGTTGAGGGAGGGGCTTGGAGAGGGCACCTGCCTGTCCCTCCCCTGTCGCTGGCCCTCTATTCAAGGCTCAGTCCCTGCCTCTCCTCTTTCACGTTCCCAGGAGGTACTGGCGACTTTCTGAGGGCAGGGACCGGGTGCAGGGGCCCTTCCTTATCTCGGACAAGTGGCCGCAGCTCCCACGAAAGCTGGACTCTGCCTTTGAGGACCCCCTCACCAAGAAGGTTTTCTTCTTCTCCGGTTAGTTTCCACTTCTCCTTCCCTCTCTCGGTCCCTCACCAGTGAGGAGGATAAGCCATAAAACATCTTTGTGCAGATTAGAAAAAGGCATGCCTCAGGAAGTTTATAAACAAAACCCAGTTACCATCAAGTCATTTCCAACTCATGGTACCCATGGAGATCAGAAGAGAACAGCACTCTACAGGTTCTTCAATGGCTGTGATCTTTTTGGATACTTCTAAAAGATTGCCAGGCCTTGCCTCTGAGGTCCCTCTGTTGTTGTTATGTGCCATTGAGTCGGACCCTACTGATAGCGATCCCTCCTTGGGTTTCCCAGTGTCACTACGGTATCACTACAGACATAGATTGCCCAAGTTTTCTTACAAGGAGTGGCTGGTGGGTTTGAACCGCCAGCCTTCTGGTTAGCAGTCAAGTGCCTTAGGCACCTCTAGGTAGGCTCAAACCTTCTTCAGCTTCCACATCACCAATGTTAACTGTTCACACGACCCAGGGCCGCCTTAGGGAGTTTATCGGGGACTGAATCTCAGCCTTCCTCACAGCGCACCCTTACAACGGCTCTGTCCCTTGGGTACAGAGAGTGCAGTGCTGGAACATGGGCCTGGAAAAGCCCTCCCTGGGCCCGCCCTCCTCACATTTAAGGATAATACGGGCCCCCTCTCAGGCCCCCAGACCGACGGGACCCTTTTCTCCTGCAGGGCGCCAGGTGTGGGTGTACACAGGAGCTTCGGTGCTGGGCCCGAGGCGGCTGGACAAGCTGGGCCTGGGCCCGGAAGTGTCGCACGTCACCGGTGCCCTTCCGCGCGGCGGGGGTAAGGCGCTGCTGTTCAGCCTGCAGCACTTCTGGAGGTGAGAGCCACGGCGGTCGCCGGCAGGGGGAGCCCGGGCGCCGTCCGTCTGCCCGCCGGCTCAGCAGCCGCTGTCTGCTCGCTGTAGGTTCGACGTGAAGACGCAGACTGTAGATCCCCGGAGCGTCAGCCTAGTGGACCAGGTGTTCCCCGGGGTGCCCTTGAACGCCCACGACATCTTCCTGTACCGAGGTGAGGGTGTGCTCTACGGACGGGGGAGGGTCTCTTTCCTCGTTTCTGGGCTCCCCCCTGCCTCAAGAGTTGGTCAAAGTCTGGGCAAAGCTGTTGGAGATTAAGGCAAATACCGCAGCAGCACGGGTGAGATCCCTAGAGCGACAGAGACCTTCCCCCAGCCGTACAGGAAGTCAGGGACACAGCCAGGACTAGGACTCAAATTCCCTCCCTCCCCAGGTGGAAGTGCTTCCGCCCCACCCCCCACCCCCAGTGTAGGTCACACGGTTTGCATAGAGTGCGTTCCTTTATTAAACAATATTTATCAAGCCTTTATAATGTGGTGGGCACTGTGCTGCACTGGGGATGGAGTGCTACATACGACAGTCTACAATTGTGTGAACTGTGTCTTGGGACAAGTTGCTGCCACCGTCTGAGTCTCAGTTTCCCCATCTGGAAGATGCAAGGATGATTGGAGTTATCCCTGCTTTCCCTTCTCTCACTGCTTACATTCAGTCAGCTGGTCAGTTTTGTTGACTGCCACCAAAACGTTTTTCAAATCCGATGCTTTTCACCATCTCTTGCTAACACCTTTGTCCAAGCCGTAATGGTTGTTCAGTATTGCTAATGTAGTCCCTGGGACTAGGGACGGGTTAGGGGTGGAAGGCAGTGGCCTTGGGGGTGACCTCAGGCATTCCAAGGTCAAAGAAACCAACATGATCTGCATTCCACCCTCCATCCTCATCTCCTCCCATTACTCCTGTCATTCACTCTGCTCCGCCCACACTCAGCTTCTGGCCTGATCATGTCTAGGTGTCAGGTCGTTCCTGGCTTAGGGCCTTTGCACCAGTTGCTCCCTCTGGAAGGCTCTCCTGGAGACTGCTACCTGGCTGCCTCCCCCTCCCCCTTCAGGTCTCAGCACTAAGGCTACCTTGTCAAGAGAGGGCTTCTCTGACACTCATTATCATTTCATTTATCCTCTTTTATTCCCCTCATAGCTTTTTACATGATCAAAACCAATCCAGCTGACTTACTTGGTTGCTTGTAAATCATCTGTCTTGCCCCACTAGTGTGTAAGGACTAAAAGAACTGAGATCATGACTGTATTTTTTGCTACTGTATCCCCAGTGCCTGAAACAGTGCTTGGCACATAGTAGGTGCTCAATGAATATCAGTTGAATAGATGAATGAATTTGTTGAATGAATGAGTACCTGATGAATGAATTGTTCTAGGCATTGAAATGCGTCAGCCATTCATTCGTTAGTTCACTCACAAAATGTCTGCTGAGCACCTACTGGGTGCCAAGCTCTGTGCCAGTGCTCTGGCGTCTCACACACAGGTGAGGAGATGGACGTGTTATGTGAAAACTGTGGGAAGATCTAGAAAGGGGAGGAGGGATGAATGAAAAGATCTTGTTCCTGTTTCTGAGTGTGGATACAGGGGGCTGGGATCACCCGCCTCATATCGGCCTTTCCCCTGCAGAGAAAGCCTACTTCTGCCATGACCGCTTCTACTGGCGTGTGAGTTTCCGGAATGAAGTGAACCAGGTGGACCAAGTGGGCTACGTGACCCTAGACCTCCTGAAGTGCTCTGAGGAGTAGGGCTCCCCACTGTGTATTGGCAGTGCAGTGAAGGGACCCCATGGGGACCACCCTCAGTGGGGGAGGAGCCAGTTTGCCGGCTACAAACTGGTGGGTGGGTCTATTTTTCAGGACTGGGAGCAGCAGAGGTGGGCTGGCCCCCTCCTCTCACCTTCCTTTTTTGTTGGAATGTTTCTAATAAACTTGGATTCTCTAACCTCAAGAAGCACATATGTGTGTATGTGTGTATTTACTTAACGGATAGAGTGCTGTATGTCAGGCAGTGTTCTAGCGTTTTATAAATATTACTATATTCAGCCCTTAAGGAGCCCTGGTGACACAGTGGTTAGAGCTCTTGGCTGCACACCAAAAAGTTGGCGGTGTGAAACTACTAGCTATTCCAAGGGAGAAAGACGTGGCAGTCTGCTTTCATGGGAGTGACAGTTTTGGAAACCCTATGGGGCAGTTCTGGTAGCATAGTGGCTAAGACACTTGCCTGCTAACCAGACGGCTGGCGGTTCAAACCCACCAGCCACTCCTCGGAAGGAAGGTTGGGCAATCCTACTTCCGTAGTGATACTGCCTCGGAAACCCAAGGAGGGGTTGCTACGAGTCGGGGCCGACTCGACGGCACATAACAACAACAACATGGGGCAGTTCTACTGTGTCCTGTAGGGTCACTATGAGTCAGAATTAACTCAAGGGCAATAGGGTTTTTTTTGTTTATTCAATCCTCAAGAGAAAAAAAAAAAAAAAACTTGCTCTTGGGTCCATTCTGAGCCATGGTGACCCCATGGGAGTCAGAGCAGAAGTGGGCTCCACAGGGTTTCAGTGGCTGATTTTTCAGAAGCAGGTCACCAGGCCTTTCTTCCAAGGTGCCTCTGGGTGGACTCAAACTTCCAGCCTTTTGGTGAGCAGCTGAGCATATTAACTGTTGGCACCACCCAGAGACTCCATTTGATCCTTACAACTACCCCATTAGGAAAGTGTGTTAAGATTATTCCTAGTTTATCACCAAGGAAGTGGCTTACTCTCATCAATCATTTTTGGGGGCCCTTACATGGAGCCGGGCCCTGTGTTGGGCACTGGAGATTAAGAGTCATTCGTTAAATCTAAGCCTCAGTTGCTTAAACATCTTACCCTAGTATAGGGTTTATCAACCTCAGCATTATTGACATTTGGGGCTGGGTCATTCCTTGTTGTTGGGGGCTGTCCTGGACATTGAAGGATGCTTGGTGTCTTCCCCCAGGATATGGTAGGGAGTGGGCAGGGATCTGTAGCCAGGTGCTAGACCAATTTAGGGTCTGTCTTCCCTGCTCCCTGCTGTGGCCCCCGTGGGAGGCACTGAGGTGACAGTGAACCTGTGGCTTATGACCAGGTAACCTTGGTGCAGGTCAGGATCAACCAAGCGGCCTCTACACACTGGAAGTTAGCATTACCTCCACTGGTTGTGACAACCAAAAATGTCAAAACATTGCCAATGTCCCCTGGCAGGCAACATTGCCCCCAGTTGAGAACCACTGCTCTAGCATAATCAACATCCAGACAAATGCACCTGTCACAAGTGTACATTTTCAAAAGAACACAACTGTGTAACCAGAACCCAGATCAAGAACCAAAACATTATCAGCACCACAGAAGCCCCTTCATGCCCTTTGTAATCCCTACCTCTTTCCAAGAACAGCCACTATGACGACTTAGATAGACTGATTGTCTTTGTACTTTATTAGTGTCATGCAGTAAGTACATAGTCATTTGTGTTTGACTTCTTTTGTTCAATGTTATATATGTGCAATTCATCCATACTGTTCTGTGAATTGTAGGTTGTTGTCATTACTGTGTAGTATTCCGTTGTGTGAATGTACCACGATTTATCCATTTTACTGTTGATGGGTCTTTGGGTAACTCCCCATTTGGGGCTATTATGAATAATGCCATGAACATGCTTGTAAATGACTCTTGGTGAACACATGCAGCCACCTCTTTGGGGGACATGCTTAGGAGTGCAACTGCTGGGCCAAAGGTTATGTGTATGTTCAGCTTCAGCACATATGACCAAACAGTTCCCAGGGTGGTCTTGCCCATCTCCACTGCCACCAGCAGTGAATGAGTTTTCAGGAGTCCTCCTTGACTCCTCCCTTTCCATCACATGCCACACCCAACCCATCAGCAGGTTCTGTTGATTCTACTTCCCAAATATGTCTGGAACCAGATGATTGCCACCACTCTTGTCCGGCTGCCGTCCCCTCTCACCTGGAGGTCTTCAGGAATCTCCTAATTAGACCCCAGCCTGCACGCCTGCTCTTTACTGGTGTCTTCACCCAGCAGCCAGACTGATCCTATTAAAATATGAATCAGATCACACTCTTCTGCTCCAGAATCTCCAGTGACTTTCCTTTGGGATTAGAAAAGAATCCAGCCTCCTCCCTGAGACCCTCAAGAGACCACATGATGTGCCTGTCTCTCCTTCATCTCTCACTCTCTGATCCGTTTTCCCCTGGTCTTACTGCTTCTTGAATAGTGTAGGCTCCTTCCTACCCCAGGGCCTTTGCACTTGCAGTTTCTTCCTCAGCCAGAGAACTCGTGCCCCAGGGCTTTGCATAGCTGGCTCCTTCCCACCTGTCACCTCTCAGCTCAACTATCACATCTGGGAGACCTTCTCAGTTTTCAGTCCATTGCCTAATGGAGCCTTTCCCCCAGTCTTATCCCATGGCCCTACTTTCTTCTTTTCTGAACATATACCACAATCTAAAGTTATCTTGTCTATGGCATTGTGATGGTTTTCTCTCACACCTCACCAGAATTTAAGCTGCAGGAGAGCAGGAAGCCAATCTCATCCACTGCCATAGCTCCAGTGAAACAAGGTGTTATCAATATGTGTTGAATGAATGAGTGAGCCCCAGATGTTTAGGAGAACCTAGCAGAGACAGCTCGGGGCTCTGGCGGCCACACACTAGGTCCCTCTGTGTAGGAACGGCTCTCAGCTGCGGGTGGGCTCCTCAGGAGTTTCTGGTGGGATAGACAGCCCAGGGCCTACGAGCGGGGTTCAGGGAGGTTCAGCTGAGCGGGCACTAGGACCCTGCGTGGCGCCGTGGCGAGCCGGGGGGCGGCGGGCGGGGGGATCAGCTCTTTCTCCCTCTCAGAGCCTGGCTGCGGCCACTTGTACGATCTGGGCCCGCGCTGTGGCTGCCTTCTCCCTTTCTGCGCCATGAACCGCAGGTTCACCGTCACCTCGCTGCACCCTGCTGTGTCCGCCGGGATACCTGACTCCGGGTCCGGCCGGCAAGCCGCCGCAGACCTCCGCCACGTCCCACGGGAAGACGCCAAAGGTAGAGGCCGCAGGGGGCGGGGCCGGAACCCGCGGAGGAAGGGGGCGGGACCTGCCTAGGGGGCGGGGCTAGATGAGGGGCGGGCGTGGGGGGCGGGTCTCCTGTTGAAAGGGGCGGGGTCCGGGCTGGGGGTGAAGGTCCCAGCAGAGGGTAAGAGAGGAGGGGAGTCTGGACCAAGGAAGGGAGGGGCGGAGCCTAAGGAGTAAATGGGCGGGGCTAGTAATAGGGGGCGGGGTCACTGGAAGAGGGTGGGGCCAGGAAAAGAGTTGGGATCACAGGCCAAGGAGCTGATCTTGTGATGATGGCTGGAGGGCACTGAAGGAGCGGGAGGGTGGGCCTCGAGTAGGAGGTGAGACCAGAGTACGAGGTGGGCCCAGGGAAAGGAGAAGGAGTGTGTTTGAGGGAGTGGATCCAGAAAATAGGGAAAGGGGAGGGACTAGTTCGTTTAGAGGGTGGGAAAGGTCGTGACCATAGGGGAAGAGGTTGGACCAGGAGGATGGGCTAGGACCAGGGCTGGGAGGTGGGATAAGGGCGCGAGGAACAAAAAGCGTCCGGGTCGATGAGCCAAGTGTTCAGCCAGCGGGTCATTGGTGCCTGGCGCGTCCCTGGAATGTCGCAGACAGCGCCTGCTGATCCCAGGAAGAAGATGGGAGACCGGGAAATTGGTTTGGATCATGGGCAGCCAGATCCAGGGAGGATCCTTGGGGGGGACACCAGCCCCGACCCACGAGAACCCACTTAGCTTTCTGCTTCAGCTCCCAAAGGGTTGGGAGGAACCAGCTCAGGAGGGGTTAGAAGCGTTGTCCTCTCAGGCCAGGTGCACTGGTTCCTACAAGGGTACGGAAGAGGGCGGAAGGGAAGAATCATTTTAGACTTCATCAAAGAGATAGCATCTTGGCTGCACTTACAGGCTCCCCGGCAGGGGCCACTTATCAGGGGTCGCCTGCCTGGCTCTGCGCCCCACTAGTCTGGAAGGAACTAGGAGAGTTGGCTTGGAGTGGCCCCAAAACTGGGAGGAGGAAGAGCCTCCCTGGGCCACCAGGGGTCGCTGCTGAGCCGCAGGTGAGCTCGCCCTGACCCCAGCAAAACCCAAACGTCACAACCCTGAGGGGCCCTTAGAGATTTCTTAGGCGAACTCCCTCCTTGTATAGATGACCACCTCCAGGCCTACACTTTCCTGGGCTGGAGTTCCATGAATTGCCCGTCGGCTGCACGTGGCTACTCGGTTTCTTGGGCTCTTTCTGGTCTTGACCTTCCCCATAACTTGTCTACCCCTTTTCCCACTTTCAGGAATGGCCTTACTGTCCTCCCAGGATTGAAAGCCATACATCTGGCAGCCATCCTCAAGGCCCCCTTTTCTCATTGCACCAAATCTTGGCCACTTCCTCTTCACAACTTATCCTGAATCTGGCCACATCTCCCTATTTGCGTGTCACCATCTGCGGCCTAAGGCTCCAATCTGTCTCACATGATCATGTCCACAGCCTCCTCACGGGTCTGCCTGCCTCCAGTCCTGCCTTAACCACTCTCCATACAGATTCCCAATCCCTTGTAGGATAAAGACCAAACTCCGTGTTCTTCCATTCAAGCTCTCTCCTCATCTGCTCCTGTATGCCCCCTCCCCCACTAGCCAGGGAAACTCCTACTCACTCTCTAAGTTGCAGCTCCTTCAATGTCTTCTGAAGTCCCTCTTCACTCTCCCTTACTCTCAGGCACAGGTAGCATTTCCCACCACTAGACACATGTCCAATCCTACTTCCGTAGTGATATTGCCTCGGAAACCCAAGGAGGGGTCGCTATGAGTCAGGGCCGACTCGACGGCAAACAACAACAACAACAAAGACACATGTCCGAGTGGCGGCAGTGATTTCCTCGTGTATTTCCTCCTTTGGAGCATCTCAGGGCAGGGACCATCCTTTTATCTTTGTATTCCGAGTTTCAAGCCCAGAGCCTGGCTCTTAGGGGGTGCCCAGTGCTCATCAGATGAGAGGGGAAGTAGTTGTAGGCTCCTGCTGCTTCTGCTCTGCCTTCTCAGCTCGCCATCCCCTGGCCTGGGAATGAGATAGCTCTTGCCCTAGTCTTTCCATTCATGACCCCATGCTCCTGCGCTGTTGAAGTTAAAACACGCCCTCCAGGCTTTGGGTGTGCAGGTGCACGTGCAAATTGGATATGAGTCTGGAATGCTATGTGCTCTCTCTCTCTCTCTGTGTGCATGTGTATGTCTTTGGATGTCTTGCAGGAGTTGCATCCCACACTAGCTCTGATGACCTGTGGGCTGGTCAGTGAGTCAGTGCTTATATGTGTCACCATTTGCCAGTGTGTTGATGGGCATGTTGATGAGTGTATTTCTGTGTCTTTCTGTGGAGGTGGGTCCCTGTGTGCATGTGTGTGCTGGAAGCCTCGTCCTGAGAATGTTCTGGGTGACTTTTAACCTCTTAAGCTCTGAGACAGCCTCCAGCACCTCCTCCCCGGGAGGTCACACTGCATGGGGAAGCAGACAGAGGCTCCCTGAGGAAATCCAACATCTGGTGGCATCTTTTCCACAGCTGTTCTTGTGCCAGCCCTCTGGCCCCAGGGAGATGCTCTTGCTACCTCCTGTCCTCACCCAGGTCCAAAGGAAGGAATGACAGCATGTATAAAGTGGGGGAGGTTTAGCAGGTCAAACATGTGCGAGCATTGTCCTTCACTCTGGGCCGTATGAGTGGGGTTTGCCTCTGGGGTGTGCCTCCTGCTGTCAGGGAGATCAGCTATAAGTGAGTATGTGAGTTACAGGGGGTGAGAGAAGCTAGTCAGAGGCTGAACCTCAAATCCATTCACCCTGGCTGCAGCCCCTATACGTCTGTTGCCTCATCTGTACTCTGAGAAGATGGATTGTAACCTGGCCAGATAGGAGTGTACCTGGGACCAGTTTTTACAACTCTGAGCTACTCCCTCATCCCTTTCCACCTTTCCACAGTGTGCTCAGTTTCTCAGAGGAGAATAGGCAGCGGAAGGAGTTTTGGCATAGGTTAAGACTACCAGCAGGTGAGCTGTGTCCCACAGAGGGAGAAGGGCTAGACCATGATATCATCCATTGGTGCTCAGGCTTGGTGGGGTGGCCTTGGGTACATTGCTTCTCCACTCCGCCTCCATTCCCTACCCTGTAGTATAAAGGAGTTGGACAAGAAGTTACCTGAGGTGCCTTCCAGCCATAAACAATTTCTAAATGATCTTTATGGTTAAGATTATTTGGTAATCTGGAAGGGTTAAGTTTTCTGCCTCCTCCAGACCCAGATCTCAGGCTTCAGTCTCTTCATCTGTAAATTGGGAAGACTGATGCTGTTATTGGTGCACACATCTAATCAGGAGATCCTCCCAAGCCTGTCCAATGAGTTTTCCACTTGCTCCCTTCTCAAACCAGGGCTCAGAGCCTCACTGCCCGGTACCTCAGCCCAAGGTGAGCCCTGGGAATCTCCAAGGCAACAAACTGGTTATGAACGGGCTGCAGTTGCCATGGTGACAGGCTGCTCTCTCTCTCTCTCTCTCTCTCTCTTCCCCCTCCTCTCCATTCCCCTCTTCTCAATGAACCAGAGAGATCTGCAGGCTCGTGCTCTCCAGGTGGGGTGGGGGTGGGGGTGAGTGCAGTGAGAAGGGGTCCGGATTGGGAAAGTGGGAAGACAGGGAGGAGATGCAGGGAAACGGGGGGCTGTTGGGGTGCTGTTGCCATGGTGACAGGGCTGCAGCCTGTTAATTAAGCCCCCGGTTGCCACGGAGATGGTGGTGGTTGACGTGCTCTGCAGTGAGCCCTGTGTGTGTGTGTGGGGTGTGTTGTGTGCTGGACTCATCAATTCGCTGTGAGATATTTGGGTTTGGAAGATGGGGCATGCAGGTGGGAGAGAGAAGAGTGATGGAGCTGGGGGTGGTTGGGTTAGGTCATGGGGGTCATGATATGGAGATAGAATGGGACTGAACCGTAATGGGAAGCACTGTGCTGGCCTCAGGTGGAAAGAAGACACAGTCAGATGGCTTCAGCTTCCTCATCCTTGCTTGGTGGGTGGAGCCTTGGGCTGTAGGTCAGGGAGCTGGATTCTAGTCCCCAGTCTGCCATAATCTCACCCCATAAAGACAATTTATACCTTCCATTTCTAGACTGCAATTTCCCCATAAATGAGGAAGTGGTAAAAACATAATTTATAAAGTCTCTTCCAGCTCCTTAATCCTAAAACACCCAGGAGGCAGCTTCCCTGAGCATTTTTCTCTCTGAGAAATGCAGGATGGGAGAGAGAATAAATTTTAGAAACTCTGAGTTCAGAAATAGGACCTTGCCCAGCTTTGCATCGTGTGTTGTTTTAATGAGAGGGTTACCCTAGTTCTGGATCTTGCTAGGGCTCTGGTTGGGAGGGCTGCTGCCCTGGCAGCCAGGTTGCTGGAGCTTGGAGCTGAGGGATCACCTCTTATCAGCCAAGGCTAGGCTGGCAGCACAGGAGATCCCTGCAATGTTTCCTCAAAGTCCAGAGGGTTGGCCTGAGGCCAGAAGAGGGCCCAGTCTCCATAAGAGGTGAGAGGTATGAATTGATGGGCCGGGGTCTCCCTTTGGGACCATCTCCACCTGGCCTGTGATCCTGAAGAAGGGCTCCTTGACTTTATTTAGTCTGAGATAAATGGAGAGAGCATTAAGAGTTTTCCGAGTAGGGAGAAGATCCATGGACTGTACAGCCCAACCCTTTCATCTCATGGATGAGAATACTGAGGTCCAGACAGAGGAGCCCAGTTTTGCTCTGAGGGCACACAGGGTGTTTTGGGGCAGAGGACAGATAACACCAGTCTCTGGAACCCCAAACCTTGAGATAGGTGCTCTGGTGAGGGTGGACCGGTGAGGGACCCTGGCTTCACTTGTACTCCCTTGGAATCCAGGTTTCCCCGTGGGTGGGCTTGGTCAAAAAATGGCTTCCCAACTGGCCAGGGCTTCACTAGCTCTGGCCAACAAATGGAGGGAAACGCCTGGAGATCCTCCCAGACCTTGGATTGCAGAATAACCCCAGCTTCTACTTTATTCCACAGCTCTTCTCAGACAAACATACTGCACATGTTTTACTATTTTACGTGTCTCCATAGAGTAGTAGAAACCCCTAGTGATGGTGCTGGTGGTGTATGTGTATAATGAAGTGCTTAGAAATGTTTGAATGCTGGTCCACCCACCTGCTCTCCTTTTGACCCCTGTCACCAGTCCAAACTCATCTCACCTTTTCTTGTGATTTTCTCTCTGGGGGACCCAAGACCAGTTCTCACACTTTGAATAGCTAGTTTTCCACCCTAGAGGACCCAACAGGCGTCCACAAAACCCAGTGGCAGTAATACCTTGTTGATGGATCCCTCAGAGACACCTCTGAGTCAGCTGCTGCAGACTCTACCGTTGACCCAGTCTGAAGTCATTGACGAGTTTGTGCAATGGAATCTGGGCAACCGGCCCTGTCCACGGCGCTGAAACACTCCTGCCCCGTATTGGGGTCTTCAGTGCTATGGATGACTTTTTAGGGCCCTTGATGGTCTTCTGGGCCTGTCTTCAGTTGCAAGAAGATAGGTCACTCCAGTCTTGCATCTCTGAGGTTTGAGCACCAGAAAAGGGAGAAAGCTCATCTCAGACCCAGTCTCTCTGTTCTTTTTTTTGGTGCCAAGAAACTGCTGAGCAGCTTGGCTATGGCTACATCCATGTCCTTCTGCTGCAGGAAGGACCAGTTTAAAAAGGGGGTCTGTTGATGAGGGGGTTACCAATCAAGATGAAAGAAGAGTGGCTTCCAGTTGTGCCATTCCCTGGCACTGTAGCCATAGGCCATCTTTTCCCCTCTGAGTCGTAGTTTCCTCATCTGGGAGATGAAAGCTGTGCATTGTATGAGATGACTGACAGGATTCCTCCAGCCCTGGGAGTCTCTTGGGACTCAGAGGGTGAGCATGGGGGGCTGGAGTGCGTCTGAAGATCACTTCCCCTCAATCCGCTCCCACCCTTGGCTGTCTGCATCTTGCAGAGACTCAGAAGGCCCAAACCTCTGATGTTGTGTCCTGAGATGTCCGCATCATTAGCTCAAACCTGGACTCTAGGGGTGATGGGGTCTCCCAGGGTGATCAAGCTTCTGGGGGGCTGCTCTCAGGGGAGGGGGGAGGAGCACAGGGAGAGTCAGCTCTGGAAGCTTCAGAAAGCAATCCTGGATTAGGGGATTAGACACTCCCAACCCAGGAGAAAATCTGATCCCAAACCGACAGGCGGCCTCATTCCTCCCTCCCCCACTGGCCCTGGCCATCCATGGGACCAGCCTGCCCTCCCTGGAGGCTGCACCACCCCTGGTGAGAAGCCTGAGCTCTGGAACCTGAGTGCTGCTTTCTCTCCTTCTCACCCTCTCCTCCCCACAGCTTCCCATACTAGAGGGTCCTTGTCTGTGTACCCTGGGGACTTGATTTGGGCTTGGTTGCCTCTGCTTCTGTCAGTCTGAGCACAGCGAGAGAGTTCACTGCAGCCCTCAGCTCCACTCCTCCCATCTTAACACGCGGTAGGCCAGACAGTTCAGCTCACTGACCCTGAACCCCCCTGGAGGCAGGACAGTGCTTCAGTTAGGCCACTGGGCTCTACACGACTCCAGTTCCAGGCCCTTGAACAGCGATGTGGGAGAGGGTCTGGTTCTCCTCGCTTCTTTGGGTCTTCTCTCTCCAGCTTTGCGCAAGGCTCTCCAGGGCCCCATATTCCAAGGTGGACCCTCTCCGCTCCAGGCTCCCTCATCTTCCCCCTGATCCCCCCGGGGGGGTCACCCCAGACCCCCAGCCAGACGGCCGCTGCGGGGCCGCCTCTCCGCGGCCGCGACCTAGTTCCCTGACGTTATTTTTAGGGCGCGGGATGGCACCTGCCCACGTGCCGGGCCCCGCCTGCGCCGGAGAGTGTATGTGGGAGAAGCTGCGTCTGCTCAGGGGAGGCGAGGCCCCCGTTCCCCGCAGCCCCCTCCATCCCACGCACAAGCCCCCAGTTTTTGTGCTAGGGGGCCGCCCGGCGCGCTCTGCCCGCCCCTCTTCTCCCTCTCTGCCTCCCTCCCTCCCGCTCTCCCCCCCCAAAACCCCGCCAGTGGCTCACGCCTCCTGCATACGGGATGAGGTGAGCAGCGCCGCCGCTGAGAGGGGGCGCGCGCGGGTGTGAGCGTGTGTCCGTGTGCGAGTGTGTGTGCGCCGGGCGGGCACTGCAGCTTCCTCCTCCGTGGAGCGGAGAGCGAGCGAGAGCTAGAGCGAGCGAGCGGCGAAGGCGGGCAGCGGGGCGCGGGCGAGGCGGCGCAGTGATCCCCGGCCCGGCGCCGCGCCGCCACCATGCTAAACAACCTGACCGACTGCGAGGATGGCGATGGGGGCGCCAACCCCGGTAAGCGGCAGTCCGGGGGCGGCGAGGGAGGGGGCGGCGGGGATAGGAGGCAGCTCTGCGGTTAGAGGCGGAGCGGGGGCCGCCTCTGTCAGGGAGAGGACTGCGCTGACCCGGGCGGTGGGCGCCGGAGGCGGCCTGGCGCTTCAGTCCATTGGAATGCGCCCGGCGCTCTCCGAGGTTCTGGAATGCGCCGCGCCCGGGGGCAGGGCTGGGGGCCGAGGGGTTGCTGTTGTCCAAGGGCCCCCGAGCAGGCGTAGGTTAGCTGAGCGGAGGACAAGGTGGGAAGGGGATGGTGGACCGAGACTGGGCTGACGTGCAGCTCGACGGAGCGGGAGGAGGCTGCCTTTCTCCCAGAAGGAACCCTGGCGTCCTGGAGCGGAGCGGGGACCGGCGGTGCCGGAGGACGCAATCTGCTGCAGTCCCTTGCCCAGATTTCCAGCAGTAAGATGGGGCAAAGGGGGCTATGGCAGGTTGGAGCCGTATGACAGCCCCCGTCCGGGCTGCGGCGTCCGCTTAAGGGGACTCTTGGTGCAACCAGGGGGTCCAAGCTCAGACTGAAGCGTACCTCCTGCTCTGGAGGTTCTCAGAGTTCCTCTACAAGACAGGCAGCAAAATTAGCCTCCCATTTCCCCTCTTTCCCCCTCCTCTGGGTACCCTGGGGCGGCAGTGGGGTGGGTTCCCAGGGCGGGGCAGGGGGAGTCGTTCGAGTTGACTCTGGAGGCTCCCCCCAACGAGGCCTCAGGAATGGGGTCCCAGTCGCTGAGTCCCGGCGCGGCAGTGCGGACACTGCGGACGCGCTGCGGTGGGTGCGGAGGTTCACCAGGAGTCAGGGGCTCCAAGCAAGTCCTGCCGCTCCCCCGCCCTCCTCCGTGGTTTCCCTGCTCCTAGGTCTTCGGGGCCAGCCACCCCTTCGGCCTCCCAGACCCCCCGTCGTCCCCCCCCCCATCGGTCTCAGCCATCCATCACAGCTGTCAGCCACCCCCAGCCCCCACCCTCCAGCGGCGCAGCGTCCCCTGCGCACAAGCGCCTCCCGCTCGCCTGTCTGCGCTCAGCGCCTTCGAATGCTCCCCTGGGCATTGCCTGACCCTCTGGGGAGACTCTCGCAGACATCTCTGGGGGATGGCCGAAGGGCCACAGGGCTGAGAGAGCGGGGTCTTCCAGGGGCGAGCAGACTTAACTCTGAGGTCCTCTGGGCCCTGGATCCGAGCCAGGGCCAAGTGGCCGCTTGGGAAGGCTGTGGACACCAGGGTCCGGGATCCTTTGTCTTAGGTTCCCCCTTCCGCTGTAGGAATGAGTGATATATAGGGGTGAGATCTACCGGCCAGCCAGCTCATCCATCTCCCCAGTGACCCTGGGGTCACCTCATCCCGCAGCTGCCCCCTTCCCCGCAGTTTCAGCTGCGGGGGGAGGGGGGAAGGGGGTTGGCAAAGTCGAGCCTGCAGCAGTGCCAGGCATCCCGGCGCGGTGCCCAGGAAGCAAAGGGGGTCATTTTCACCCGGAATCCCCTTCAGCTGCCTCCACTCTGAGGACGAGGCTCAGACTGAGAGATAATCTCCCTTTGCTCTCAGACATGGGGGATGGTCCAATCCCCAAGCCCTGGCATTTTTGCTCTGATGCTGGGGCTTGCCCGGCCTTTGGGGTTATCATGGGGTCCCGGAAGGCCTAGAAAAGAACACCGCTGTATGTGGAGCAGCGGGCAGCTAGGAGCTCCCTTCACTCAAGCCCCTTCCCATCATTTTTCACACCCTGAGGGCCACCTTCAGACCATCTCCCTCTATAGGGTCCAGAACCTGGAACCAGAGTGGTCAGGACCTGAGTCAGGCGTCCTGCGCCCCAGAGAGGGAAAGCCTCCGAGCAGGGCCTGGAGATGGTGTAGAGGGCGCTAAGGATCTCCCAGACTTGAGGAAAAAGGGGCAGTCAGACCAAGAGCCCCAGAGGTCTCTCCCTGATCCTAGGTCATGGGAGTGTATGGAACGGAGCTGTTGCCGCTCTGGGGAGGTGAGAATGGCTGAGTGAAGGGCGCCTCTGGACGAAAGGAGACCCGTAGACATTGTCCCCCAGGTCTCTTTCTCTCTTGGGGTCTGATGTCCCCCCTCCAAACTGGTTTGGGGGATTCCCCCAGGCCCTGCCCCAGGCCCCGCGGAAGGCTCCTCAGTCCGCGCTGCTTGCCTGTTTCCTCCCGGGGAGCTCTGGCCGCCGCACCTTAATTGAAAGCCGATTCGGGCTGAGAGCTCCCAGGGGGCGGGGGCCGGGAGGGCTCAGCCTCAGTCTGGCCCTGCCTGTCGCGCGCGCCGCTCTGCGCTCCCATCACCCTGACTCTGGGCTCTGGGGGATCGAGGCTAGTTTCCGCTTCAGTTTCCTGCGCCTTTGAGAGCTCACTGAAGCTCCACACCCCTCTCGACCTGTGCGCCCCGCGTTCCAGAGAGCAGACCAAATCGGCTTTGGCAGACGAGGTCGGGCGCCTGGTGTCCCGCCCAGGCGGCGGTTGGAGAGGCGGGACCCAAGGCGAGCCTCCTGACCACCCCCTCCCCGGCCCTCATCTCCTGGCCCGGATCCGATCGGAGTCTGGCTCCGCGCAGCGCGCGGCGTTACATAAGCGGCTGCGGGCGCGTGGCCGGCTAGTCTCGGCGCTGCGCTTTCGGCCCGCGCGGTCGCCATGGAGACCAGCGCGGGTCTGCCTAGTTGCTGGGTGTCGGACCAGGACGCCCCCCGTTCCGCTCTCCACGCGCCACTGGTCCCCGCGAAGGAGGAGAGGATTGGAAAGGGACGTGAAAGGCAGAAGAACGCGGCTCTCCTGGCTGGTTGTCCTAGCTCTAAGTGGACGCCGCAGGGAAAGCGACCCAGCCACACAGTAGACAAGGGCCTCAATTTTTTGGCTTGGAAAAGGGGTGTGGGGTGGAGAATCTGGGCTGAGTGGGACACCACACATGGTGATAATCAGTAATTGCAAAAGAAGCCTTAATATCACCAATAACTACCCTTATGTGGCAAGGCTCATCCAATATTCATTCAATCTTCACAACAGGCCTGTGAGTTTTCCCTTTACAAGGGAGCAAAATGAGGCTTAGAGCATTTAAGTAACTTGCCCAACGTGAGAACACAGCCAGTGAGGCTGAGACTGGGGCCTGGATCTCTTGGCTCCAGGCCCTTTCTTACCCACTAGTAAATTTTTTCTCCTCTCATCCCTCTTCACCTAGGGAGTCCCCACTGTGGTATGACCTGTCAGCTTTTAAAAGGAGAGAGAGCCCACTCTTGTCGTCTTCTCTGGCCCCAGACAGCTCTTCTGAGATCCTGGAATCAGGAAGGGAATTTACCTCCAAAGCCTTTTTCCTGAGCACCTTTTATGTGCTAGGTCCCACAGGAAGGAGTTCTAGGAACTGCGTATGTGAGGGGAAGCAAGAACCCACTGCCCCTTCTCTCAGGGAGCAGGGATTCCTGGCTTGATGGATGCGGTGGCAGTGGTGGCAGGAGAAGGTGGGTGGTGAGTTTCTCTGGAGCACATGAGGCATCACTTCCTCCTCCTCCCCTTTTGAGACAGGATGGAACAGGCTTTACAGCAGAGGGGCAGGTGATGCTCTGGGGCTGGGCCCTAGGGGAGTGATTAAGAAGGTTTCAGGAAGTAGGGAGCCACCAGAACACTAGGGAGGAGGAGAATGGGAGAATTTGGATAGATGGAGACAGGGAGGCAGGGATGTCAGGAGATGCGGGGATCAGGAGATTTAGGGTACAAGAGGCCTCAACGTCACTGGGAGATTCTCCAGGGTCTAGAGAGATGTGTGCTAGTGGGATTCAGCCCTGGAACTGGAGAAGGGTGATATCTGGAGCCAAGAGAATGTGTTTCTGGGGGCTTGTTATCTCTCTCTGAAAAGACCTTCCGCTCTTGTCCGGGAGACTTTCTCCGTGGGTGATCTCATCCAGGCCCACGGCTTCACATTCTTCCTACATACTTTACCTGGATGATTCTCTCTTTCCTCCCTCCTGAGTGCCATGCTGACCCATATATCCAAGTGGCTTCTAGATATGTCCACTTGAGTTCTCCAGCCCCTCATCCTCAAACAAATCCAAGTTTCCTTACCCCAACATCTTCCTCTTCCAGTACTCCCCATTCGGTACCGGCACCCACCCATTCCCCCATGCTAGAAAACCCAGACCTTAGCCTAGATTCCTCCTCCTCTCCCTCCCCAGATGTGTGGTGTAGAGTCTTTGCTAAGAATTTTTGAACCTGTCCATTGCCCCACTCGCTCTGGTCAGGGTCCTCATCAGCCCTTGACTGCTTTACTGAAAATCTCCAACAAGCTTCTGTGTTCTTCACCTTAAGGCCAGAGTGAGTGCTCTAAAATGCAGGTCGGTTCAGGCAAACCTCTTTGCCTGAAACTCTTCAGTGACTTCTGTTGTCCTTGAGTGGAATGGATGTGGTCCACATTCTTTAAGGTGACATGCTCATCCATTAAGGACCCAGCCTGCACTTACCTTCCTAGGCCTACTTTCCACATTCCCCTACCCATCCTTCAGCTCCCCAACATGGCCCTTCCTCAGGTTCCAGTGAGATCAAGCTTCTTTAACCCACTCTGTTCATGCTCACCTCTGGGCCATCGAACACGCTGTTCTGTCTGCCTGGAACACTCTCTTGCCTCCCTCCCAGTCTGGCTCTTACTCATACTTCAGCTCTCAGCCTAAACGTCACTTCCTTTGGGAAGCCTTCTGTGACCTCCCAGACTGGGCTGAGTGCCTTCTCTGTGTTCCCACAATCCCTTGTTCATCTTTGATCACAGCGCTTACCACTCTAGGATGGAAATTCCTGATCACTGGCTCATTCCTCCTGCCCTTGGGCTCCCTGAGGGCAGGGATGGTGTCTGATTCTGTGTGTTAGCCCTCTGTGCCCATACTGGCACATAGTTGGCATCCAATAAATGCATAATGACTGAGATGAGTGACAGCGGTGGGGAATCTCTGGCTAGAGTCATCTCTCCAAGAGGTAGAGTGTTCTTGGGGCCTCAGACTGTGGCATCTTTCTCTTAGTCCCCTGAGAAAAAGCATGTTCCCATCCCAAAACATCAGAATGGGCCCAGTTATGGTCAAGAAGGGGACCCTGGAGAGTCTTGGGGGTTCCCTGATAAATGAAATAAGACCCCCCAAGAGCAAGGAAGCATTCACACCTTTATCAAAGACCCATGCCAGGCAGTGTGTTAAGGTCTTCCTACGTGATGTCAGCCTAAAGTGCTGCAAGGGAGGTAGTACTGGCTCCATTTTTCCAAAGTGCACACTGAGGTTCAGAGAGTTAAGTGGCCACACAGCTGTATGCCCAGCAGGATGGAGGACAAACAGCTGGTGGTAGACCCCTGACTCCTGTGCCTTCTCAGGTGATGGCAACCCCAAGGAGAGCAGCCCTTTCATCAACAGCACTGACACCGAGAAGGGAAAAGAGTATGATGACAAGAACATGGCCCTGTTTGAGGTGGGCTGTGTGAGATGTTGGGCTCCACACACAATTTACCCTCCCCTTCCATCAGCTGCTCCTTCCCTCCCTAGGTTACAGTGCCCACCTCCACTGTATCTCCCTTGGGCCATCTCCTTCTTTTAGCCTCCCCCATCCCTCCTCCTCCCTTCCTGGGTTTACCCCCTCTACCCTCTGCTCCCCTTTGTAGCCTACCATCCTCTTTCTCCATTTTCATTGCCTCTCTCTCTCTCTTCCTTCTCCATCTCCTCCCAACCTCAGTGGTTTTTGTCCTCTTCTCCCATTCTCTCCCCTACATGCAGCTCACCCACTCCCTCCCCTGGGCTCCCAGCCTCCTGACACTGCCCCCTCTCTCTCCAGGAGGAGATGGACACCAGCCCCATGGTGTCCTCTCTGCTCAGTGGTCTTGCCAACTACACCAACCTGCCACAAGGAAGTAGGGAGCACGAAGAGGCAGAAAACAATGAAGGGGGAAAGAAGAAGCCGGTGCAGGTAGGCGCTCGGGGGAAGATAGGATGGGAAGGAAGGAAGGGTGGACGGAAGAAAAGGTAAAGGAGGAGAAAGGGAGTGTGATGGAGGGATGGATGACGGAGACAGGGATGGATGGTAGTTCGGGGCTGGAGGAGAGGTGTGGGGATGAGGGTGGAGATGGAGGTGTTAGTGTGAACAGTAGCTGATGGAGACAAGAAGGATGGGAAGATGGGAGCTAGAGGAGAGGAATGAAAGATGATAAGAACTGGAGGGAAAGGGGAAGAAACTATGGGGATGGAGGGAAGAGGAGAGAATGGGGGATAGAGGCATGGGGAGGCGGAGTGGGCCTGGTGTGTTGGTAGGAGCTGCCGAGACTGATGCTGGCCTCCCCTCAGGCCCCACGGATGGGCACCTTCATGGGCGTGTACCTACCATGCCTGCAGAACATCTTTGGTGTCATCCTCTTCCTGCGACTCACCTGGGTGGTGGGCATAGCCGGCATCATGGAGTCCTTCTGCATGGTCTTCATCTGCTGCTCCTGTGTGAGTGACATCCCTCTCATCTCCTGCCCCTTGACAGCGGGGGCTGGGCAGAGGCCTAGGACTGGGAAGTGGGAAGGTGGGAGCAAGAGACCTGAGCTTTTTATAGGAACCACTGCTTACGATCTCTGAGAGCAAACTAGGCCTGACTGGTCCTTCCTGCCTCTGTATCATATCGCAGCCTTGTCCCTGAGGAGTATTAACCAGGTTTGACCTAGATCTCTGGTGTATGTGCTTGTGTGTAATTACACAAGTAACAATGAATCATTGTATCATTGATGGTAAATCCAAGTGTCCTAACCTCACCATAGTCAACATCTTGGTAGGTCCAGACTCACAAAAAATGGGATTATATGTCACAGACAGCTTTATAGTTGGGTTCTCTCCATCCCGTTTGAAAAATCAGGTATTCACGGAGCACCTACTTCTTGCCACATTTACATTTTCTCTCATGTCATGCTTGAGACCATTCTGCACATACAGGAGCCAGTGCTGAAGTTACTATGTCCATTTTATAGGTGTGGCAACTGAGGCTGAGAGCAGTGGAGTAACTTGTCCAGGTCCTACGGCTCTGAGGCCAGGCTGGGATTTCCAGAGCTCTCTGGTATTATAGGGTTTACTCCTTCTGTACACATGGTGAATGAGAGGTTTTCTTGACAAGAAGGACTTGGCAGGAGGAGAAGTTGGACCAGGACCAGGGAGAAGCTCAGGGGAAGAGAACTTGTGGGTTTGGCGGGTGCTTCTAGGGTATAGGAGCTGGCTGTTGTCCAGGCCACACTGCCCCTCGCCCCAGCCACCACTCTGATTCTCTCTCTCCTCACAGACGATGCTCACGGCCATCTCCATGAGTGCGATCGCAACCAATGGTGTTGTGCCTGGTATGTGACTGGGGCTTCCAGGAGGAGTAAAGGGCCCTGGAGGGCCAGGAGTGGGGACTGGATGGTTGAAAAGAGGGATAGTGCCCTGGGCTTTTGGGTCTAAGAGGACCTGAGAGAAGCTATATTGCAGACCTGGGAGCTGGCCTATAAGTGTTTATGGGTAGGTAGGGGCAGCTGATTGGGGATGAGGGAAGGAAGCAGTTGCTGGTGTTAAATGGGACCGTGGCAGCCCTCCCCCCTCAGCCTGGGACCCTCTTCTCCACCATCTTGTTTTCTGAGCCATGACCTCCTTAGAGGAGTAATTAGTAACTTGGCAATTAGTGCTGCAAAATGCAGGCAGAGTTGCTGGCTGGGTCTCCTGCCAGACCCCTTTCTGGGGCTGCCATCTGTGAGGCCCAGAACAGTGCCCTTCTCACCTGTCACTGAGCCCCTCATCTCCACAGCAGCCGGGCCCCTCGTACCTCTTGCTGACACTCGGTTCTCTCTGCAGCTGGCGGTTCCTATTACATGATTTCCAGGTCTCTGGGCCCAGAGTTTGGGGGCGCCGTGGGCCTCTGCTTCTACCTGGGCACTACCTTTGCTGGGGCCATGTACATCCTGGGGACCATCGAAATCCTGCTGGTGAGAGGGGCCCCAGGCTGTCAGATGGTTAACCAGGGCTCCCTGGAGACCTACCTCCTCTAGGTCAGCCAATCAGGAAGGCCAGAGAGATATCAGAAAAGGTTCTGCTTCCCTGACAGGCTAGTTGGGGAGACCAGATACAGTCATTATGTAACATAGACACCTATCATCTCTCAGGCACCCACTGTGCTCCCAGCATAATTCCAAGTGCTTTTATAGTCATGATCTGGGATCCTCATGAGGTCTAAGCATCATTATGCCCATTCTACAGCTGAGGAAACTGAGGCTCAGAGAGGAAAAGGGACGTGTTCGAGGTTACCCAGTCACCAAGTGGCAGCAGTGGGTTGATAAGAGTCAAAATAATGGTCAGAGTCATGGTAGGAATGTCACTCAAAAGCCACCATTTTGTGATGGCCTCCCATGTGCCAGGGACTGTGCCAAGCTCCCCATGAATATTCATCCAAGAGGGGTGATGGCAGCTGAGTTGCAAAAGAGAAAGATATGAGGGACCTGTGCAAACAGACCTGTTAGGAGGGGGGACTGGTGCCAAGTGAGGTGGAACTGACAGAGTCTTGAGGAGCCTGGTTGTTGGGCAGTTTGAAGGAGAGGGTCTCTGGTCTATCTGTGTCTCCTGGAGGTGGTGGGAGCGGAAGAGTCCCCTTTTATATAGAAGGTAGAGCTGACATTTTGCAAGCTCCTTCTCTTTGCCGCCCCCAAGGCTTGGAATGCATTATTGGATTTATCTTCATGATTGTCTGGGAGTTAGAGGAAAGCAAGGCTCAGCGAGTTGAAGGAATGTGTGGAAGGGATGTGAACCTGTGTCTTTGTGACTGCAAAGCCTGTGCTTTTCCCCAGCACCACGTTGGCTTGGAGAATCAGAACTAGAAGGAGTCATGGGCTCCTGGTTTCGGGGTAGGATAGAGGAGGACAAGAGCACAGAAGATGAGTGGGGACCCTCAGGCCTGGAGAGGCAAATGATGAGAGAAGAATAAGAGACCTCCATGGCTTTAAACAACTTAAATTATTCTTTATTGTTAGAAAATCAATTCTGCCCATTGTATAAAATTTCAAAAATATCAAAGCAGGAAATAACAGTCACCAAAGAAAATCACCACTAATGTTTTAGTGTGTTTCCCTTCTAATGTTTCTTTTTCTATGTAAGATTAGAGCGTGCCTTTGTAAAATGTAACTATACCTTAAACATTTCCCTAAATAACTTGCAACTCTCTTTGTAAATATTATTTACAAGTGAAAAGAACTCTTGTAAGAATATAAACATAGGAGTATTTAGTGTGTAAATTTTAGAACATACAGATATGCAGAAAGAAGAATGAAGATTATCCACATTTTCTCTGTTTAAGAAAAGCTACTGTTAACATTTTGATGTATCTACACACATACAGAGGAGCTCTGGTAGCATAGTGTCTAAGGCACTTGACTGCTCACCAGAAGGCTGGTGGTTCAAACCCACCAGCCACTCTTCAGAAGGAAGGTTGGGCAATCTACTTCCATAGTGATACTGCCTCGGCAACCCAAAGAGGGGTTGCTATGAGTCGGGTCCTACTCGACGGCACCTAACAGCAACAACAACAACACACATACAGACACACAGACGTGTATGTATACTTATAGAGAAATAAACATATTTACAAAAATGAGGCCACACGGCACATTCTTTTTTTTAAAAAAAAAAACACACCTGATTATTTTTAACTATATGACATGGATAGCTTTTTGAATCAGTCTATAAAAATTTGTGTCATCTTTTTAAACAGCTCTATACTATATGGCAAAGTCATAATTTATTCACAAAATCTACTACAGATGAACATCTAGTTTATCTCCATATTTTTATTTGAAACAATAAAGGCAGCAAATTATCATTAAAAATGATAATTAACAATAAAATAACAGAAAACAATAATTGCTCACAATGTTTTTGTAGTATCATTTTGTAAGGACTGCATAATAGTCTTTGTAGGATAGACCATGCTTTCCTTCAGCATTCCCCGGTCATTGGATGTTGTTTCCAGTCTTACGCTATTGTTTTGAGGAGCGTCTTTTCCCCCCTCGAAGCCTGTCTGTACTTGAGGCTCTTTCCCTGGGCTGATTCTCAGTTGGTCCTTCTGGGTCCCTCACCTGACCTCCTGTCCGCTTCCCCACAGGCTTACCTCTTCCCAGCTATGGCCATCTTCAAGGCCGAGGATGCCAGTGGGGAGGCTGCTGCCATGTTGAACAATATGCGTGTGTATGGCACTTGTGTGCTCACCTGCATGGCCACCGTGGTATTTGTGGGCGTCAAGTATGTCAACAAGTTTGCCCTTGTCTTCCTGGGCTGTGTCATCCTCTCTATCCTGGCTATCTATGCGGGGGTCATCAAATCTGCCTTCGACCCACCCAACTTCCCGTGAGTGCTGCCCCTTGGAGCCCAAGGCATGGTCCTCCTCTTCCCTCTGTGACCTGGTTTCAGGTTCTTCAGGCTAGTCACTGCCAAAGCCCCTCCCCTCATCTGAGTGGTTGTGGGTTGGGAGCAACCTTGCTCAGAAGGAAAATATCTTCTGGCAAGAGGGCAAGCTCTTCAAAGTGGGATAGCTTTTCTTGGGGTAGAGACAGTTTCCCTTGTGAGGTTCAACTGCTTGCTGGTGGGGTAGATTTAACAGTTTCTTCCTAAGTGGGAACAGCTTGTGAAGGGAGAAGCGTTTTCTGGGTGGGGACAACTTGTTGGAATGGGACAACCTCTTGGTGTCAGACAACTTTACTAGGATGAGAAAGGACGCCGACGGGAGGATCCAGGGGCTCACATCCCTCTTGGTTTTCCTCTCTACCTAGAACAGATTCCCCCACCTCCCGTTGTCTAGGGACAATTCTTGACCGCTGTCTGTGGTGCTGAAAAGCGGCATTGCGCTGGAACAGCTGTTCTCCACCTGGGCTGCACTTTAGAATCTTGGGGAGCTGTGAACAAACGCTGATGTGTGGGCTCCATCTCAATTAAATCAGAATATCTGGAGGTGGGGCCCTGGCCTCTGATTCTTAAAGCCCCCCCGGTAGTTCTGTTGTGAAGCTAGGGTGACGGTAGGTCCCTCCCCAGCTTCCTGCCTTGATTCTCTCCCTAGGATCTGCCTCCTGGGCAACCGCACACTCTCTCGTCATGGCTTTGATGTCTGTGCCAAGCTGGCTTGGGAAGGAAATGAGACCGTGACCACACGACTCTGGGGCCTTTTCTGCTCCTCCCGCTTCCTCAATGCCACCTGTGATGAGTACTTCACTCGAAACAATGTCACGGAGATCCAGGGCATCCCTGGTGCTGCCAGTGGCCTCATCAAAGGTCTGGGGAAGGGAAGCGGGTTGGTGTCCAGGGAACACTGCAGGGATTGTAGGTTAAGCGGTCAGGATTAAGGGGCTCTCTTTGGATGCAGTTAAATTCAGTCAGTTTTAATTGAGCATCTACTCTGGGCCATGTTCTGTCCCATGAGGGCAAGAGATGAAAAAGAGCCTTCAGATGTCTCACCACCTAGTGGAAAAGAAAGCATCAGTTTAACATGCATTCACTAAACACCTGCTAAGTGTGTAGCACTGTGATCACCACTGGAAACATAAAATAAATAAGTCACAGTTCTTGGCCTCAAGAGGGTCTAGCAGCAGAGATAGATGTATTAGCAAATAAATCATGATAACCATTGATGTGCATTCAATGAAGAGGGACTGCTGAGGGGAGGAGGTGCTCATCCATTCAAGGTGGCAAGACAAGGCTTCCTGGGCTCACCCGAGAAGGATTTTGAAGGACAAACAGGAGATTTTCAGTCATGCTAGGGGAATAAGGGAATTACAGACAGAAGAACAGCTTGCTTAAAAGCGTGCAGACACAGAAGAGCATATTGTGTCCTTCCGACCACACATAATTTGTTATGACTGGGGTATAAAGTGCAAAGGAAGGAGAAGCAGGGATGATGTTGGAGAGGCTGACATGAGTCAAGTTGTGGCGGGGCTTGGAAGCTGTGATGAAGAGTTCTGGACTGTATCCAGGGCCATAAGGAGTCACCAAAGAATTTTGGGTAAGGGAGGGACATGGTCAGATCCTCATTTCTGAAGGCTCACTTTGGCTGCTAATGCAGATGAGTTAAAGGGGGAGAGAAGGGAGGCAGGGAGGCCAGTTGAAGGCAGATGCTGTGAGTCCAGGTGAGAGACATGATGCTCTTCTGAACTAGAGTGGTAAGGTTATGTTATTTGGGATGGAACAGTGGTCCTCAGCTGGGGACCATTTTCCCCCTAGGGGACATTGGTTTTCACAGCCAAAGTGGGGCTCCAATGGGTAGAGGCTGGGATGCTTCTAGACATCCTACAATGCATGGGACAGCCCCCACAACACATAATTATCTGGCTTGAAATGTCAGTAGTTCCGAGGTTGAGATACCTTGCAATGGAGAGGAGGGAGAGATTTGATAAATAAATACTCAGGAGGAATAATGGACAAGAGTGGGAGATAGTTTCGATATGTGGGATGGGGGAGGCGAGCACTTGAAGCCAGTGCCAGGATTTCTGAATTGATGGTGGTGCCCTTTACTGAGCTAAGGGGAAAGGGGAAGGAGCTGGTTTAGGGTGAGTGGGTGGTGAGATCAGTTTGGGATGTACTGAGTCAGTCTAGGATAGATGTTCAGGTGTCTTTTACTCCACTAGACTGTACTCTTTGAGGGCAGGGACTGGGTCTGGTTCAACCGAGACCCCTGCAGGCCTGAAGCAGAAATTTAGGAAGTGTTGATGGAGAAATAAAATGGAGCCAAGGTCTGATGGGAAGTGAGATGTGGTTGACCTTCACCCTTACTTTCAAAAATTGTATTGTGACAAAATGTATATGACATAAAATTTGCCATTTAATTACATTCCTAACATTGTCCAACCATCACCATTGTCCATTTCCAAAGTTTTTTTTTATCACCTCAAACAGAATAATTCCTGCCCCCTCCCCCCCAGCTCTGAGTAACCCCCAGTCTACTACTGTCCCAGGCACATACCTGTTCTAGGTACTGCATGTGGGTGGAATCCTACGATGTTCGCCATTTGTGTCTGGCTTATTCATGGTGTAGCATGAGTTAGAACTTCATTCCCTTTTATGGCTGAACAGCAGTCCATTGGATGGATGATGGATGGATGGATACATCACATTTGGTTTAGTCATTGATTTGTTGTTGACCCTCACTTTTTGCCCACCCAATCCTTGGTCTCAGATTCTGGACCACTGCTTCTGGCCCTTGAGCATCTCATCTCCCTACAGAGAACCTCTGGAGCTCCTACCTGACCAAGGGGGTGATTGTGGAGAGGCGAGGGATGCCCTCGATGGGCCTGGCAGAAGGCACTCCTGTTGACATGGACCATCCCTATGTCTTCAGTGATATGACCTCCTACTTCACTCTGCTGGTTGGAATCTACTTCCCCTCAGTCACAGGTGAAGGGGACATCGGAGAGGGAGGATTCTGGATGGGAGTGATGGATAGGAGAGAGGCAATGAGGATGTTGGGAATTTCTTAGCCAACAACCCCATACATAGGCAGGTGCCATTCATGCAGTATGCAGTCCCCACTAGACAGATGAGAGGATTAATACCAAGAGAAGCCAATTAATGCCCTGGGTCCTACAAAAGTCAGCATGCCAGGACTCGATCCCCGGCTTCCTGCCTCCAAGGCTGGTGACCTTTCCTCTGGCTGGCTGGTCTCCTCCCGTGACCCTCCCTCCTGTCCTACCTGCTCTTTTCACAGGAATCATGGCTGGTTCTAATCGCTCTGGGGACCTGCGAGATGCCCAGAAGTCAATCCCCACTGGTACCATCCTGGCAATCGCCACCACCTCGGCTGTCTGTATCCTACACTGCAGTCCTGGGACCGCCCTGGTGGGAGTGCTAGGGGGCGGGCCCCTGAGGTTGCTGCTTTATTGGGCCGGTTCAAGAGGGTGGTGAGGAAGGGGAACTCTGCCCTGGGGAGTCTCCTTCATTCTCTGCTGCAGACATCAGCTCCGTTGTCCTGTTTGGCGCCTGCATTGAGGGGGTCGTCTTGCGGGACAAGTAAGTGAAGGAGTCTGAGCTGGTCTTGTTCTGGGGGGACAGTGGACACAGGGGCCAGGTTCTGGGGAGAAGACCTGGGAGGAAGTGCTGCAATCTGTGCAAGGGCCCTTTTAGGAGGAAGGCCACAGGGTGCTGGAGGTTAAACTGCCCTAAAAGCTAGCAACTGTGATATATGCAAGATGACCACTGGCCAGGTCACTCCCTCCTTGAAACCCTTTGGGGATTTCCTTGTTTATTGTACAATTCCAGCTTCCTAGGACTGAAAACCAGGCTTCCAGGACCTGGCTCCAACCTAGGTGTCCAGCATGCTGTGTACTAGGTGCCTTACAGAAGACACGACTCTGCAATATGAGTCTTGGGTGGGGGAACGGGTTAGGCACTTGGCTGCTGACCGAGAGGTCAGCATTTTGAACCCACCAGAGAGACTTCGTTAGAAAGACTTGGCAATCTACTTTGGAAAGGTCCCAGCTTTGAAAACCTTGTGGATTACAGTTTGACTCTGACACACACTAGGGAGCCATGAATCAAAACAGACTCAGTAGCAACTGCTTTTATTCACCTCCATTTATCTCATTTCATTTAATTGTAGACCTCCCACAAGATTGAAAGGGGCCCAGCAGGGTGTCCAGCACCTCCCTTCTACTGACTCTTGAAGTGCTTGGTCGGTGGCCCATTTGGGTGTACCTCTGCTTGGACACCTCCAGGGCATAGGGCTCGCTCCACCCGCTGAGGCAGCCCCTTCCACTCTAAAGCAGTGTCACTGTTAGGAAATTCTCTTCTCTGCCCTCACTCCATCGTGATAAGGCAACAGCTCCTGTTTTTCATATGGAGACACCAAGAGACTAAGAGATTGACCCTGCGCTAGAATCACTGCCGGTGCCGTGTTCCCAGCATGTACTAAGCACTTTCCATGTGTTATGTCCCCTCTTCAATCATGTACGATAGGTTTGTCATGAACCTCACTTTACAGCTTAGGAAACCGAGGCCCAGAGAGGTTAAATGAAACACACAAGGTCACACAAACCTGGTTAAGGAAGTGCCCAGGACATTTGGGGCTTTGTCTCTCCCCTCAGCCCTGCAGAGCCTGGCCCTGTGGTGGGCGTCTAGGTGGTCTGGATTTGGTGTGGGTAGACACCTGGAAATCCAGGGGGTGTTGCCCACCTAGAACCTCCTGTCCTGCTGCTTCTTCATTCCAGGTTTGGTGAAGCTGTGAATGGCAACCTGGTGGTGGGGACACTGGCCTGGCCATCGCCCTGGGTCATTGTCATTGGCTCCTTCTTCTCCACCTGCGGGGCTGGGCTGCAGAGTCTCACGGGGGCCCCACGCCTGCTGCAGGCCATCTCCCGGGATGGCATAGTGCCCTTCCTGCAGGTCAGTGTGGGGAGGGCAGCCCACCCTCGCAGACGAGCCAGCCAGGCCCCTGACTCGAGAGAGCAGGGCTGGCCCCCAAGGCTACACAGTGAGCAGGGCCACGGCAAGCCTCCAAACGCCTCCTGGGGCAGCTCTGCTCTGTGCTGCTGCTGAGAGGAAAGTGTGTGCCTTATTTGGGATTTGGTCCATGATCAGTGCCATCTCTTTGGGCAAAATTGTCTGTTCTTAGAGGGAAAATGGCACTCCTTTAGTGGTGTAGTGTCTAAGACATTTGACTGCTAACCAGAAGGCTAGCAGTTCAAACCCACCAGCCACTCTTTGGAAGGCATACTGGGCAATCTACTTCCATAGAGATACCACCTCAGAAACCCAAGGAGGGGTTGCTGTGAGTCAGAATCAACTCAACGGCAGTGAGTTTGGTGGTGGTTTTTTCTTTTTTTTCCCCCTGCCCATTGGTTCAGCTGGGAGCTCCAGGAGGCAGCCAAAGGGCAACAAAAGGGTAGATCTCTCCATGGTGCTTAAAAAAAAAATGATGGCGCACACAGCCATGGCCACTTGCTGGCCTCCTGATAGCTCCTCTCCCATCTGTCCACTGGAGCTTCATTTCCTCTTCAGGGATTACTTGAACTTCATTTCACTGGGAAAGTAATACCAGGGTGGGCAAGATACAGCAGAGGCTTGGTACCCCCTCGGGTGCCCTGGAGGATGGAAAAGGCAGCTTCTCTCTCTGCCTCTCACTGGTTAGTGGATTCTTGCCTCTACTCCGCTGGTTCCCAGGACTGAAAGACAGGGACAAGAAGGCCTCAGGGTCTCAGCCCCCATGATAGTGGCTCTTTCCCCAGGTCTTTGGTCATGGTAAAGCCAATGGAGAGCCAACGTGGGCCCTGCTCCTGACCGCCTGCATCTGTGAAATCGGCATCCTCATCGCATCCCTTGACGAGGTCGCCCCCATCCTCTCCATGTGCGTGCCCGGCCTCTTGCCCTCCCCATCCCTGGATCTTCCAGCTGTGACCCTTGACAATCTGCCCAAACATTGCACAACCCCAGGAGGTGCCCTGCTGGTCCTAGAAACCCGTTCTTCCTTGTATACAGATTCAGCCCCACGTGTACTGGGCTGTGCTGTAAGAGCATCGGGCCTTTGAACTCTTCCTAAGCACCGGGCCACGACCCAGCCACCTGCCCCGTTGCTGCTTCCCTCTCGCTCTCCATGTCTCCCTCTTGGTCTCAGCCTCCTCTTGCATCTCCGTCCCGTGTTCTAGGTTCTTCTTGATGTGCTACATGTTTGTGAACCTGGCCTGTGCAGTGCAGACACTGCTGAGGACACCCAACTGGAGGCCACGCTTCCGATATTACCACTGGTGGGTGCCCTACCTTCCTTCCACCCCCCGAGACTGCCCCTCATCTCCGTTCCAATCTCCACCCCACTCTGGCCCATCCTTCCAGGTCGAAGGACCCCAAATTTGAATTGGGCATTCCACTTTCTGCAGCTTTTGTAGCCCAGCTAGCATGAGAAAGAGCCTAGAGGGGACCTCCTTAGAAGAATGTATAATAACATAACACCATCATGAACAGTCTCAGCTACGACTCCTCCCCTGTGCGCAGTCCCCAACCTTTTAGGAGGCTCTTACAATGAAACAGGTTGGAAGTCAGCCTGGCCCAAGTTCAGACCATGACTGTGCACTCCCTGGCTATGAGCTTGAGCTTCGTTCTCCTCAGCTGTGAAATGAGACTGACAACTGCACCTCCCTCATATGAGCGCTACCGTGCTTGGTGCATGCAAGAGGCTCATTAGATGGAGGCTGAGGTTCTTTTCATTTTATTTCATGGTTCTTCAACCTCACAGTAGACCTGTGAGGGTGGGCAGTGTGGGAATTATCATGCTTGTTCTACAAATAATGAAACTGAGGCTCAAAGAAGGGAAAGCACTGGCCCAAGGTCACCCGGCAAGACCATCACAGAACTGGACTAGAACTCAGGCTGCCTGACTCCCAACCCAGTGCTCCTTCTGCCTTGCCAGTGGCCTCTTACTGGGAGCAGCTCCTCCTGGGATGTTCTGCCTCCAACTCTCACCAGAGACCCTTGCCTCAGAACCTATCTGGCCAGGGCTGCTGGGCTGGGTCTAAGGCACTGGAACAGGGCTCTAGGCTAACTCAAGGAATTGGGTCTGACATGAGTGGTGCCCTGCCTGTGACCACGCATTCATCCAGAAGGCCCCCATATCCCTTTGGTGCTCAAGGAGCTGGTGCTGTGAGTTCCACTGGTGTGGCTGGAGCTTCCCAGGTCTTCCCCATCTAACTCTTACTATCTGAGCCCTGGCTCCAGTTGCAGCCCCACCAGGGCTCAGAGGCTGGTCTCCCTCCCATTGTCAGGACGCTCTCCTTCCTGGGCATGAGCCTCTGTCTGGCCCTCATGTTCATCTGCTCCTGGTATTATGCCTTGGTGGCCATGCTTATTGCTGGGCTCATCTACAAGTATATTGAGTACCGTGGGTAAGTGTGGAATGAATGGGAAGAGTGAGGCTACAGAATGGAAAGGGGTGAGGAGGGAAGGGGTGACTGGTTTTTAGGGTGGTGGGGTAGAGACGAGGCAAGGACTGCAAGTGGATGAGGACAGAGCATTGAGGAAAGGATGATATGGCATGGGTTGGGAGATGGGGGATGGGAGCAGAGGGAGGGGCTGAAGCCTTGAGAGATGGACTGGGATGGAGAGAATGGATTTAGGAGAGACTCTCCAAGGAAATCCAGCCAAGATTTAACTGAGTCAGATGGCAGGAGTGACTTGCATGTCCTTTCTGAGCCTGAGATAGATGGCTCTGCCCTGGGGCTGCTGGTTCAGTGGGGATGGTCCTTTCTGCCACTTCTTGGCTTTCATGAGTGCTCACTCCTTGGTCCCCAGGGCAGAGAAGGAGTGGGGTGATGGGATCCGAGGCTTGTCTCTCAGCGCTGCTCGCTATGCCCTCTTGCGTCTGGAGGAAGGGCCCCCGCATACCAAGAACTGGAGGTAAGTGGTGGGGGCATATGTGTGAGAGAGTCAGGGCAGGGAGAAGAAGGGAGCAGGGGCTGGACCCATCCCATTTGCTTTGTTTTGCTGAGTGGCCTGTCAGTAGTATTCCCTGAATGTCTCTTCATTGAAACCCAGACTTATCTAAGTCCTTCCCACCTACAACATCTAAGTCCAAACTGAGTGCCGGACATTGTTTCCCAAAACCCCACCCACCAAGCCAGCCTCCTGACTGTCAATCCATCCATCCATCCACAACCATCCATCCACATCCATCCATCTACCCACATCCATCCATATCCATCCATCTACTCACATCCATCCATCCATCCATATCCATCCATCCATCCATCCACAACCATCCATCCACATCCATCCATCTACCCACATCCATCCATATCCATCCATCCACATCCATCCATCCATCCATATCCATCCATCCTTCTATCCATATCCATCCATCATCTATCCATACATTCATCCACATCCATCCATGAATCCATCTATCTGTCTATCCATCCATCCATCCATTCCATCATTTGTTGACAAGAAGTATATGAATGCATGATACATGCCAAATCCCCTTCCAGTCTCTGGGAATGAAGTGAGCTCACAACTCCATGGAGGAAGCACACACACAGGCAGAGAAATAGAATGTCACGTAGCACTTGTTCTAACAGAGGTATATGGGCTCTGAGGAATCTCTAGATTTACAACATAATCCATTTTATGCACATGAAAATCAAGGACTGGAGAGAGTCTCAGAGGCCATGGGAGGCAGAACTGGTACCAGAATCTTCACCTCCCACCTCTCAGCCTAGGGTGCTGTCTAACTGGAGGCTCTGCATGCCCAGCCCCTTATTCATCTCCTTAAGGTTCACTTTGCCAGGCAAGATCAAGGGCCGGAACTCTGAACTATGCCTAGAACATGGTTGGCTTGTCCTTGCTGATGTCTACTGAAGTGGGGTTTCCAGAGACCAGGGCTTTGGATTATTTGTTTGTTAATCTTCAGATGCTTAGCACAGGGTCTAGCCCAGAGTAGGTGCTTAGAGAATGCTTCCTAAATTAATGGGTAGATGGGATGGCTAAATGAATAAGGAAATGAATGTGTAAGTAGATGGGTAAGTGTCTGGACATATGGGAGGATGGTTGGGTGAATAGATGGATGAGTGAATGGGTGGTGGGTAGGTGGATGTGTGGATAATTGAGTGACTAAGAGATGGATAGGCAAATTAATATGGATATATGAGTGGATGAGTGAAGGATAAGAGAGATGGTTGGGTGGTTGGATGGATGGATGGATGGATGAGTGGGGTGGATGCATAGATGGGAGGATGGATGGATGATTGTGAATGAGGAGATAGTTGGATGGGTTGATCTTAAGGCAATGGATGGATGGGTGGATGAGCATATGAAAGGATGGATGCCTGTTTAAGTGATTTGGTGATGGGTGGCTGGTGGGTGGCTGGTTGGGTAGGTGATGAGGAGTTCATGTGGTTTCCCTCTCTTCAGGCCACAGCTTCTGGTGCTGGTGCGTGTGGACCAAGACCAGAACGTGGTACACCCACAGCTGCTCTCATTGACCTCCCAGCTCAAGGCAGGAAAGGGCCTGACCATTGTGGGCTCTGTCCTTGAAGGCACCTTTCTGGAAAACCACCCCCAGGCCCAGCGGGCAGAGGAGGTGAGCAGAGGCCCTGGTGGGGTGGGGGAAGCAAAGACAGGCAGGAAGATAGTCCTTGCCCCCCCCTGCCACCGCACTTTCCTTCCTTGCTTTTGGGATCAAAGGGGGCTCAGGCTTTGAGGTCTTCCTCCTTAGAAGAGTAGCTTAAGGGCTCAGAGAGTGCATTTCTTAGAATCCAACTCACAGAACCAAAGGCCACCAGAGCCAGAAGGACTCCAGGCTTCTTCCTGCCAAAGCATGAATGCTTCAGAGTGTTGCACATCTGCAGGCTCCTTTGATCCCCATGCCTGTGGGCTAGGCACAGGAGGAAACAGGCTCAGAGAGGGAAAGGAGCTTGCTGAAAGTCACACAGCTGGCTGGAGGCATAGTCATGATTTGAACCCAGATCCCTGGCTCCCTGTCACATTCTTTTGTCCTCATCTACTGGCCCGAGATTCCAGGTGCCAATGGAGCAGAGTACAGAGCTCCTGTGACCTAGGGCAGCTGGTGTCTGCATTAAATGTCACTAAGTAGTACCCAGACGTGGTGGACAGCAGAGGAAGTGGGTTCTGTCTGAAATTCAGGCCGTTCCCTCCTTAGGGCTGTGGCTAGGAGTAGTCAGAGAAAGAGGGGCCTGAGGGAGGTGAGGTGAGACAAGGGAGGGGCTCCCCTAATGGCTTGTGACAGTTGCTGCTTCTGCTTCACTGGGCCATTAACACCAATCGGTCAGGGCCCAGAGCTGGAGGCCCCGAGTGGTCAGTTCAATTCAACACGCAGTGGCTGAGGATGTGGTGTGTACCAGGCACTGAGCTACGCATGGTGGGAGAAGGAGATGTTCATGACCAAGACGCAGCCCTCAAGATGGTCACAGGCCAGTAGGGAACATAGAACATATCCAGAAGGCTCTCAAACTTGGCAGCATTTACAAAGTGCTATGTTAAAGTTAATAACATGAGAATAACACAATGTGGTGAGTGTTTACAGTATGCCAGGCCCTGTACTAAGCCCTTCCGTGCAGCAAGTCATGTAATTCTCTCAATTCCTAAGTGAGGGAGGTGTCATGACCTCCGTTGACAGATGGAAAGACTGAGCCTCATCGAGGTTAGGTGACTTTCCAAAAGTCACACAGCTAGCAAGTAGAAATTGAGGTTCCTCTCCCTGACATCAGGCCTAAAGAGGGTGGAGGCTGGACAAATAATTAGACAGGCATATGGGCTGAGCACTTACATCAGGTAGATATACTCTTTGGAGAGACCAATCCTGGGAGAAGAGGAGGGCAGTGTTTGTACAGGGAGACAGCTGGGGGGGGTGGTGGTGGGAGTGCGTGGGAGTGCATGGGAGGGAAGGACACAGGGAAGAGGTATCTATAGGGAGGAAGTGGGAAGAGAGCTGTTACACTGTAGGGGTTGCAGTCAGTGTCATGAGACAAAGTGTATCAACTGCTGTGTGGAAAATGAATTTGCTCTGTAAAATTTCACCCAAATCACAGTAACATTTAAAAAAATGGAAAAAAAAAAAAAGATATAAAAGAAAGAGTATGGGGGCTGGAGTCAGACTCCCTGCATTCAAATCCCCATAGTAATATCCCAGGAGGAGCTAACCCCAGTAAGAGGCCACTGACAAAGTAGAAAGAAGACTGAGATGGGAGTCAGGCAGCCGGCGTTGTGATCCACTCCTGCAATAGCCTTGTTGCGTGATCTTGAGCCAGTCTCTTCCCCTCTTTGAGCCCCATGTTCCTTCTTTATAGAAGCAGCGTGATAATTCCTGCACTGCTTACTCACAGGCCTGTTGTAAAATGAAGAGCCTCACTTTCCTCATCAATAAAATGGGAACAATGACACCTCCTCATAGTGCAGATTACGTGTACTTAAGTGCTTGTGCTAGTCTTAAAAGCTGTTAAAGCAAATTGTCTGGCCGTGCACAGAAGCTCAGTTTAAGTCTGGTCTGGGTGTGAGATGGGATCTAAAGGAGGTGGCATGAGTTGGACCAGGCAGAGTGTAATGTCCAAGGAGTGGGCAGGTCAGGCAGGGGGCCTGTGTGAGTAGGAAGGCAGGGTGGTGGGATGGGGTCTGATCATGTAGAGCCTTGATGGACAGACAAGGAATGGAGGCCACAGACAATGGGGAGCCACGCATGGTTCTGGAGTCAGGGGCTGATGGGCTCAGAGCTGAGCTTCAGGAAGATGTGGAGAGAAAGAGAAAAGAGATGAGGGTAGGGAGGCTGCAAGGGGCCGGGCCGGGCCACGGAGTCTGAGCCTGGTCCTTGCCTGACCTCAGTCCATCCGGCGCCTGATGGAGGCCGAGAAGGTCAAAGGCTTCTGCCAGGTAGTGATTTCCTCGAACCTGCGTGACGGCGTGTCCCACCTGATCCAGTCCGGGGGCCTCGGGGGGCTGCAGCACAACACCGTGCTTGTCGGCTGGCCTCACAACTGGAGGCAGAAGGAAGATCATCAGACCTGGAGGAACTTCATCGGTAATGGCGGGTGGCGGGCTGTGGTGGGGCTGGGGTGGTGGAGGTGGGGTTCCTACCCTTCAGGGTCTGCTGCTTTGGGCCTGAGGGACTGTTTCCTAGGCATGAGGAGTGTGGATTGGGCACTTGGAGGTGACAGCAATCAAAGCTGACTATGTGCCAAGCACCATGCTAGGTGCTGGGGACTCAGCCCTGAACCAGACAGACAGCTTAGCTCTTGGGAGGCTCAGTGCCCTGGGAGGAAGACAGTACGGGGCAGTGGGAAGAACCACAGCTTTGAAGTCACAGAGGCCTGGAACTAAATCTTGGCTCTGGGGCCTCCTAGCTGTGTGATTATGTGTAGGTGACTCACCTCTGAGCTTTAGATTCCTAGATAATGGTTGTATTAACAGACTGTGTTTTTATGAAAATAATGCATGTGTTACATGTTTTTTGCAAACCATGCACCCCCTCTGACATGAGTTTCCTGTACATGCTATGCATGTTATATGTGCATGCATGTTATTTACGTGGGCACATTATATGCAAAAAAAAAATGTGGTAATAGATAACTTTTATAGGATGCTCACCATGTACCAGACAGACTGGGGTTTTTCTGTAATTCTTGAATTCTCTCAGCAGCCCTATGAAGGGTAGGCACTTTATCTCCATCTTATTGGTTGTGAAATTGAGACACAGAAAGGTTAAGGAATTTACTTCAGGTCACACAGTTTACGATTTGAACCAGCACAGGACCTGCACTGTTAACTCCAGGCTAGTCTGTCTTCTCAGTAGATAGATCATTGTTGTAAGACTGCTGCATGACTCATTATTATCAGAAAAGGCAGGAGGTGTTATTGCCATTTGACAGGTGGGGAAACTGAGGCCGAGAGAGGTTGGGAGTTTCCCAAGTCTAAACAACAAATATGCGATGAGGCCCAGGTAGATGTCAGCTTTCTGACTACTCAGCCCAAGGCCAAGGCTGGGTAGAGTGGGGCACTGGGTGACTGGAGCCCCTGCGGCTGCTTCTGAGGGCCAGGAGGGGCCTGGAGTCACTGTTCCCCACTGTGGTCCTCTCCCTGGTGCGTCTCAGAGCTGGTCCGAGAAACCACAGCCGGCCACCTGGCCCTGCTGGTCACCAAGAATGTTGCCATGTTTCCCGGGAACCCTGAGCGCTTCTCTGAGGGCAGCATTGACGTCTGGTGGATTGTGCACGACGGTGGCATGCTTATGTTGCTGCCCTTCCTGCTGCGGCACCACAAGGTGGGTGTGTGCGTGCATGTGTGCGCACACGTGTGTGCACTTGAGTGTGTGTGAGTGGGCATGTGTTTCTGTGCACAAGTGTGTAAGCACACCAGTGTGCTGTGCATATGTTTGAGTGTGTGTGTGCACGTATGCACACATTAATGTGTGTCTTTGTGAGTATGTCACATGAGTGTGTGTGTGCACATGTGCACATCCATGGGTGAGGCTCATGGCCTCTGGCCAGGACCAGCCTCTATGTCCTTCCTTCCTTGTGAGCTCTCAGAAGACGAGATGCTGGGAACTGATGTGTCTCCCCATCCAGGGGTCCTTGCATTTTATTTTATTATTATTATTTTTTCACTCCCCAATTACCACCCCCAACCCTAACCCAGTCTCCTCCTCTCCCTGCCCAGTAACCGTCCCCCCCGTGCCCTTCATAGTTACGCACTCCTGTGTGTCCTGCATTTCCTCCATGCGAATGTTGCTCCTCTGGTGCCCCGTGGTCGATTGCGCCAGGGATGCATCTCCATAGAGTATGTGGGTGCATTGCTCTGGGTTGAATGGTTTGCGTGTATTTCTTATTTACTCTGGGCTGAGAGCCAGCCCCTGGGAGTGAGTTTTATTCTAGGCCCAAAGTGTATCCCAGGGCCATAGTACTGGGGGTCCCAGCGGACTCCATCTGACCAGTAATTCTGGTCATTATTGAGTTTTTGGATTTTGTTCCATGTTTTCCCTCCCACTCTCTCCAGGATCTCCAGATTTGATCCTTTCCTGAGTGGTTGGCATTGGTAGCCGGGCACCATCTAGTTCTTCTGGTCTCGAGGGCCGTCATGTCCTAAGGCTGATTGCTTCCAAATGCCCTTGGTTTTTTGCACTCTTCTTCCCCTCCAATGATAGGAGACCATTAGCTGCATCTTAGGTGGCCACTTGAAAGCTTTTAAGACCCCAGTCGCTACTCACCAACAAGGCTGTGGAACAAGATTTTTCTGTATTTTGTTGTGCCTGTTGAGTCTGGTGTCCCCCAATACTATGGTCCTGAGTCAGTAGATCCATTGGATCTCTCTGCCACAGTGTCTGGCTGTCTATGACGAATTGCTCTATGTCTGTCTTCTGTTGTTTCTGTAAGGACTGAGGGTATTTTGTATCACTGGTATCTGTGCAGGATTAGCCTCAGCTGAATCTATCCTTGGTCTAGAGTACAATCCTGTTCACTGACCCCATCTGATCTTCTCAGATGTTTGTGTGTTTATCTGTAGCCTTGTGTTTGGTGTTAATGGTAATGCAGTATTGTGGATATACTGGCTTTAGCCTCTGTCATCTGTATCTTACGTGCACAATCTAGTGTCCTTGCATTTCAAAGGAGAGCAGTGCCTAACCCAAATGAGTGATACTTTCCTGGGGGACCTCAGACCTAAGTAGGAGAGTTTTTGTAGCGAGTGGCCCCTGAGATAGAGCACTTCAGGTCTGCATGTGTGAGGTGGGGAGGAGGAGGGGACGGGATCCTCTAGGCTCTGGCCCAGGGTCTCCTCACTGCATCTGGGCCCCCCGCCCCCTTGCAGGTATGGCGGAAGTGCAAGATGCGTATCTTCACGGTGGCCCAGATGGATGATAACAGCATCCAGATGAAGAAGGACCTGACCACCTTCCTGTACCACTTACGCATCACCGCAGAGGTCGAGGTGGTGGAGATGGTGAGTCCTCAGAAGCCCCCCTAAAGTTCTGGAGTTCCACTGGGCCTCTTTGCTCTGGACCCCAGCATGGAGTAGGGCAACCCCAAGCCCCATCACTTTATGGCATTGACTCCTTCCCCTGACCCCCTCCTCACCTCACATATCCTTGTGATCATTCATCCATCGATGCCTACCTCCATTATAAGCAAAATCACGTCTAACAGTATGGTCAGAGTGTGGCAGGCATTCTATATAGGTTCATTCTCACAGCCACCTGTGGGATAGGTACCATTATTACCACCATTTCCATTTTACAGATGAGGAAGTTGAGGCACAGAATGATTATGTAGTCTGCCCTACAACACACAGGAAGTGGTAGAGCCAGGACTCAGGGCAGGCAGGCTAGCTCTGGACTCCATGCCCCACAGTTCCTCTCATCCATCCATCCCCCCTGGGGCTTTTCTCTCCATCCACCTACCCCTGGTGTATTCGGTAATCGATTCATATGGCCATTAATTTATTCATTCAATTAAGGATTCAAGTAATAGACCTATCCATTCATCCATGTACATATCCATTCCTTTGTTTCTTTTTTATTTCTTCCTTTCTCTGTTTGCTCCATTCACCCAGGTAATTAATCCACTCATCCATTCATTCATTCATTCACACACCTGGTCCTGTGTTGGGCTGAGGAGGGAAGGAGATGCACTTCCTTCTGGGGGCATCACCCTGTGCTCCATCCTTGCCTCCCCCCACCCTTGATTAAACTAAATCACTGGTTAAGACAGAAGGAAGGGGGCCCAGCCTCCCTCTGCTTTGGCCTTGCACTGGAGCTCTGAGCTCACGTTTTCCTCCTCTGCCCCTCACCCCACCCCCGCCCTTGTCTGCTCGCAGCATGAGAGCGACATCTCGGCCTACACCTACGAGAAGACACTGGTGATGGAGCAGCGCTCCCAGATCCTCAAGCAGATGCATTTAACCAAGAATGAGCGGGAGCGGGAGGTGAGCTTGCCTTGGCCGGGCTCAGACAGCCTCAAGCTGATGCCTGTGCTGGGTCTGCACAGGTTTGGGGTGGCCCAGGGCTGACACTTCTGGCCCTTGGCGCCTTCACCTTGCAGCACCGCTTGTCACCCTTATTTTCCCTCCTCCCTCCTCCCGACACTGGGCTCCTAGCAGTGGGGCACACAGTGCAGGAGAAGAGACCTGGGCGTGGGTGACAGAGATTCTGCACTGTATACGGCCTCTGGGGCCCAAGGGAGAATGTTGTTGGGTGATGCTGCGTCGATTCCAACTCCTAGTGACCCTGTGTGACCCCGTGTGACAGAGCAGAACGTCCCTGTAGAGTTTTCTGTGCTGTAATCTTTATGGGAACCAATCACCAGCTCTTTCTCCCGCAGAATCACTGGGTGGGTTCACACTGCCAGCCTTTTGGTTAGCAGTCAAGGGCGAACAGTGGGCCATCTGAAATACAGGTGTAAGGTCCCCGGGGATGGATGATGATGCCTCAGAGGTATGGCTGCCAGTTGGGGGACAAGGATTCAAGTAATAGATCCTCAGAGAGTGGGTAACATGGATATCTAGGGAGCTGCCCGATAGATTCTTAGGGGTAATGGTGATGAGTCCCCCATGGTGTTTGGGTATACTGCCCTTCTGAGGTGTGGGTAATGTGGCATGGCATGTCTCCTGGAGTATGGATGAAAGTCACCCCCTCCCCCAGGGTGTAGTTGCAGGTCCTTGGGGAAAAGGAGTGATGGTATCTCAGGGCTGAGGAGAGAAGCCATCTTGGTGGTGGAATGGCTGACACCCATAGGTGGAGATGACACAATCATGGGTATGGATATTTGTCAGATGGATGGATGGCTCCTCTGAGCTGGGGTGGATAGGGGTGTCACCCAGGGGACAGTGGATATCTGAAGAGACGGCACAGGCACTGGGCAAACAGCACGGACACTGCACCACAGCGCTGGGCAGGTGTTAACCATTTGGTTGCTGGATGTTGGGGAGGCCAAAGGTTCTGGAAAGGGCTTGGGGTGGCCTGGTCAGTAAGGCAGCGGTATGGAAACATTGCAATGTTTTCAATGACTGGTACAGTTGCCGAAAGTGTGCCTCCTGGCTGGCCATCAGCTTTGGCGCTAGCTCTTTGCAGGGCACGAGTGGTGCCTCCCTGCAGAGCTGGCACCAACCCGTGTTACTCCCTAGATCCAGAGTATCACAGATGAGTCTCGAGGCTCAATCCGGAGAAAGAATCCAGCCAACACTCGGCTCCGCCTCAACGTCCCAGAGGAGACAGCTGGTGACAGCGAGGAGAAGCCAGAGGAGGAGGTATGGAGTTGGAATGCTCTGGTCCTGGCTGGTGGGAGCAGACTAGGTGGCCTTCAAAGGAGTCAGCTGTGCGCCTTCGTTCATCCCTCAGGTGCAGCTGATCCATGACCGGCGTGCTCCCAGCTGCCCCAGCAGCTCCCCATCCCCAGGGGAGGAGCCTGAGGGGGAGGGGGAGGCAGACCCTGAGAAGGTGCACCTCACCTGGACCAAGGACAAGTCAGCGGCTGAGAAGAATAAGGGCCCTAGCCCCGTCTCATCTGAGGGCATCAAGGACTTTTTCAGCATGAAGCCGTACGGGGCCTGGGGGCTAAGGGCTGGGGGCAGCCCAAAGGGGCTTTCCTCCCCACTGTAGAACACAAGTTCTGGTCTGGTGGTCTGGGGACCCAGCCCAGAGACTGTCTTGGCTTCTCCATCTGAGGACTGGGGGGTTCCAGCTGACTGCTAGGGGTCAGAATTCCCAGGGAACAAGTTGTTGAGAGGTGATGGATACTGGGGGCTGGGAGACTAGAACCAGACGACTCAGGGCAGAGGCTGGTGACTCAAGCCCCTGCTCTCCCCCTCTTTTCCTGACCTCTGCTTTTCTTCCTCTCTTTGCTTTCCCTGTGTTTCCTGAAGGGAGTGGGAGAACTTGTAAGTGCCTCTGTTTTTTCGTTCTCTCTTCTGGGTTGACCAGGACCCCTGCTGGGGTCACTCCATCATAAGCCCTCACTCAGTTTGCGCTCAGCTCAGCTTGGCGAGGTCTGGGCTTGGGTGATCCCGGGTTTGCAGGAGCCCAGCCGGGCTAGGCCTGTGGCGGCTGCTGGTCCATGTCTGCCCCCCTCAGGTTCACTCGCCCTCTCGTCTCCCTCCGCCAGGAACCAGTCCAACGTGCGGCGCATGCACACGGCCGTGCGGCTGAATGAGGTGATCGTGAAGAAGTCCCGAGACGCCAAGCTTGTTTTGCTCAACATGCCGGGGCCTCCCCGCAACCGCAACGGTGACGAAAACTGTATCCTGGTCGTAAAGTGGGGGGTGGGGGGAGTGGACGAAAGGGGATCGGGTCCGGGTCCTGAGTTGAGTGGGAAGAGCAGGGCCGGTCTTGTTTGGAGATGAACAGCTCAGGCGGGAACGCAGGCGCTGGAGCCCCCTAGCGGCGGAGCGCGCCCGCAGTTCGGTCCGGAGGGAAAAGGAGCGGGTTTTGCTCCTTAACCGGCGCTCAGACATGGAGTTCCTCGAAGTCCTCACCGAGCACCTGGACCGGGTGATGCTGGTCCGCGGCGGCGGCCGCGAGGTCATCACCATCTACTCCTGAGAGCCAGGACCTGCCACCAGGGCCGAGCGCGCCCGGCCCGCGGCTCCGGAGCCCTCGCTGCGCCCCCCGCCGCTGTCACCGTTTACATAGAGACCCTGTGCCCGCGCCCCGGCCCCTTTCCCCGCTGCCTGAAGCCCGAGGCCACGCCCATCGGGGCTGACCGGGAGAGGACGGCCCTTGGCAGCTCCGGTCTGTTGACCTGGTTGCGCTGCCCTTTTTCTGAGCCCGACCTCGCCCCGCCGGAGACGCTGAAATAAAGGGCGGGAGGAGGCGCCGAAGTAGAGGACCCCGACTGCCAGCGCGGCCCCTCCCACTTGGGCGGGGCCTGGGTCCGCCCCGCCCCCCGAGCTCGGGTGGCCTGCTGCGCTACAGGCTCCACGGTTCGCTGCAGCGGAGCGGCTGGGGGCGGCTGGGCCTATACATAGTGTACAGGAGACATCGCGTGTATTTTTAACGTCCCCATATTTATGTGACTAGAAGCGCAACGGACTTCTCTTCTCGCCACCGTGGAGCGCCCCCGCTGGGGCCGAGGCCGCGGAAGCTGGATTTTCCTGGACGTTGTAGGGTTTGAGAGCGACAGTGCTGTGGGCCCAGGCGGGGGTCGTGTCCCACGACAGCCCGGCGCCGCTCTCGCCGCCTCGCCCTTTCTGCGCGCCCTTGGCTTCCGACCCATTCCTCCAGGTCTTTTCGGAGATGAGGTGAACGGAGGGTCCACCTTTTCCTGGACTCGTCTCGCGGCGGACCGGAGCTTCCGCTGCGGCTGCGGAGACGTGCGCAGCCTCTTCTCCTGGGCTCCTTTGTGAGCCCGGCCAGGACGCGAGGGGGCGATCCTCTAGGGGGAGAAACCAAGAAAGCCCCGCCCCGGTGCCTTCGCTGGGGGAGCAGGCGTCTCTCCTGTCGGCTTGTCGCCTGCTCCCCCTACCCCGTGGCTCCTCGCCAAAGACTGAAATCAGGGAGCTGAAGGGCGCCCCCTCCCCGGAGTTTCGGCCCAAGGTCAGGTGAGGGAGGGGCGTAATTTTGGTTTAGGAGCCGGACCCACTGGAAGCCCCCTTTCTGCCCCTGATGTGTCCTCCCCCCCCGCCCACATTTAGCAGCTGTGCCCTCGAGGATCCGGCCGCCTTCGTGTCCCAGGGAGCCGGGCTTTGCTGCCTAGCAGCGGCTTCTTGCTCCGTCTCCCCGGCACCCGGGCCAGGGGAGGGCTGGAGTCGCCCCAGGGGTTGTTCTTAGCGCCTCCTAGCTTTCCTCCAACGAGGACCCAAGGTCTTTAGCTTCCCTAACTTCAGTCCTGGGCGCTTCCGCTCCACCAGCCCGGTCGGAGGCGCCCTTTGTCCCCAGAGAAGGCGCGTTGGCTTGGCTCCCTTCCCCCCAGGGCACGTCAGTGAGGGGGTCAAGCCCTGCATGCTTGTGCCAGCGCCCTCCGGGGCTAGGTACAGTACCTTCAGCCCCATGGCTCTGGCCTGCGCACCTAATTAGACATCCTGCCCACATCCCAGAGCTGGGACCATTGGGTACTCGTGACCTCACCACCTCCTTTCCTTTGAGCCCAAGGCAGAGCTGATGCCATCCAGATCGAGCAGGTGTGGCTGGAGGCCGGCAGGTCTGTGGGTTAGGCCAAGCCCGTTCAGATTTGTTCAGGGAACTGGATGTATTCTTCTAGATACCAGTCAGAAAGCTGGAGGTGTCAGGCCCCAGCTTCCTCTCCTCCAAACGACCTCCTTCCGAGAACCACAGCCCTTTTCCTGGGGCCTGAGCATTCCTGAGCTGAAAGAGGGGGCTGAGCACAAGGCCAAAGGGGGGCTTTATCAACACAAATTAGGGAACCAAAGTTGCACTGTTTGGGCTCAGACTGTCTGGTTGGCAAGAGCAGTCCCCGTTGATGAAACACACATACCACAACAAAAACCCGTTTTCTGTGCTACATGTGCAATATTTGTTATGAATGTCATCACGTCACTCATCAAATTATCTTTACACTGTAGCTAGATGTTCCATGTCCATTCAAGTGACTTTTATTCTGAGTGCAATATTTCAATAGCCTTGTAGTGATACTAGTGTTGCTTTTGTTTTAGACGATCTATGTGCAGGGCAATGCAATGAAATTGAAACCCCTTGTAAATAGGAGAGGTTGCAAACCAAATCAAGAGTATTTATTACTATTAGGCCTGCCTTTACTTTTCTGTGTTTCGGTATTCCGCATTATGCCTCAGTATTGATCTTGTGTTCTTTGTGCCAATATGAAAGGAGGGTTGATTCTTTCCTTTATTGTTGAATGCTCCCATTTAATGCTTTACAGCTTTTACTGTATTAATTTTTTAGATTCCCGTCTGCACAAAATGCAATAAAAATAATTTTATTATACCCTTCATGGCCTAAATTGTGCTATTGGGACAATTAAGAGGGGAGAATTAGTGAGTGGAGAGAGGAATTCAAGGTGGCCTCGATTCCTGAGGGGTAGGACTCTCAGGTCTGGTCTAGTTTGACAGTTCAGGGCACTGTCCTGGAGGGACAAGAGGCTTGGCAGGAGGGGCTGGTGGAGTGTGGGGCACTAGATCTCCATGTGGTTAGCGTTAACTCTTTTGAGGTTAGGCTTAAGAGTGCTCAGTATTTTCGTCCCTGACCCACTGGAGGCTTTGTGCCAGTCGCTTCCCCATAGCCACCACACATCCTCCAACTGGAAAGATGCTGTGTTCTCCAAGGTTCCTTCTGTGATCCTATGGGTCTGCCCTGCACAATGGTCAGAATAAACCAAAACCAAACTCACTGCCATGCAGTCAATTCCAACTCATAGTGACCCCTAGTGAATTTCCAAGGCTGTCAATCTTTACCAAAACAGATTGCCCCACCTCTCTGTGGAGCAGCTGGTAGGTCAGAACCACTGAGCATTTGGTTAGCAGCCAAATGCCTTAACCAGGACACCACCAGAGCTCCCTTCATGGGCAGAATAGGGGGACAAGGGAGAGGGAATCAGATCAGGGGAGTGCCCTGCAACCCCTCCCTCCCACACTGGCTGCCAACCAGAAATGTCCCTTAACATTCCAGTTTTCCTTTACCAGACTAAGAGGACAAGCCCGCTGACACACTGAAACAGAAGCAAGGATGCTTAACTAGCATTCTAATTAACCAGCAGGCTTTCTGCTCTGAGCTGTCAGTATAGCTTCTAACCAGGTGAGCTGCGTAAGGGAAGTTAAGGTTACAAAATGTTTTGAGACAGGCCAGAGTCCTCAGGGCAGGCTAAAGCTCCATCCGGGATCCCCACCTTTCTTCTGACTTTGCTTAGAAGTCCCCAGAAAGAGGTATTGTAGAGTCACACCCAAAAAAGATGAACACAGCTTTCACTCTTTCATTTTAATTAAAAAGTAACCATTGCATTTTATTAACAACACAAGAGTTCCAAAGAGGGGAAAAAACCAATAAAAAACCACTCTGTAACACAAATGGGTCAGAACATAAAATACTGCCATCTGGGGACCTTGTTTTTGAAACCACTGTTTGCTCAGCCACCGGCAGGGACTCAGCTCAAGTCCCTTGACCCCCTTGCCTGGGGCCCCCTGGAGACTGAGCTCTAAAGGCTCTAATGAGCACAGTCCCAGGGGAGAGGGCAGCCTCCTTGGGCTCCATTTTAGAGCAGTAGCAGAGGCCCTCCCGTAAACAATTTCATTCTTGCTCAAAACTAACAAATGGTCACCTGAATTAAGAATATACCCAACCACCAAAAGTCTGATATCAAAATGGTCTCTACCCCCTGCTTCTGAGAAAAAAAGAACTCTTAGCTGAAACCAAGAGCTGACTTTTTGAGCCAAAAGCTTGAAACAATCACTGAAAAAAATGGGTGCTTGATGCCAGAGTCTAGAGTTGCCTTCTGAGAACTGACTCCTTGAGCCCATCCCCTGGGGGAAGACGCTGCCAGAGTAAGAGCTGAGTGGTTAGGCCCTAGACTCAGTCTGTGTTTAAACTTATGGTGACTTGAGCTGTTCAGCCTGATGGCCATTTTCCAACAAAATATAAGAAACAAAAACAAAAATAAACCACCTTGGCTCAGACAGAAGAGTTCCTGCTCAGAGGCTGCCCCGACTGCTCCAGAACAGCTGATGGATACATCCTCAAGCTGCCAACCTCACTCTTGCTCAATACATGTGGGATGGGGGCATGACGGCCTGTACCTGCCTAAGAGCTACGCACAGCCTGGGCGGGGCTGACGGCAGGGGCTCGAGTCTGGTCAGTGTGTGCTGGGCTGCGAAGCCTTGGTGGGTTAAAGATGAACAAAGCTAGTGGCTACTGAAGTGATAATGCCATTTCAAACTCAAACCAGCTGGGGCCTAGTTTCTTCTCCCTTTCCTTTCCCAAATCCAGCTGATGGAGGGACCAGGGAAACCCATCAAATATAAACAGCCCAGACACCCAGCTACCCCAGAGAGATTTATTTTCTGAAAACAAACGAACCAACAAATGCAGACTCTGGAAGGAATAAGCAACACAGCTGTGGGCAGAGGAGAGCAGGTGGTAGAAACTGTGGACATTTGGTGTGGACCTGGATGGGCGCAAAGAACACCTTCCGACAACTCTAGTTAGAACGCGTTAAGTGGGAAGAGGCCAGGGGACAAGGGGAATGGGGGGTAATTGAGAGATTGAGCCTCAGTAATGCCTCTGATAAGATCCCAAGGGGGCCTGGGACCGCCCCACCTGTGCTGTGGTCTGGCTAACCAGGTGGGACAGAGCAGGGCCACTCTGGATCAGGGTGTCCAGAGCCTTCTGTACACTTGGATTGTCAAAGTTGATACCTGTGGAAGACACGGGCCTCTGGCTAGCCATGTTGCTGGCAGATGCCAGGCGACTGGATGGCTGGCCAAAGAGCCCTTGGGAAGGAGCCCCAGGCCTGGGGCCCATGTTCCGGGTAGATCCTGCCTGTCCCAAAAGGTTTGGAGGCTGACTGCCAGAGGCCTGTGATCTTTGCTGAGGCTGGTTGTTCGCTGCTGTGGAAAAATTCTGGTTCTGAGTGCTCACAGCAGCCATGGAGGGGGATGCAGAGCTGCTATTGGCTGCAACTGCGCCACTATTGAAGAGGCTGAGGATTTTGGCCTGAAGCTCTTGCTGGGAGGTGGAGGTTGCAGCTGGAGTGGGTGTAGCAGAGGGGAGCGCTTGGCCGCTCTGGAGCGGCTGGGAGCTCGACTGTGTCTTCAGCGAGGCACCCGAGGTCGCCCCGAGTGGTTGGCGGGAAATCGTGCCTAGAAGACAGAAGGAGGAGGTATACGGGTGAAGTACCCCTCAAAGGCAGGAGGCCTAGCAGTCAAGGGAAGAACAATAATCACTGAGTCACATCATCACACAATACACAGATGATAACATCAATTTCCCAAAGGGGATACTTCATGGTGTGTGCTGTTTCCAGACAACAGTCAAGCTTCCCCAGACAACGTCTTAAAAAAGGAGGGCATATATCTTGGCTACGGGAGGCCAGCAATGCTTGTTGAACCCACCACCACATTAACTACAGGGGACAGAATGCAGCGCCCAAATTCTAAGTTACCCCTATTATCAGCAGGAATGAACCATGGGAGAGCCCAAGAGACGGGCTCACTTCCCTTACCCACCCCAAAGAGCCTGGCCTGCCACCCTCCCCACAGAGCCTGGGGATTAGAGAAATGCAGAGTCAGAACTTCACCTCGGCCCTGCCACGTAGCTCACCAGGCAGAGAGTTGGTGCTGCTCCTCAGAAGCCGCTCCTTCCGCTCCCGCAGGTAGTTGATGATCTTGTCGGTCTCTTCAGCAGTGAGGTACCTGTTGTCTGCCAGCAGGTTGATGAGGCTCTGGATGGCGGGAGGGTGCCCCCCTCGCCCTCCTTCCTCTGGGCCACCACGCTCCCTCTCCTGGATGACAGCCTCATCAGCCATCTTGGCTGCCTGTCTGGCAACCTCTTCTCGTTCTTTCTCCCGGCACTCGTTTTTGTAGCGCTCGTAATTCCTGGCCACCAGCACCATGGCATCTGCCTGGGGCATGTTGCGATGCTCTGTGGGAGGAAATGACAGGAGCTATTTTCTTCCATGACAGATCTGAGTGCCCACCTGCTGGACCGTACCAAGCCTTTCCTAACCTCATACCAGCAAAAAAATCATCTCAGTGATGAAAAGCCCTAGAACTGGGAGAAGGGGGCAAAGAGGGATGAGGGTTGGGCAGAGAGGTGAATGGGTCTCTGGTGTGAATGCAAACCTCTTAACAGAGCTGATTCTTTGGAGAATTCCTAGATCACAGACTTGTAGTAAAACCAAAGAAACATGACAGCCTCCCACAGAGTCAAACAGACCATGTGGAGAATAACCACAGGAGGTGGGTCCGGCAGCAGGAGGCCCAAGAGCCCCTCTGTAAAGCCTGGCTCTCTACTGTGCTCCTTAGGGTACAACTGGCCCTACTGTTTCTCAATCTGTCAGCTCCAACTTCATTGACCATCAAAGGTCATAGACTTAAGCTCAAAGTGTGATCCTAAATAACCTCTTCTCCTCACCCCTAGGCAACATGGTTTCCATGGTGTTGAGAAGACTTCTCAGAACTTTGTATCAATTTCCTTACACATCTTGGGGACTACTCCATGAAGAAATACCTGACCCACTGGAGCTCTATATGCATTCTACGGTTATGGGCGTAACAGGTCAGACAAATAGAGATTCTGAGTGTTGCAGGGAAAGGGCAAAGTCTGTCCTGTGGCACCCTGTGCAGTAAGGGCATCAGGAAGGGCACCAGCTGACTGAGTCCCAAAATTTTGGGCTCCAAGTACAGAGGTGTCTTTGGAGTCAGGGAAGAACTTAAAGGACCCTGAGCCAACACCGGTGGGTAAGGAGGGAGGACTGGGGCCTCCTCCCTGCTCTCACAGCTCCTCTGCTCACTCCTCCAGCAGGCTGCAAATAGTATTTTGAGTGCCTGTTATTACTCTCTGTTTACCATTAGAAAAGTTAGGTGAAAGTCAGGCTTCCACTGCAGTCAGTGTGTACGAGCCACAGGTGTCCTGGGGTTAGCTCTCACAGGGGGTGTCGAGGGTGAGCATCTCTTCCCAACCTCCCTCAGTGACTTCAAGCTGGTGGCTTGCTACAAACCAGCATCCCTATGCCCAAAACCAGTTGTTAAACATGCCAGCACATCACTGATATACCTAATGGCTGAATGTACTATCTTATGTAACTGATGGCTGAGAATTGTAGCCACTGAAAAAATATCAGGTGAAGAAAGACTATGCAGGTATCTTCTAGTCCTTACAGAGGCCCCATCACAGGTAGCTACAACTTGGCTCTGAGGAGTAACACATAAAAGAATTAACAGACTAGTGACCACTCCTGGACTTCTGACCCAACTGGGAATGTGTACCTTGTGGGGTTCCAAACATGATGTTGACGGTGCAGGAGCGGTGAATCTGGTGCTGCTGGGTGATGACAATAGCAAAAGGAGATCCTCCCCTGCTAACATCTTCCAAAGCTTGTGAAAGTGACACCTCCGTGTTGAGGAAGATCAAGTCCACTACCATGCCTAGGTCTCGCACTTTCCGCCCCACAGATTCAGCATAATCTCTGTAGAAATAAACAGGACCTAGGTAAGCACAGATCAAACCCTAGTGCCCCGCTTTGCTCAACACCAATCCCCTCTTTCCACTGGCTCAGAACTGCTCTGGGATGAGTGAAGCCACACAGGAAGTTGCCAGTAGCATAGTATGTAATAGCCAGGTCCTCCCCTTGGTTCTCTCATCCAGCTGTCCTTCCTGAACCACCTTGCCGTCCAGGCCTGTGTGGCACATGTCCATCTTTGCAGATGCTGTGTAACACAACGGGAAGACACAGGCTGTAAAGGTAGAAGGATGAGTTTGGATTCCAGCTCCACCATTTGATTTGCAAAGTTGTGAAGCCTTCGGCAAGACCCTTCACCTTTTACAAACTTCATTTTCTTTACCAATTAAAACAAAAACAAAACCCCACTGCTGTTGAGTCGATTCTGACTCATAGCAAACCCCACTGGGTTTCTGAGGCAGTAAATCTTTACAGAAGTAGACTGCCTAGTCTTCCTTCCGTGAAGTAGTTGTAGGTTTGAACCACCAACCTGGTTAGCAGTCAGATGCCTTAGGCACTGTGCTACCAGAGCTCCTTTCTTTACTAACAAAATAGGAATAATACAGCTCAGAATGTATCATTTCTTTGACCTTCCTTCAGTCTAAATTAAATCCTTGATACACAGTCAATTCTCATTATTCATGATAATTATGTTCCATAAATCACTGTGAACATGGAATTTACAAATGTTGAACCCATTCCTGGAGGAAATACAAGGTTAGGTTCCCGTGAGTCTCTGGTCACACATTTTTATCAATCTACTGACACCGTAATAGATGTGGTTGATTCACTAATAGTGAACTCATGGCCAATAGCACTCCTGCCTAAACGAAGCTTATCTAACACGCATATTTGTCTCCAGAAGGCACAGCACAGCCTTCGTGAGCTAGACTATGCTTGGGGGATATCTTAAACAGTGAAATGACCAACAAAAATGCAAAAAGCATGGCATTAATAGACTCCAAAAAGGATACCTGTTTATGGTATAAGAGCTAAACCAAGAAGACAATCTTGTTTGAACTCAGCTGGGAACGTGTTTGCCAAGCAACTTAAACTTTTCACCATTCTGGACTTATCTATGACCATAGAATCACCCAAACACTGATTCTGAGATTACAAATACATTTCAGTGAGTAAATAAATTCACAAACATGGTCTCTGTAAATAATGAGGACTGACTGAATTCTCTTTGCAAAGAACTCAATCTGTCATCTGCCAAATGAGGGTAGAAGCACCACAAGGGGCCATGTGTTTGTTCACTACTACAGCACCATTTCCGAGCATCCACGGTACATTTAGTCGGCCTTTTTAAAAAAAAAAAAAAAAAATTGCTGACTGAACATGTAATATGATCATTATGAGGATTAAAAATAATTTATGTAATTTATGTAAAGTACCTAGGATAGGACAGTACAAAATAGGTACTCAGAAAACAATAGCTATTATTATTTGTTAAAAAGAAGATATCTACAGTTAAAGCAGCATTTATCTTTGAACAAGGCAGCCCCAGAGCCCGCGAACTCCGCCTGCTGCTGCTGTCTCAACACCTACTTCCCTAGTCACTGCGCCTTGAAATTAGCTCTTTAACCCCAAACTGCTAGAAAATACATGAAGTTATTTGCTAACCGCCTGGGAAAAGAACACAGCTAATGCCAAGCCTGCAAGCTGCCATATCCCCTCTGCCTCTTGGAGGAGAGAATATGGAACGGGAGAATAAAACAGTACTGTGACCTCTAGCTTGACTAACATGGTCACCTAACAGTTCTGCAAGGCCATGACACTTCACAAGGCAGGCTTAGTTCTTGGCTGATAAAGAACAGAGACATGTGTCTCCCAAAGTACTGAGGCTCTGGGCTCACCTCAGGAAGGGCAGCATCTACTGCTCTGCCTGACCAGCCTCCATTCCCTCTTCATTTTGTAATTGGAAAAGCACCTCTCTTCTACTCAGTCTACAGTGTTTTACAGGGCTAATTCTAGTGATAGGCACATGACCTAGGCCTGGCCTATCAGGAGCACTCCTGAACCCCTGGCTAAAGTGACTGGTTCAGAAATGGGAAAACGAGGCAGGTCAATTCAATGAGAAACAATTCTAGAACTTCCGGTGTAAGTACTGGGAAAGAGAAGCTCTCTTTGCACTGGGATGGCTAGGCTACGGAGATAAAAGTCTGGGGGCCAGTGCCATTCAGCCTTTTACAGCAGAAAACCTGCCTTGGAATAAAGGCAACACTGAGGCAGCAGCACTCAGAAACTAAGTCTTGAAGACATGCTCTGACCCTGACTCTATCTGGCCAGGCCTAGACTTTTGTTACAAACTGGTAATTTCCCTTTTGGGCTAACTTCAGTTTGAACTGGGTTTTCTGTCACCCACAACTGGAAGAACTCTGGCTAACGCAGCACAGCACTGCCAAGAGGGAGCCTGCATTTCAATTCTGATCCTTCTTACTGGGAAAAATACCCAAAGGGTACTTACTTAGTCTGCTTGTTGACCACAATTACAGAACAATCCACAGGCCTCTCGGCATCAAAGCGTCTCTGGATTTCATCAAAATATTGACGATAAAGCTCTTCTCTACGTCGTTCCTCACGTTTCAAACGCTCTGCAAAACAGCACCAGGGAAAACTGAAATAAGGACTGTATGTATCCTTTTACAAAAATAAGCCACAGGCCTGATTTCAAATCCCAACTACTTGTAGGCAAGGGTCATGACACTTATCTTCTCTTTCTTTGAATTAATCCTGTTGTGTACCTCCTAAAAACTCTAAGCATTATTTTTACTGTTATAAATTCCCCTAAATTGAACAGCTGGATTAAAAGGCATGGTCATTTTAGTACCTCTAATACCTATGCCAAACCGCTCTCTAATAAAGCTGTACCAATGTAATTTATGCATCTGGAGGTAGACTTTAAGTGCCTACTTCTCCAGACCTTAAGTCAACACTGGGCATAATCATTTGTTTTCATTCTTGCCAATTTGACTGGTAAAAAATGGTATTTCATTATGATTCTAATTTGCATTTTTGGAGACAATTAAGACTTTTACTGACAGCTGCTTATAGTTTGTTGACTTAGATAATGCAGATAGTTCTAGTTACTGGTAACTGGGCCAAAAAGCAACCAGCTACCATCTTCTGTCTTTTTCTTACCACTGGAATTTCATATTTATTTCTTCTTGTTGGATGACTAAACCAGATGACGGTACTAATTTGCATTTAAAGAATTATTTCCAAGCAGAATGTTCTTTACATACTTATAGGCTGTTTATATTTCTTCCTTTTGTGCATTGCCTGGCCAAATTACTAGCTCTTTTTCATTCAGAGTGTTAGTTGTTAGTTTCCTTTTTTTTTGTAAAATGTTCCACTAATAATAGGGATAGATTGTTTCTGCTACTTTACCTTTTGTACGAGACTGACTTTCTGGGCCTGGAGGGCCTCGACCATCAAAGCTATCTCTGTAACGGTCAAAATAAGTGTCATCCTTCCTCCTGCCATAGTCATCCATTCGCATGTATCGGTCGTAAGAGCCTTCTCTCCTGAAATGTTAGGGAAACGTGTACCAAGTTAAAATCGTCTTATCCTGCAAAAATGAGATACAGAGATCCTTCAACAACATCTGGCCACCGCTGAGGAAATGAGTATAGTAAGGCATGGGACTAGACAAATGAAGCCCGCACCTGGGATTCATGGCCTATCAGTTCTGTGGCTGCAGCTGAGTCACCCTGCCTTTGGTACCAAACAACTGGGGGGATGAACAGAGATGACATACCTAAAACAGTTGGCATAGTCCCTGGAACATAGTAAATGCAAAATAACTGGTAGTAATTATTGAGACTAGTCTCAAGAACCAAGTCCCACACGTGACCCTGTGCTTTTGCACTGCTGGCACAATTTGCACTTTTTCCATTTGCAGAATGTTGCCTTTCATAGGTCACAGAGAGAGACCTAGACACATTCACGAAGTCAGTCTAATTCACCAGTCCTTAACATGTGCAGCAGATTATTTACTGAGCAGCACCTACCACTTGATAGACACTGGGAACAGAAGGCTGAGAGTCCCTGTCCTCCTAGAATCCCCTCCCATTATTACTGTGGTGAAAACATACATAATAAAACAAACACATCTCAACAATTTCCAAATTACAATTCAGTGAGTGACTACATTCTTCACGTTTTGTGACCATCCCACTATTCTTTTCCAAATCATTCCACCACTATTAATATAAATTTAAAGCTTCCTAAGCAAAAAAGCTTTTCTCCCATGACTGATAACCAATAACCATCTCTGGTTTCTATGTTTGCTTACTCCATGTAAAATCATACAGTATTTGTCCTTTTGCCAATGGCTTATTTCACTCAGTATGATGAGGTTTTCAAGGTTCATCCTTACCGAACTTTTGATTAGTTAAGGCCCTTAAAAAATAATAAGCAGAATGGCTGTGTACATACCTGTACACAGGATCTCGGGAGTCTCGCACGTCTCTGTATCGGTCATACACAGGCTCTCGGTGATCTCGAAAATCCCTGGAGTCTCTTAGGTCACGAAAGTCTCTAAGATCCCTCATGTCCCGAGCATCACGCATGCTTCTGCTGTCTCTGGGGTCCCGCATGTCTCTGCTGTCTCTGTGGTCCCGCATGTCTCTGTGGTCCCGGGCATCCCGGCCATTTCTGCCATCTCTGGGATCTCTCCTTGGACTTCCTCGAATTGGGGATCGATCATGCCTCGTATCTCGACCGTCTCCAAACCCATATGGATCCCTGTAGAAGGGAGCAAGGAGATGCTAAGACAAAGGAATGGAGGTAGCAAACTCTTCACCTCTTACAGGAAGAAGTCCCTACCCACCAAGTGTTTTTTTCCTCCAAAGCACAGCAGTCAAACAGTGAAAACAGGACTAAAATTTTCAGGACAGTCACCCATTTGGTCAGTAGATAAAGGCAAATAGGTTCTAGAATCTCAAAAGGTTAGGATGGATATCAAAGAAAGAATGCATGACCAAAGTCAAAGGTTGACTGAGGCAACCCCTTACATCAGGATTCACGGGGTAATTCAGTATTCTTTCACATGACAAACTACTATCTCAGTCTCAATAGGTTTCAAAGTGAAAGTACCTAGAACTTATTTTCTCCCATCAGACTTTTTTTTTAGAGATTTAAAAGGAGGGGAAGGAGATGTTGGGGGTGGAGTTAAGAGGCAAGACTCATATAGAAAAAAAAGAGCAAATGGCATAATCTCACACAAAGTAATGGTGGTCAAAGGAGACACCCTTAAAGTACAGAAAACTTCACTTACAACATCTAGCAAGATAATCAAACTGCAGGGGTGGGGCACAGTATGGTAACACACATGTAAAGAGCAATCAGGTTCTCTAACACAGCTCGTCAATCTCATACTCTGAGAATTTATATAGAAAATTGGCTTCCTTTTGTCCAAGTTTTTTTAGAAAACAGTGTTCGAAGTCACAGACACGCCCGGACTGCTTGGACTCAATATTCTCATGAGATAGTCCATTCCACTGGAAACTCATTCCCAACGTATCTAAAATTAAACTTCTTCCTCTTACCCCATCAGTCCCATTTCTGACTTCACTTCTGACAAAAATCACCATGTCAATTTACCACAGTTTAATTTAAGCTCCTGAAAGTTAACTTTGATTTTTCATTTCCTATCTCCATTAAGTGACTTAAAGTCCTGTTCATTTTATTGTTCCATTCCCATTGAATTCGTAAATTCAATCTAAGCCCTTATTTCTATGCTGGTAAGGAGCTCTGGTAGCGTAGTGCCTAAGGCACTTGATTGCTAACCAGAATGCTGGTGGTTCAAACCCACCATCCACTCCTCGGAAGGAAGATGGGGCAATCTACTTCCGTAGTGACATTGCCCTGGAAACCCAAGGGGAGGGGTCGCTATGAGTTAGGTCCGACTCGATGGCATATAACAACAACAACAATACTACATCATCATCAAAAGAGTTTCCAGAAAACAAAACAAAAACCAATCTTCTAACCAGGCCTCTGGCCACCCCTCTTCAGCAAGTATGCCCCCCGCCCCCCATCTCACGCACGGTGACTATCCACCCGTCAGTGGAGGCCTCTGGGTGGCTACCATGCTGAGCATGTTTCAGCCGAGCTTCCAGACTGAGACTAGGAAGAAAGGCCTGGTGATCTACTTTCAAAACCAACAAACAAAAACCCAACGGAGCAAAGTGATCTGATCTGCAGCTGATCATGGGGACGGTGCAGGACTGGGCAGTAGTGCTTCCTGCCATTGTACTTGGGGTCCACCTTGAGTTGAAGGCTAACCACCATTTCCCTGATATAACCACCTCACACTTCTACTTACGCTGTTCCTACGATTAAATTCCTAGAATATGTCTGTCTCAGTGTTTTTGTTTATATGGTTTCTCTCCTGTACTACTCTACGTATCACCCAATTCTCACAAGTAAGTTCATGTGCCACATTTTCCAAGGAGTCTTTCCTAACCGTCCTACCTAACCTTCCTAGTAATCACTGGTCTCTCCTTCTGCTCAACTTTCAGAACACTTATTATTTTCATTATTCACCTTGATCTTAGCATAGTCTTTACACTGGAATTTATTTATTTTTTAAACTATGCAACATTTTTTATTGTTACAGAAACCACACACAGCAAAATGTACACCAACCTATTAATTTCATATGTACAATTCAGTGACACTGATTGTATTTTAAGTGGCAGCCAGTCTCATTTTCCTTCTCTGAACTGTCCTTTCTCCATTAACAGAAACTCACTGCCCCTAAGCTTCCCAGGTAACCTTTGGTGTTGCTGTTGATGGGGCAATCTACTTCCGTACCACCTCGGAAACCCAAAGGGAGTCATCACAGAGTCGGAACTGACTCGATGGCAGGGAGTTTGGTTTGGTATTTTGAGACAGTTCTTTAAAATTTCTTTACTAAGCAATTTTTCATGACAATGTTTTGTTTGATCCCCTTTAAGGATTATCTCCTCCATAAAGCCTCCCCCGAAAATGCTTATCTTCACCAATAAATATGCTCCTCCTCCAGTTGCTTCTATTTCAATACACAGCACACCCGCCTACTTAATTGCTCAAGCCAGGAAACTGGGAGTCACCTGTCCCTTATAGCATCATCCACCCTTGCAACATTTCCAAATTCTGTTGATTCTTTCTCAAAAGTTACCAATTCTTCCCACTTTCCTTTACTGCCACTGGTAACCAAAGGCCAACCCATAATCATTCCTCACCAAAATCAAAGCAAGTCTTCTAAAGCAGTCCCCAGTTTCGGTTAGTCTCTCCTTTTATCCTTCTCCAAACAGATGACTCTAGAGTGATCTTTTAAAAATACAAAAACTTCTTCACTGGTTTCCCACAGTATTAGAATAAAACCAAAATCTCTACTAAGGTCTTACATGATCTTGGCTCTTGTCTTGTCGATCTCATCTCACCCTTTCCATAGTCGACCACTCTCTTTGCCACACTGGCTTTTCAGTTATAATTAAGGTTTTCCCCAGTCTCTCCACTTGAGCAGCAGGAACAGATCCATACTCATTTGCTAGGTCTCAGCGTAAATATCCCTTACTCAGATTACTCCCTGGAATCTGTTCATGTCCCTAAATCCTAGCCACAATCACTTACAGCATTTTGTTTTACTTACACTACTCACCACAATTTGACATTACATAATTATTTAATGTTGGCCCCTCCTACCAGCCTGTAAGCTCCAGGAGGACAAAGGCCATGCCAGTTTGATTCCTCACTATAAACCTACCACGTAAACTAATGTTAATTTGTGCTGTAAATATGAATGTTGCTTCTGAACACACTTCTATTACTGCATTTATCACACTTGCTAATTACTTGTTCCTGTCCTTCCCTACCAAACAATAAGCTCCCTGGAAGGCTTTGTATTCCTGGGACACAGCATGGAGTTTCGTAAATATATAATGAACTGAATTATTCAACTAAACTGTAAGCTTCTACAGAGCAGGTATCATGTTTTGTTTATACTGCCATCATCTACCATGATCTCACATACAAGCATTCATCATGTCATTACTTTGGTAGAAAACCTGAATTTCACTTATCTATACAGGCAGAGCAAAACCAATTTAAATGCCAATTTCGCGTCCATGAAAAGTCCTGGTCATATATTTTAAGGCTCACTAGCATTTCTGATTTGTGGGAGCACATATATGGAAGACCAGGAAATTTACATGACAGCTAACATTTTTTTCTTAATAGAATAAGATGCAGACTAACCAAGCTTCTTACTTTAACTTTTCCTACTATGTCATATAATTCTCCTAACATGTGTAACATCTGCTATAGGGTATGTGTGCAAACACTCAAGATTCAAAGACAGGGACAACTACAAAGTACTTTTTGATAATTAAAGATTGGCAGATAAACTTGCCTTGGGGAGCAGAGAGAAGTCAGAGGTGAAATCAGCATTTGTGCTCTTGGCAATCAGGGTTGAGAGGTACTAGCCTGACAGACCAGAGACCACACACAAGCCTGGGGTGGTGGAATGGTAATAGGAAAGCAGATAGTACCACCAGGTCAGAGCACGTTACTCACAGTCTCAGAGATCTTATAAACGCCATGTTTGGTTCTCACTCTTTTGAACCCACTGAAAAACCTTAACTTACCTGTCTGTCAGAGTCCATCCCTTGAGGTTGATTATAACCCTAGATTCCCAAGGACTGGGTTTATGCTTCCAGTTTGAGACTGGAAAGCCCTCCCCTCTTCCCTGAAAGAATGAAAAGTCCATATGCAACAAAATTACTACCCCCCAATCGCCTTTGGGTAAAAATATGCTATTTACAAGGCAGAAAAGAACCAAAGGAATAGTCAAAATAGGAACACAGAAAGTAATTCTCTAAAATGAAAAGGCAAAGCTTTTTTCTTTTTTCCTAAAGAGGAACAGTAGGGCAGACTGCTGCTTGTGTAGAGTCAGAAACAAACAAACAAATAAACAAACAAACAAAAAAAAACCCTTTAAGACCCAAACAAAGAACTCCCCAGAACAAAAGAGCCCCTGCTGCTCCCCCAACATCTTTCTCAAAACACAAACACAGCTAACAAAGGGCAGAACTCAGACTGCCACAGGACAAAGCAGAGGAGGCTTGGCCTCAGGAGCAAGTGGAGTAAAAGCGGGTTTCTGGATCATAAGGTTCACAGTATCATCCTATGGCACCAGTGTTGTTTTACTAAAGGAGACCAGATGCAGCAATACCTGTAGGTACCAGGTCACTAAAGGTCAAAAAAAAAAAAAAAAAAAACAACACAGCAGTCCCTGGGTTATGAACGGGATTCGTTCCTAACTGTGTCCTTAAGTTCTTTTTGTAGGTTAAGTCAGACCAGGTGACTACGGTTCTTATTTAGCCTTACTTTAGTCCAAGGAAAGGCTCAAAGCCTTTTCAATGATTTAAAAGCTACAAGTGCAGGAAGTGAAGGTGACAGTGATGAAGATTTTGTTGCACAGGGACTGGAGTAGGGGGCTTGGTTCAAATGTCTCAATATGAATGCAAATTTACATAACAATCACTTGTTCATGACCTGGGAACTGACTATAGTTAAAAAAAATTCAGCACTAAAGTTCACAAACTGAAGGCAAATACAACTAAAATTCTGCTGTAAATTCTTCAGCTATTCAGCAGGGAGGAAATAAGCAAATGCTCTTTGCTTTGAGAGAAATACAGTCATATCATCTGGAAACAAGTGAGTGGTAATGGGGACATGGGTAAAGGGAGAAACGGTAGCTCAAATGGCAAACCATGCTTGTGAGAGAACAGCTCCTCCTCCTGTGGACTAAAGGGGATATGGCGATCCACAGGCTTTTGTGAGCCTACAAGGTGAACTGAGAGGCGACCTTGGAGGACTTTGAGCCTTTGAGTTTCTCAGGTCCAGGAGGGTGTTGTTTGGCCTCAGTTGTACAGATCAGGGAGAAAGACTCTTTCCTTTTCTGCAGAGGTCAGCATCTTCTTTCTTCCATTTTGTTCACCAGAATATTTTCCTTACAAGGACTAGCCTGTTTTGCCTCTGAAAAAAAATCTTCCACCAGCTCTTCCAACTTCCGTCTGTAATCTGAACAGTTGGCTGCTGGCTGTGATGGTTCCATGCTACCAGCAGAAGCAAGCAGGATATGGGTGCAATGAGATACCACTTTAACAAATCATACTTCTCCCTCCCTGGGAAGCATGCTGATGACTTTCTCAAGCACAAATGTGATTTTCCTGTTGGTAGAGGTGATGCTTGCTGAGAACTGACGACTCTCCTTCCAAGTGCTAATGCAGAGGTAACCACAACCTGGAATGTCTAACTGTAAGGCCCATCTAGAGCTAGGGCTACGTCACACTCGAGGAGGAACGAAGGCTCTGTGTCTCGTGAGCAGACATCACTTCAGTCTATATAGAATATATCTCAGTCTACAGCCAGGTCATTTCTGATGAGCCAATCCTCAATGACTTTTACCAAGGAGGCAACATGCCTAACACTCTTCACAAATACATGGGGAACATTCTGCAGAGCTTTGCATGCAGTCAAATTCATTCTATTTTGCTCTTCTTTAGGTCATATGGAAAGGTGTGGGAAATAGAGTCTCCACGTCTTTGTAGGGGTATGCGTTGAGACTTGAATTACAAAGGTGTTCCGCTGAAGATGGAAAGTAAGAACATTTGAGGTAAAACCAGAATCATGATCCAATTTCTGAAGAAGGTAAGGACTAATGCATAACAGCAATGATAGACAACTTGCTCAACGGAGTCCAAATGCAGTGGCTCAGTGGTTAAATGAAATCTAATTTAAGGCTGTGTCCTTCCCTCCCATGTACTCCTGTCCCCCCGAGCTGTCTTCCTGTGCATACACAGCCCTTATATTCCCCAATGAGTGTTCATTGGAGAATACAAAGGCTGAAATCTGACCCAGAGCAGGGATCCCTGATGCAGAATTCTGTGCTTTGCTGGCCCAAGACTGCCACAATTATATGTTGACAGCGGAGTCATCAGGGAAGCACATACTTAATAGAAAGCAAAGCCAGCGGAAATATGGCTTATAGAGACATTTAAAGAGGTGATAATCTTGTGAAAACTCAAAAAAGATACTCAAGTGTTTTGACACTCAAGGGTAAAGGCCAGCAAAACAAAGTGTTACAAAGGTATTGCCAGCATGCTTCAAAAACAATTGTCTTTTTAAACACAGACAACAGTGAAGATGTAGAGGTACAACTAAAGGGAAATACATGCTATAAGTACAGTGTTTTTTTTCTTGTGAATAATGCATCCCATACACTGGACACATCAAATTATTAGGGCTGCCAAATGAAGGCAGCTTGGCTGCTGACAACGTACTAGTACATCGGGAATTAGGTCAAGGATTGGATGGAAGGATGCACCCAAAGGAAGAGTGATACCCAATGTTCACCTTCAAAGAAATGATTAGCCTCTTCCACTGTGTCTACTTACTGCATTTTATTCTAGCACTACTGGTACATCGTAAGAGATAATGTATAATCAGGGCAATGATGAAAATGTTGGTATTCTATTTTTAGTATTATAATGTTCAATTTGTCTGGTTTTAGGTTTTTTTTTTTTTTTTTAAGGTAAAAAACTGGGACTCTGGTCAGATTTTAGATGGAGCTCAGAACAGATTTTACAAAATGTGAACATTCCTCTTCCCTGAAGAAAATAAGCATGACCATTTGGAAGTTCATCATGTTAAATAACATGCTGAGGAACTCAGTTAGGGACATATCACCAAGAGGAAGACTGATTGTTAATGGAATCTGAATTAGCCTAGCTGTTCCTCTTGGTGACTGTAAATAAAGCAAGAAGCCATTGCTCTACCCACAACCCCAAATAACCTCATTTTAAAATTTACTTCTGAGGAGTTGGCATTTTAAAAGGTATTAAAAGTGACTTGCATATGTATCTTCATACTCCTCCTAATCCATCTGGTAAGGAGGAATTAGCTCATTTTAAAAGGTCCTCTCCAATGTTCTTTGTATGCATGTTTTTCCTATTTATAAAATAAATATATTTAAAAAAAGCATAAAGCTATTTCTTCCCTTACAGATGAAATTATGGCGTTGCATCTTAGGTTGGGATGAAATTAATCTTTTAAATTTAACACGCTGGCAATGACTATATTGGATTCCAACCAGGGGAGCTGGTTGTTTCCCCAACACCTCAATATTTGTTGAACATCCATAATCAATTGGAAATGTTAAAAAGCATTTGGATAAATATTTAACAGGATGATATAAAGGACCCTTCTTAATCCATTACATAAACAGGAGATACTCTCTACTCTGCCAAGTGCCCAGTTTCATCTACCTGCAGAAACACAAAGACAGCATGATCCAGAGATCACAAGAAAGAACAGGAGGATTTTACAAGTGGAGTCAGTGTCTTTATAGTTACAAATGCCACACTCCTCCTGGTAAGCCATCTAGTTCAGAAATCTACAGCACACACATTACAGCGTCTTGGAAACTAGACACACATCTTATCTCCTTACATGCCATTTGGCCATCACAGATCCAGTAGGAGCCCTATACTTTTGACTATTAGATGCTAACTTGTAGACACCTGTATTCCATGTTTATTGGGGCAACAGGGAGCAACACAGGTGGTACTGTCCAACATCTGCATCGTTGTTATATGCAACCTAATGGAAGCAGACATAATATGGAACTAGTGAAGTTCTGCAGGATTCATTTATGGTCTTCAGGGAACAGAATCAACCAATGTGATAGTTACCTGCAAGCTGCAGGCATTCCCTATAGTGTTAGAGAGAATATACAAAATACCAGTATTATCTATCTGCCCCCTTTTGCAGTATAAACAATGGATTACCAATAGCTATAGTTGTGCTGGACTCAACTTCTCTGCACAGTAGAGTGGACAAAGGATTGGGCTGAAATCAGCTGCATGACTGCCCCTGGGGTCTGCCTGAAGATCGCAGAGTAGACATGTAATTTACTCCTGGTAGCTACAGTAGGTCCACCTTTCATATTCAAGTAGGGGCATATATACTACACATACAACAGTCATTATTTCTCGTATGTAGATAAGAAAGTACAAGTGTTTCTGTCCAAAAGTGGGACAGCTATATGCTACATATAGTCAGCTGGGTGCCCCAGGGAGCTACCAGTACAGATTATGACACACTGTACCTAGCAATATTCAGTTCACTGTAGTGGTATAATTTATTGTAGAAACTAGCATTTTTACTTAGAGGCATGGGAAAATCCACAGAGTACCCACTTTGGGTATTGAAAACGACACCCGATATGAAATACATTTGTCTGCAATCCACACAAAACCGCACACATTGTATCCACTTGTGTTCTGTCATGGGGCAAACTTGGATACAATATACCCATCTTTGACATAAGTGGCAACAATAACAATAAGGCTTTTCTTTGTGAGAAGGGGCCGATTTAATGCATGTCTTGGGGGTCCACATTAGGACTTCTGTATATACTGGATGGATATTGGAAAAATGCCCTCTATTTCCAAGAAAGCTAAGAAAAAGGGAGACTTTTGAGAGGTGAAGAGTTTTTGCCCTTTTTTTTTATTGCCCTTCAAACAGGTAACCCAAGCACGCAAGCAAACAGGGATCTGCAGCACAGGCAGAGCAGCAATCTCTCAAGCAGCACTTTCCGTAAACCTGGGTGAACATCTGGACGGCAGCCATTTGGAATGAAGAGTTGACTCTCCTGCCCGCTGCACTGCAGCGCGGCACTCACCAATCACCCTGGGGCACTCCTCCTGATGTGGAGGCTCCCACTGACACGTGAGCTGGGGACAAACAGAGACTTATCCTCTTCCATTTGCCTGCAACTCATGTTGCAAGCTGCACTTGCTGGGTTTGCCACCGAAAACACAAAGCTTCCTCCTCTGCATCTCCTGATGCATGTTTAAAAAAAGCCGCAAGGCCCTTCACACAAGGTTCGTGTTCTTATTGTTTGCTTGAGCGTTTCTGATTTGTTGGGGGAAGAAAAGACCCTTGATGTACGAAGTTGGGCTTAACGCCCCAGAGCCCAACTCTCCCAAGGTAACTCACTGCTTCAGGGTACTTTACCTTCGTGTGGGACTGGGTCTTGATGGAGCCGTATTCATATTTCTTCTTTCCGCTGCCTTATTAATATCTGAAAAGAATAATCAACCCATCTGTTCAATGCTACGGAATAAAAACAAGATCGTCAGCACATTTCAAATGAAAGCAACAACAAAAAATTACAATGACAACCAGATGGTGTAAGAAAATCCATTCAGCAGAGACACACTGTCACTTGGGCAATTTTTATTAAGTTAAAGCAGTACATTGTCATGGCTTGGTAAGGAATGCTCCCTCATTTCTAGATAACTCATAATTTGTATAAAACTGATTACTTCAATACTTTAACACTGTGTCAAACCCCTAAACCTAACACCTTCCCCTTCCAAATAGACAAAGGTTGTTTTTTAAACTCTTGGAAAGCCAGCTGTAAGATGCTTTTCTGGGGGGAGTGTGGGGAAAGATAAGAAAAGAGGATTAAGAGAGGGGAAACAAAACAAAAAGAAACCCAAAGACAATTCTATTTTATGTTACAAGAAAGTTAACAGTCAATTGGAATCTTAAGTCTTAAACTTCCAACAGTTGATGAAGCAGAGTCTTCTTTTAGTATACCTCCTGTTGCATGCATTCCACTGAATAGAATATTCCAGAATGAGATGCAGGAAAGAGATGGATTATTATTTTTTAAACACAGAATATGATCTGTTAACATTTACAACCTTCACAGATAGATGACTAAGAATAAGAATCATCACTTGGTATATCAGGTTTAGGTAATAAAACACTCCTCATAACAATTTCCTCTTTAGAGAAGCTTGGTACCGACAACTAGGTAAGGTGGAAAGAACAGTGGAATCACAAGCTTTGTGCAAAGCCGATCTGTACTGTTAAAGCATGCTTTGCTAAAAGCAACCTTGCTTTGCGAAAACTGAAGTGAATACTAAAAGCACCGTATGTAAGAATTGATGAGATATCTAGAGAAATGTACCATTCTATGTCTAAAAATAGTATCTAACCATTTTATATGACTTAAAGTAGCTTATTTAAAATTTCATATTTCAGTTAAATGAGTAAAATTGCTTCCCCTTATTTTCTATTTAGTAGTTCAGTAATGTATCTAATAACATGAAATTGTGTTACACACTCACATAGAGTGGTTTAAAATAGTAATTATGTATTTAAAAAATTCCCAACCAGATCCCTATCACATGAAAGATTCTAGTAATAACAAGAAACTTAGAGGTCTGGTATAGTCTTTACCCAGATACGTTGCTGACCTTTGAGTTTCTGAGCTCCCGTTCAAGTGAGAATAATCTTCAACTCCATTTAAAATCAGAAGCTTCTTTATATTATATCTAGGAGGAGAATGGTTTTTGACAAAACTGAAGATAACACAAATCTAAATAGAGCAGCATATTCTACTTGAACTGCTTTTTACCTTTTCAATTAAAGAGACACTAGCTATATCCAGTGACTCCATCCAAATCACAGCAACCTTGTATAACGGAGTAGAACTGCCCCACTGTAGCGTACTAGCTATAGTTCTATTTTTTAAAAGCCAGGAAGTATTTTCTGTATAGGACCTGGCTAGTGTTATCTGAACATGGCCTTGGTATTTCATGTGGCACTTTCATAACTTACAACTCTTAAAATTCACTAATACCTGAATTACATATCACATAAGGCAGGAAGGTTGGGCAATCTACTACTTCCGTAGTGATACTGCCTCAGAAACCCAAAGGGGGTCACCATGAGTCGGGGCCGACTCAACGGCACATAACAACAACAACAAATAGGGAAAATCTAGTTCTTTTCTACATAATTGTGAAGAATCCCAGTTCAGGTTAGAAGGACCTACTGATCTAGTCTGCTCATTTACTTTGCACCACCAGAGAAAAGTGTAAATATGTTTTTTATTATTTAAATAGTTTAAAAAGTATCTCAAATACTAGGCACAGGGAGAAAAGATTGAGATCTTTCAAGTAAGCACCATATCACCTAGCAGGATTCTATATATCATTAAATGGTCTCGTGAATAAAGAAAACTCATCTAAACATAGACTTGACCTGGCAAAAATTTTGGTCAGAGTACAGGGCATATGGTACAATGGAAGTTTCCAAACCAAAAAGAGTATTACGCTGTATAATTCTATGCAGTTCTCTGAATGCCTACATATAGGATCAAAGTGGTCATGTATTACACATCTTCGGAGCAAAAGTGGTTCTAAATGAAATGTAAATATTTTATTTTGAAGGTTGGTGAAAATTTACTGCAATTACTTGAAAGATTAAAAAAATACTTAAGACTGTATCTTTAAACCATTTTTATTATAATTTGACTCTTGGTATATATTTTCACTGAGTAGTCCAAAGCAATTTTGGATGGTGTTACTTACTATTTGTTCCTTCTGCAAAAAAGAGAACTTGACCATTTTCTTAATTTTAGGGGTCATCAAGTTTTCACTATGGCTTGTTAAGTACTTGTTTATATCTTTCTATTTAAAAGTTTCTTAAACATTCATTTTGGGTGAGACAGGAGAAAATGGAAATTTGTAACAGCTTCCTTTTCATCCAAGAGGATGGCTAAAGCTAGGATAGGGTTGGGGAATTTTCAGTGAGAATTGTGGAAACAAAGCCACCATCATCACCACCAACCTCCATACACAAAATCCTTTCCCATGTGCCCACAGAACTTCTGAAGAACCTATGTGTTCAGAAATAAAGGAAGAATAGAGAAGCTACCAAAAGTACGAGTAATTGTAGGGAGCTGATTATCGTACACAGGAAAGACTGAAGAAGCTGACAAAAAATGGGCCCCATCACAATTCTGTCACACAATTTGAAAACTTATCAACTGGAGGTTTGTATGAACGTGCTTTTCGTTGAAAATGCAAATACTGGGACTAGTAAAGGGGCTTTTGTACTGAATAGTTTAATTAGATTATTTTCTTCCTAAATTCTTACAGAAATATATAATCTATACAGAGGAAACAGAAACGATATTAATATAAAGCAGAAGGGGAAAAAAGAAAGGAAAAGGAATTTGGGGCCCTTTCTGAACACCAGGCAGGGAATCTCTGATCTGAGAAGAAAGAAGTTTACCAATAAGAGGGCAGTGGCAATCTGGCTTCTTCCCTCTTACTAAGACCAAAAGTCAGTGTCTCAGTATCTCTTCCACCTCAGCTGGGGTAGTACTTCGACACTTTGCTAATTATATAAGCAACATGAATGTCATGTAAAATCACGGTAATCACCAGGGAATGCTTAACCTTGGCTCTATAATTTCCAAGTCTCTCTTTACAATTTCCAAGTGGTCTTCTGAAAAATAGTTATAAGCAAGATAAGAAAAATACTTTCTTTTTATAAAAGGAAAATAATCGAGAAAACATGATGCTATACAGGAAATATCAGAGCTGTTTTAAACCACAAAGGAATGGGGTGAAGAACTCCAAAGAAAGACATAATACTTAATCTACAATTTATTTTAGACTAATATGCCAGACAGAGTTCACACAATGGTCCTTGGATAATACTATAAATAAAAAAGCATGTTTCTTTCATAGTACTAAGAACTACTTTGCCCTATTTTTTAATTGTACCATTATAAAGCAAGCCCCTATTTTCACCTTAAAATCAATTTTTATATTTCATAGGCTCTAACTATGAAAGACAATTGAGAACTAGAACCAACAAGAGCAGTAAGAACCACAACACTCTGGCAGTACCACCACTGGCTACTGAAAGAAACCATAGTCAATAACTGACTACAAATAAAGTAAAACAAAACTCCCCAAAAGGCTTAGCTGGAAATCAACCAACAATCAGGAATTACTGAATTGGAATTACACTGTGACAAAGATAATGCCACTTGGAAAACCCCACTGACAAGACAGCTAATATCATACATTAAACTCCCCAAACTGGGAGGGGACATGACAGGACACTTCTCATTTAAACTACATAAATGTATACATATGTTTGATGTTATATAGTAACATCAGGGATACTGTAATGTGTTGTAATGAGGTACTGGTAAGAGAATGCTTTGCTTGCTGTTTCTTAATCAACACTAGGGTCACTCTGAATACTACACATTTCCTCATGTTTGATTATCTCTAGCATTTCTAAGTAAAATAATTTTTACATTTTCAATTGTATTAGAATTTATTTCTAGGAAATGGAATGGGGGAATAATGATAACTTATATTTATAGAATGCTTACTCTGTCCGAGGGCCTATACTAACAACAATATATACATTACCTCATTCAATCCTTTTCACAACCTTTGGAGTTAAATACTCGTATGATCTCAATTTTCAAGTGAGGAAATTTGAGGTTTAAAGAAATCAAGTGATTTAGCTGAAGCCACAGGATTATTAGGAGGCTGAGCTGGGACTCTAATGCAGGTCTGACACCAAAGAGCTTATTATGCTCTGTTGCCTCCAACAGTGAGTGGAAAGACATGGTTTCCATCTAGAACTCTCTTGCTAGGACTCCCTGATCAAATACTGACAAAATCCGGAAAAGGTCCAGTCGAGGCTAGATACTGATTATTAGGTTCCAATGTCTAAGTGGCCCAGAGACACCCAACAGGATAAAACTCACTGCCATTAACTGTAGGATTCGACTCATAGTGACCCCTCCTTGGGTTTCCAAGGCGATATCACTACAGAAGTAGATTGCCCAACCTTCCTTTTGAAGAGTGGCTGGTGGGTTTGAACGATCAGCCTTCTGGTTAGTAGTCAAATGCCTTAGGCACTAAGCCACCAGAGCTCCTTATTCAATTACCACTCCAATTTCTATGCCCAAACTACGACATTTGTGGCTTCCACTACTGATATTCTATTCACTTAAACTTTTTAGACAAAAATATTCTATCAACATTTTCTTTCCTGCCCTTTTCACCTTTGAGGAAAGAGCACCTGGCTGGGGATCATTATATCTGTTTCCAGTCCTACTTTGGGGAATTTAGTCAGTTCATTTGATATCTCTGAATCTATTATTTCCTCCTTCTAAAATGGATATTCCACCTATGTTAGCTTTGTTGGTTCAAGGAAAAAAATAAGCCAAGAAAAAAACTACTACTTTGGATTCACAGAGATTGAGCTAATCTAAAATGAATAAAAAAGTCTGAGCTAAAAAAAATTTAAAGTACAGTTTTATTTAAAACAAGCAACATTTCAACTAAAATGCACAGGTAGAGAACCTTAGAGAAACTAATTTAATGAACTTGAAAGGGTAGTTTATAATTAGTACATCAAATAAACTGATTCACCGTTTATTTGCCAAATGCCTATTAAGTGTTATATCCTGTATCACCTGTAAGGGATGAGACTAAAGTCCCTGCCTTAACGAGTTTACTGTCTAATAAAGGAAAGAGGCATAAATATACAGATAAAGTCAATATAATCCGAAGTGTGATTATAACAAAGATAATGGAGTTCTAAATCCCTAGGCTAACATGTTGTTCAAGTCCAGACGCTCCTCAGAAGAAAATCTAGACAATCTACTTCCAAAAAACCAGCCACTGAAAACCCTCTGGAGCACAGTTCTATTCCGACACACACGGGGTTGTGCGGAATCAAACTCGACTTGATGGCAACCGGTAATGATAATTAACTTTGTGTATGTGCGTGTCAGGGGAGAGGAACAGGGCAGGGAGGAGACTGGGAACAATAGGGAGGTGTTGGCAAAGCAGGGAAGGCTTAAAAATAACATTTAAGCTGGGCCCTGAAGGATGAGTAGGAATTTACCAGAAAGAAGGTCAGTGCAGCACAATAACAGTAAAGGAATGGTGTGAAGGACATACTCAGTTAGAAATGCTACAAGAAATGTAGTGTAGAGAATATGGGGACAGGCGGAAGAAAGGACAACAGAATGACAGATGATACCAGAATTGGACTAGATGTAGATGGACAAAGATGTTCACTTCAGAAAAGGAAGAAATTGGTGGCAAGAGGACCTGTTAGCTAGTTAGGAACCAAACTATCATAAACAGAATCTAAGTGAAGCCAAATTAAAAGAACTTTACTGTATGTATGTATGTATAAATAAATGAGATAGAGGGATTATTCAAACCTAAGAAATTAAAAATGTTATCCATTATGGTTTGACTCTGAAAATACTAAAAAGACCACTTTACCTTCAATAAAGGAATATCAAATAGGCTGATGGCTAGAGGAGTCAAATTATTAATAGCTACCAATCTATCGGGAGCTCTGGTAGCATAGTGGCTAAGACACTTGCCTGCTAACCAGACGGCGGGCGGTTCAAACCCACCAGCCACTCCTCGGAAGGAAGGTTGGGCAATCCTACTTCTGTAGTGATACTGTCTCGGAAACCCAAGGAGGGGTCGTTATGAGTCGGGTTTGACTCGATGGCACATAACAACACCACCACCACCACCAATCTATCAGTTCAATCCATTGTTCCTTATTTTAATATACATACATACATATTTCCCCCATTTCCTATACCACATTTCTTTAATGAAGATATACCAGCCTCACCTGGGAAGAGTGTTAAAAATTAGATTTCCAGGCCCAGTCTCAAACTTTTGGAATCTGAAGATACAGTCTAGGAATCTATATTTTAACAAGTTTCTCAAGGGATCCTTAGTAGGTGTTTGAGAACTACTGTTTGATGATCTATTTATCCTTTTAGCTTATATATTAATAACATATATTAAAATAATACATACTTAGGTCCTCCATTTAGAAATTTCCCTAAACCCCTATGTTCAAGGGGAAATAACTCATTAACATAATGTTGCAATGAAATGTTACGACAGTTGCTAAGACCTGTAAAAAATATAATCCATGATAATAGTACAGAAGTATAATCACACTGTTACTTCCCAAGGAAATGGAATTATCAATCTGAGTTTCCAGAGTACTAAAAATAGTAATAGCAACCATCTCACTGTAAGGTCAACACCTCCCTCCACCAGAGGACTGTGCTGTCTCCCACTTTTCAATTCCATCTGATCATTTAAAAAGTAAATGAACTTTACTGAAGATGTAAGCTTCTTCCTCCAACTGCCCAATCATAAAAAGGCAGGAAAAATATTAACCCAAAACTGCCAACTAAAGTTTAAACTCTACAAACAAGAACTGTCAGCATTGTTCTGCTTAGAGCTCCTGCTGCTGCTTTAAGGGATTCTGTGTTCATATCCAAATGAGAAAAGAGAAAAATGGCCACACCTATCTTTTCACATCCACACCACTAAAAGCAAACTAGAGTCAATCTAAAGTTAACAAACAGATGATGGAATCTTGGTGGGTCTGCTTTCTTTGTTCTCAGGAAGGTGAAAGCATCTTACTGGTATGAATGGAACAGGGAAAGCCCCATAGTCAACTATTCCTAACACCTCTAGTTCAAACTATCACTAATTTGCTTAAAACGAACCATTAATGTAAAGCTAACCATAAACCAGAGCTGTCCATTAGTAATCTGAGGTATAAATAGATATTACTAGAACTTACTTCAACCTTCTATTTCCCAGGGAAAATTAATTTTCTAAAGCCCTAAGTCAAGGGTGTTCTCAAACTTTAATGTGCAATAGTCACCCCTGATCCATGGTTTTGCTTTCCACTGTTTCAGTTATGTGCCATCCGAAAACATTAACTGAGCAGTGTGATGAAATTTCGCTGTCCCACCTGGGACATGAATTATCCCTTTGTTCAGCATATCCATGCTGTATGCCACCCATCTGTTAGTTACTGTTGTTAATCTCTTACTGTGCCTCCTAATTCATAAATTAAACTTTATGGCTGTTGTTGTTGTTGGTGTTATGTGTCATTGAGTTGGACCCAACTCATGGCCCTCCTTGGGTTTCCAAGGAGGTATCACTAAGGAGGTAGACTGCTCAACCTTCCTTCCGAGGAGTGGCTGGTGGGTTTGAACTGCCAGCCTTCTTGCTAGCAGTTAAGTGCCTTAGGCACTACACTATCAGAGTTCCCAAACTTTATCAAAGGTATGTATGTATAGGGCAAAACAGTACATATACAGGATCTGGTACTATCTGAGATTTCAGGCATCCTTGGGGGTCTTGGAACATATTCCCTGTGGATAAGGGCGGGGGGGGAGGGGACACCCACCACTGTACATAAAACACACCTGGGTAGCTCTTAAAAGGCAGATTTCCTGGAACTTACCTCCAGAGACCGGTCAGTTGGGGGACAGGGAGCTTCATCTAAGAATCTGTATTTCCAACTAGCTGTTCTGGTGACTCAGATGCATTTTTTTGGGGATCAGATTTTGATAAATACTGCTCTAAGTTAAGTTTCCCAAAGACTGTGAAAGGTTCAGTCATACACCAACTCTTCACTTACCAACATTCCAAAGACCAGGTCGTTATGTGAAAATTGGTGTTAACGTGAAAAGGGAGGATGACCACATCAGATCACAAAATGGAGAATGGCCACATCATTACATAACTGCCAAACCACTGAGAATCATGGCCCAGCCAGGGTGACACATAACCTTAGCCATCACAGCCAGCATCACCCTCATCTCACACGTTCGTCCTTAATGTGTCAAACATTCAGATTTTTCACCATTGCTGATGGATGAGATGGTTGATAAGGAGAAGGTGTACATTTTTAATCATTAGTTTTAAAAAAAATCATGTTTCTTATTTTTAATATAAAAAATAATTTCTGAAGAAAATTAAAAGTGATTTTTGTGTATCATCTGACCTTAAACATTTCATAACAATCTCAATCTCCAAGCACATAATTAAGTACGTGCACTTAAAGCCAAATTATTCATAATTCAAAATTCTCAAAAGTTTCCCCACTATCTGCAAGACCAACTTAATCTTCAGTAATTCAATCATTCCAGATTTACACCAGGGGAACATTCAAGGCATTTTATAGATCTCATGATCTAAGGCTTTTTAACTGTACTTCAGTGAAATGTAAGTTACCCTGATCCTTGTTTAGAGTTGCCAATCTTTATATAGGTCAACATGTTGTTTTAAATATGAAATAAAGGGAAAAGATTCCTTTGGTATGAACAAGTTCTGATTCTCTGAGGGGAATTACTTTCTTAACATAAAAGTAATCAGTCCATTTGACCTATTACCGTTATTTTTTTAGTGACTAGATAAAGAATGAAAATGACCACCTCTATAAATATTCATATCTGTTGGTAATAAAACCACTATTTAAAAAGCAGCAGGCATGCTGGTATTATACATTTAGCTGTCAGTGTACTTCATAATGCCTTAACGTGCAGCTGCTTCAGACAGTGGCCTTACTCTGATCCTTTCATTAATGCTTCTCATTAGTGAGAATAACAAAGACGGTCATTTTCTATTGGTCACTTCCCTTTTAACTTCTTGACACTTTAACTCTGCTTAAGCAGAACAGTCTAGACAAATGTGAATGTTGTTCACGGGACAAATCTTCTGGCACTAAAACAGCTAACACAGATTTAAAAGCACTTGTCTCAAAGTCACACTGTAATCAATAGTAAACTACAAGGTCTAGAAAGGAAACACTAATAGAAATAACGGTTAATCTGGGGGAACATATAGTACCTCAAAGTTTCATGGGAGGGCAGTGGGAGAAAGGCATAATGAGGTCTCCCTCTCTCAGACATCTACACTGCACTTGTTAAAATCTCTGACAAGTTCTACAGTAAAGGGATCATTTTACCTCAACATTTCCCTTTTTTTTTTTTAACAATTAAATCTTCTCTTATAATATCTTGAATTATTCTATTAAATAAGTGATCTTGGGCAAAAAAAATCTCACCTAAGCCACTGTTTCCTCATATGCAAAAAAGATATAACAAAAATAACAGCCTACCTACCTCCCACGATGGGCAGGAGCAAATGAGTTGATATCTGTAAACCATACGCACTGCAAACTGTGTGTTATCATTACTGCTACTAATAGTGAATCTAGGAATGGATCTATCTTTCTTCAAGTGGGGAGTCAAAAACAGGAACAATGTAAACTGAAGGGATACAAAAAAGTCTATTTCTTCCTAATGTTTTCCATTCTTAAAGGCACTGCCATCTGCAGGCCACAGACAAGGAATACTTGCACCAGTTATTTAAAATGAAGTTTCAAAACGTCAAGCTCTTTCTCCCCAGACTTCTAAAGCCTCTTCCAAAAGATACCCATTCTCTGCTTTGGGGCACTGGTAGAGGAGGCTTCCATTTGCTAAGTTCTGAAACCCACTGTTGAGTCAAAATTCTCCTTTCTTTTCTACACAGGACCTGCTGCTAAGAAACTCGATGATCTTAGTCTTACATACATTGTACTTTTTTTTTTTTTTTTCAGACCAAAGTAACCCCAAAGGGACAAGGATTTTTTTTTTTTTTTTAATTTTTTATAAACACAGCATTGTGGGGAAAACCCTTGAATGGCCCAAGTTGACTTTTCTGAGATTCCTTTCAATGAATTAAACTGCCCTCTCTCACACAAAGCATACTAAAAAATAAAGATACTAAAAATAAAAGGATATAAACTTATCAGTAAGTTAATTTGTCAACGTCCCCTTTAAAGGTAGAATGTTCATAGGCATGTAACAAATGAACCACCTGGACCTGGAAAGACTGCTCCAGTGAGCCTCCAAACATGGTTTTCCCAGCACATTTTTCAACAAAAAATCTGTATTTCTATGTTTTAGGTTAGGAATATGTGTCAAAGGTTTCAAAGATTATCTGGAGAGTGACAAAACAGAGAGATGAGTTTAGAGAAAAGCAAAGAAGCCAGAGTGAAGGAAGAAAGTGAAGACAGTCAAATGATCGTCAATACCCACAACGAAAAGTGTGGGCTTTACTGGTTCCAAAAAGTCAAAACAGAGTTAGTTTTCACACCCAGACTGACTCATACAGAAAATGTTAAATCTGGAGTGGTCAGAAACCAAAAAAACTCCCACAGCGTTTGCAGATTTTAAGAACTACAACAACGCTGTCAGAAAATGGAGGTGGCACACCAGTGCACTGGAGCTCTCAGTTCCTGCAGTTCGCTGGGAATAACACTTATAAGTCAATAATGACAACAGTTTACGACGAGAAAGGCTTATGAGTGTGTCATTCCCAAAGATCCCAGGGCGTTTCATGGAACCTGCTTTACCCCAAGAGAAAATTCTGTACACAGAATGAAAGGCAGAAGGGTTACAATTAACTCCATACTCCCAGGGCAGCGTTTTCCAAAGTGTGGGACGCAAAATAATTTCAGGAGGAACAAAGACGCAATATTTTTTTTATATTTAGGCATTTATTGTTTTTATGAGCATCCGAAAAATAACTGGCCTTCCATTATACGGTTTGTGAATTGTTTCCGCTTTAAATACATACATTTAAGGAGAAAAAAAAAATGTTTTAAGAAAAATAACATTTCGTAAATAGCAGTAGGGGTACACGGACGAAAGGGCGCAACACGAGACTGGAATTTGGGAAACGCAGAAAACAAAACAAAAAATCCTGCTAAAAAGAGCCCCTGGCCTGTTGTTGGGGAACAGACTGTGCCTTTGGTCATCAGAAGACAGGTCTGAGCGCTGGCTCTGTCGCGGGTATCGAGCAATTCTCGACCCCGTTCACCGGGCCTGGGGTCTGCGTCTATAGTATTGGCGCGGATATCGGTGTTACAGGACAAGACGCCTCGAGGATGCAGTCATAGGGTGGCGGCGATGGAGGACAGTGCTCTATACGACCACTGCGCCGCAGGCCCCGGAAAAGGTCCGGTGAGACGGGCGCAGCGGCCCTTGTTCGAATCCCGACTGCGCCACCGAGTCGCTGAGACCCTGCGGGCGAGCGACTTCACTCGACCATTTCGAGAACGGCGGGGGTGCGGAGCGTGCAGCCCTACCCTACAAAGAAGCTTTGAATACTGATTGACGGTTCGTGCACTGATAGCGGCTGTGGTGCGGCGGCGCCCCGAACCCGGGCCCACCGCAGGCCGCCCGACCCGCAGGGCCTTGACTTGACGAGAGCTAGAGAAGGCCGCGCCCCGCACAGGGCATGCGCAGCTTTGCGCGCGCCCAGAGGCAGGCAAGGCCGCGGCCGCGCGTCGAGCGGGCCTCCCGCCTCAGCCTCCCTATCTGGCCCTGGCACCTCCCCCCCTTCAACCGCCTGCCCGTCCACCCCGCGGTTCGGCGGACGGCCACCGCTTCCCGGCACTCACCGCTACCAGCACGGCGGACTTTCGGCCTCTCCTTCTCCTCAGGCCCGCCGATGCCGCCTCCGCCTCAGCCCACCTGCCCGCCGTAGGACAAAGGCGCCACCAACAGACCGGCGCGAGCACGAGGCAATGGCGGCCAGGGCGGAGAGTGGAGACGGGGGCAGAGGGCGCGCACGCAGCGGCAGGCGCAGCAGTGTCGCGAGACCGCGCAGTTTTACGGCAGGGCTGAGCAGGGGCGTCGATCTCCTTAGCAATGGGGGCAGGGAAGTGGCTCTAGGGCGGCGGTTGAGCACGCGAGGGGTTGCCTAGTAACGGCGTTTCCGGCTGAGGATGGGCGCCAGACTTGGCCCTTCCTCCCCAAAGGACCTGAGTGAAATCCACTCTCTTCATTTGAGTGAAATCATTACTCCTTAATTGTGGGAATAGAAAATGTAAATGCTCAAATCCTTTGATTTAGACTTGCACAAAATTAAAAAAAAAGTATACATCATAATATTTGATAAAATTTTCAGTCAGTAAGGTACAGTGTGTCTACAAAAGACTAGTATATATAATCCTACCACAACCAGATCACATGAAACAAAGAGACCAGAGAAATGGAAGAAATGTTTTATTTAAATTTACACTTAAATAGGCTGTGTACCCTATTCGTTTCACTGACGACGCAAAAGCCTTCTGGAGATACATTCACAGTTATTTATTTTTTCCCAGAATATTCATTGAATGTCAAAAACAAATTTCCCGGAATATAACTGTCGACCGTGAAGCATGTAAAACGTTGTATTGTTCATTTAATCTGTAGAATATATTTCTTACAGGGAATAGAATTTGTTCACACAATTGTAAATACACTCTATTAATCACAGCCATCACTATATGAATCAGGTATGCTCTTTTCTTAGGAGACTTCTCAGACTCCATGATTGTTGTTGTCATGTGCCCTGGAGTCTGAGCCAACTCACAGTGTTCCCTCCTTGGGTTTCGGAGGCAGTATCACTACGGAAGTAGATTGCCCAAACTTCCTTCTGAGGAGTGGCTGGTGGGTTTGAACCTCCAGACTTCTGGTTAGCAGTCAAGTACCTTAAGCACTATGCTACCAGAGCTCTAGTTTTTATCCTTGTAAATGTTGTTAAGTGCCATTGAGTTGGCCCCAACTCACAGTGACTCCATGTACAAGAGAAGGAAACACTGCTCTGTCCTGCCCCATCCTCACAATCGCTGCTAGGTCTGAGCATACTGTTGCAGTTACTGTGTCCAACTATCTTCTTGAGGGTCTTCCTTTTTATTGCTGACCCTCTACTTTTTTTTTTTTTTTTTTTACCAACCATGGTGCCCTTCTCCAGGGACTGTTTCTTTCTGACAACATGATCAAAGTACTTAAGGCAACCTCATCCTCACTTCTAAGGAGCATTCTGGCTGTATTTCTTCAAAGATAGATTTGTTCTTTCTTCTGGCAGTCCATGCTATATTTCAATATTCTTCACCAACACCATAATTCAAAGGCATAAATTCTTCCTTGGTCTTTCTTATTCAGTGTCCAGCTTTTGCATGCATATAAGGCAATTGAAAATACCATGGTTTGGGTGAGGCTCACCTTAGTCTTCAAGTTGACATCTTTGCTTTTTAACACTTTAAAGAGATCTTTTGCAGCAGATTTGACCAATACAATACATCTTTTGATTTGATTTGATTTATTTTAACTTTTTGTTGTGATTTGGGTGAAAGGTTATAGAGCAAATCAGTTTTCCTTTCAAAAATGCATACATATTTTGTTTCGTGTCATTGATTGCAGTCCCTTCAATGTAACATCACCTGTCTCAGTTCCTCTCTGTGTTTCTTGTTTCCATTCCTCCTCCTCCTGCTTTCTAGTGTTCTTTCTGCCTTCTGAACTTTGTCCTTGGGCAAATGTTGCCCTTTTGATTTCATATGGTCGATTGTTCTAAGGATTGTATACCTCCTAGTGTTATTGTTCACCTTGTGGACCTGTCAGGGATCTCACCAGTCTTTGATCAGTAAGCCCGATCTCTTTTATGATTTTGAGTTTTGTGCCAACATTTTTTTCCTACTGTATCCAAGACCTTCTAATGTTACTGCTTTCAGAGCAGTTGGTAGTGGTAGCCTATATGTACTTGTGGGTATAGCTCCATTTTCCTTCTTGTACCTGTTCATGAAGTCAGACCAAACATGGGTCCCTGCCCAGTGCATACTCAGGACAAAACAATTTACATACCGAGTGATTAAGAGGAGAAAAAGTTATTTATTGCAAAGTAGCAATGCAAGGAGACGGGGCAGTACCGGAATCTTACTCCCTGAATGGCGGTTGAGATACAGCTTTTGTAAATTCAAAAGTGGGTTATACATATTCATCACAACTTCAGGAATTTGGGCTTGAATCAACTGAGGACTGGCTGAAGTTTCCTTTGCCTCGGTTTAAAGGGACAGTCAATTTTTAATGCAGTGCACTCGCACACCCAATGAGTCACATCAGCTTCCTGTCATCAGCTGATTGGGGCTTAGGCAGAAGGGAGAATGTCAGTTCCCAGCAACTTTGTTCCTGTTTGTCTCACTGACGTTGTCCACGGGCCAAGGTCAATTTTCCAGTTGTTGCCTGAGACACATTAACATACTTATCACCTGTTTCTAGAGGGATAGCATGGAAAGAATGTGTAAATTGACCTTTCATTCCATTCAGTTCTTAAGGAACTGAGTTATTATGCTTACTTACTTTTCTCCAAGCGAGGGTGGAGGGAATAGTTGCGCTTTCATCCTATTCAGTTCTTAAGGAACTGAGTTATCATGTTTACTTATCTGTCTTCAACCGGGGATGCAGGCTGAACTTTGATTCCACTCAGTTTCATTCAGCTTGCACGTTTATGTATGTATCCACTCATAAGTTATTGTTATTACAGGATTGTATATGTAATTGTGTTTAACTCTGTTGTCTTTAACTCTTGTGTTCCTCCCAGTGTCTTCCTTTGTCATTTTATGCTGACCTCCCCCTTATCATATATTGGTTTCCCCTTCATGCAAGTTAATACATGTCTGCTCTCTAATTAGTGGTTTATCTTCCCCTCCTCTGACCCCTGGTAACCATCAGAGAATATTTCCTTTTGTGTGAAAACCTTTTCTTGACTTTTTACAATAGTGGTCTCATGCAATAGAACAGGGGAATACGGCTTGGTTTAAAATCAGGAGAGGTGTACCTCAGGGGTCCATCCTTTCATCATACTTACTCCATCTGTATGCAGAGCAAATAGTCTGAAAAGTTAGACTGTATGAAGAAGAATGTGGCATCAGAATTGGAGGAAGACGCATTGATAGCTTGTGATATGCAGATAACACAACCTTGTTCATGGAAAGTGAAGAGAGCTTGAAGCACTTTCTGATGAAGATAAAAACTACAGCCTTCAGTATGGATTGCACCTCAACATAAAGAAAACAAAAATCGTCACAACTGGACCAATAAGCAATATTATAATAAATAGAGAAAAGACTGAAGTTGTTAAGGATTTCATTTTCCTTGAATCCATAATCAATGCCCATGGAAGGGAGGAAGCAGTTAAGAAACCAAGTGACATATTGCATTGGGCAAATCTGCTCTTCAGAGTGTTGAAGTATTAAAGGGCAAAGTTGTCACTTTGAAGACTAAGGTGCACTTGATCCAAGCCATAGTATTATTGCTTATTTATTTATTTTGGTATCAAGGTAAAGCTTGCTTCATAAAATAATTTGGTAGGATTCCATCCCTTTCTATGTTCTGGAATAGTTTGAGTAGGATTGGTATCAGTTCTTCTCTGATCATTTGTAGAATTCGCCAGTGAAACTGTCTGGGCCAGGGCCTTTTTTTGTTGGTAATTTTTTATGACCTGTTCAATTTCTTCTTTTGTTGTTGGTCTGTTTAAATTTTCCACCTCAGCCTCTGTTGGTTTAGGTAAGTAGTATGTTTCTAGAAATCTGTCCATTTCTTCTAGATTTTCAAATTTGTTATAGTTCTTCATTGTTGTTGTTGTTGTTATGTGCCATCAAGTTGGACCCGACTCATAGCGACCCCTCCTTGGGTTTCCAAGGCAGTATCACTATGGAAGTTCTTCATAGTATCCTGATATTATCCTTTTAATTTCTGTTGATTTATTGTGGTGTCACCAATTCATTTCTTATTCATGTTATTTGTATTCTCTCCCTCTTTTCCTTTGTTAAATTTGCCAATGGTTTGTCAATTTTATTAATCTTTTCATAGAACCAACTTCTAGTTTTGTTAAATTTTTCTATTTCTATTTTCTGTTGCATTTATTTCTGCTCAAATCTTTATTATTTCTTTTATTCTGGTGATTATAGGGTGGTTTTTTTTTTTTTTTTGCTGCTCTTTTTCTACTTGTTGGAGATGTTGAGTTAAGGTGTTGATTTTAGCTCTTTCTTTTTTGATATATACATTTATTGCTATAAATTGGCCTCTGATGAGTGCTTTTGCTGTGTCCCAAAGATTTTGGTGTGTTGTGTTTTCATTCTCATTTGATTCAAGAAATTTTTTAATTTCCTCACTTGTCAATTTATGTCTCTGGTCCCTGTTTACAATCCTGTAGTCTTATTTACTTTGGATACTTCCATAACTGGGTTGGTTTCTGGGTTATGTCATCATGTGTGTTAATGGTTGGTTGTTGTTTGCTGGTGTTGGTTCTCTGTCCAAAGGACTACCTTTCACATCTCTTGTGAGGTTGGTCTGGTTTTAACAAATTCCCTTAATTTCTGCTTGTCTGGAAATGTCCTAATTTCACCATCATATTTGAGGGACAATTTTGCTGGGTATATAATTCTTGGTTGAAAATTTTTTCTTTCAGCATTTTATATATACTATCCTACTGTCTTCCCACCTGTATGTTTTCTGTTGAGAAATCTGAGCTTAGTCTTATTGTTTGCCCTTTGTAAGTAACTTTTCATTTTTCCTGTGCTGATTTCAGGATTCTTTCTTTGTCTTTGGTTTTGGTGAGTTTGATGATGATATGTCTTGGTGATTTTCTTTTGAGGTCTGTCCTGTTTAGTGTTCATTGTACTTCTTGAATGGATATACTCTCATCTTTTATCATAGCAGGAAATTCTCTTCTGACAAATCTTTGACATTTTTCTCTGTGGTTTTATTTGTCTCTTCCTGTTCTGGAATTCTGATTACATATAGATTATTCCTTTTGATGGTACCCCA
>NW_006921636.1:10767437-10776496 GCF_000298275.1 Orycteropus afer afer | reverse complement strand
TATACTCTGGGTGGTACAAATAGTTAAGCACTTGACTACTAGTCTAAAGGTTGGTGGTTCAAACCCACCCAGAGGCATTTGGACAACAGTGCTGGTGATCTCGTTCTGAAGGGTCACAGCCTTGAAAACGCCCTAGAGCGTAGATCTACTCAGCCCACGTGGAGAGGCCCTGAGTCAGAATGGCCTCAACAGCAACTAACAACAACAGCACCTCAGTAAACATTTTTAAATATTAAAAGTTAGAAAAAACTAAAAAACCATAGAGGTTTGGAATCAAACAGATCTGGGTTCAAATCCTGGCTCTGTCCATTAATATCTGTGAGTGTCAAACCTCTTTCATACATTTGATGTCTTATTAAGCACCTACTACCAAAAAAACCAAAAAAACAAAAAAACCCCACCAAACTCACTACTGTGGAGTTGGATCTTACTCGCAGCGATCCCTCCTTGTGTTTCCGAGCTGGTATCACTATGGAAGTAGATTGACCAGTCTTCCTTCTGAGGAGTGGCTGGTGGGTTTGATCCACCAGCCTTTTGGTTACCAGTCAAATACCTTAGGCACTACGCCACCAGAGCTCTTGACTGGATAGCAATGAATCATATTTAAATCATTAATATTTTTTCCTCTTTATTTGAGATTAAGTTGCAGACATAATACCCTGTTACCCCTAAACACTTCAGCATGCATTTCCTGAAAACATAGACATTCTTTCAAAACCATAGCATAAAGATTAAAACCAGGAAATTAACACTGATACTGTATTATGTAATTTGCAGATCTTGTTTGAATTCCACCAAATGTCCCACGAGTGTGCTTTAGAGCAAATGAAATAAACCAAACGAAACCAAACAAAATAAAAAAAGCCCCACCTTTTTTTCTGGTCCAGGATCCAGTCTAGGGTTCCATGCTGCATTCAGTCTCCAAGACACTTTGTTCTCTTTTAATCTGCAACAGTTCTTCAGTCTTCCCTGTCTTTGGTGACCTTGACATTTTTGAAGAGTACAGACTGTTTATTTTATAGAATCTCCCTTATTGGGGTTTATCTGATGTTTCTTCATTGTTAGATTCAGTTTATGCATTTTTGGCAGGAATACACATAAATGATGCTGAGTTCCTCTCAGCCAGTGTATTTTTTTAAACTCTTTTGACTAGAACCATCTGCAACATTACGCACATAAATGCATTTTTTTTTTCCAGGCAAAGGGATTACAATTTCTTATTCCCAGTTCTCAGAGGGTTCACAGCTGGTCTTCATGGACATCTCTGGCTAATCGTGCCATCTGAGAGAAGTGAGGAGAGAGGTTCTGGGGGGGGGGGTAGGATGTGCTGCAGCCTAGCTTCACAGTCTTCCCTGCCCACCCTCCCAGGATCTGCCTGCCCTGGGGAATTCCCAGTGCGTTGTGTAAACTGATCCCTGACGCTCCAACTTTGTTGGCTTGTGGTTACTTGGGAAACTGAACATTTATGAGGCCTTAGCGGATAAGGACACAAGCTGTGGAATCAGACTGGACTGCATTCAAATATCTGCTCCATCCACCCAGGGGCACTGTGGAAGAAGGGTCTGGTGATCTGCGTCAATAAAGATTACATCAAAAAAACAAAAAGCCCTCTGGAGCAGTTCTATTCTGCTACATGGGCCTCCTAAGTCACAAACCAACAACCAAAACAAAATCAATGACACATATCTGCTCTGCCACTTCTTAGCTGTGCAAACTTGGGTTTGTTATTTTATCTCTTCAGTCTTTACCTTCTTCATCTGTAAAATGGGGATAAGGACAGTATGTAGCTCATAAACTCAGTTTGAAGTGAGTTAAATGAAGTGAGGTGGCATGCATTAAACTCTTAGAATAGTGCCTGGTTCATTGTGTGGGTGCCTCATCTCATAGATCTCATCTTCTCTGGTTCATTCATGATATCACAGTTTGTGTCTTTGAGTAGATTTGCTTGTGCTAACAGTTTGTTAAGCCACCCCTGGTAAGAAGAGGCTTTCATGGACTACTCTGCTTATGTGTGGAATAAACGGTATCTCCAGTAGCATAGTGCCTAAGGCACTTGACTGCTAACCAGAAAGCCGGTGGTTCAAAGCCAGCAGCCACTTCTCAGAAGGAAGATTTGGGCAATCTACTTCTGTAGTGATACTGCCTTGGAAACCCAAGGAGGTATCAGTATGAGTCGGGCCTGACTCAACAGCACATAACAACAACTATAACAACAACAAGTCACTGGAAGCTGACCAGTGAGCCTGACTTCCCCAGGACCTTGTAGTGGAGGGGACCATGTTGCAATGATATAGAGCTGACCCCAAAGTGAGATCCTGCCAACTAAGTGGATCAGAATGGGACTGCTCTCAGTAGGCACATCAGGTGTGTATTGAAAGAGGTGGCTCAGGGAACTACTAAAAGTCCACTCTCAAGTCCCTGTCAGGGAGTCCCTTTGGAAGGGTCATCTGGTTTGAAGCCCAGCCTCTATGACACATACTGTTTTTTTTTTCTTTCTTTCTTAAATACAACAGCAGCAACAATGAAAACATGTATTCAAGATACATGTATTCAAGGTACACAGATTTTGTTAGTAATGGGTAAGGTAATTTTGAATATTCTGACAGTTGATCTTGCAAAATTATATGCTTCATTTTTTTTTTTTTTTTGCAAGAACAATTTAGTTCACATTATTGAAGATAGTGATGGCATGGGTGGTTCAATGGTAGAACTCTTGCCTTTTGTGCAAGAAACGCGGGTCTGATTTGCAGTCGGGGCACCCTGTGTGCAGCTGCCCCTACCTGTCACTGGAGGCTTGGGTGCCGATGTGATGCTGAACAGGTCCAACAGACTCCAAGCTTAAGATGGAGTAAGAAGAAAGGACTGGTGATTTAATTCCAAGAATCAGCCAATGAAAATCCTATAGATCACAACAATGCAGACCACAACTGCTAAGGGGGGTGATAATCCAAGACCAGGCAGCGTTCTGTTCTGTTGTGCATGGGGTCGCCATGAGTCGAGGGCCAACTCCATGGCAATTTACTACAACAACAGCGTTGCATATCATACAATAACAATAACTAGGTTTTTAAGTGATTATGCATGCCAAGTGCTATTTTGAGGGGTTTACCTTTATTACCTCACTGAAATTCCCCCACTACTCTATGAGGTAAGTACTTGTACACACAAGTAGTAAATGGCCATACTAGAATCTACTTCATACATTTTGGTTCTAATGCAATCACTCCAAAGTTAACCACTGCACCACTACCTGATAAGCCTATGACAGCCGTGGAGGATGGCAGCCCAGGAAAGATGACTTTTTCTTACACTTTCAAGCACATTGAACTTTTCATGTATTAAAAATCTGAGCCCAGGATTCTTCTTCTTTTTTCCTGCGCTATGCACCTTTCAAAAGCTCTGCTCTTAGCCTCAAATCATCTCATAGTATTAGCTATCACATACATATTACAAGCTGGAAGAAGAGAAAAATGGAGGGCAAGAAAGAATGAGACTTCTGAGTTTGTCATTTTGAGAGGTCTTTCAGAAGCAGTCCATAAAACACTTCCAAGGCACTTCCCAGCACTTCTCATTAACTACAATTTAGTCACATGACCACACACAAGTTTGAGACTAGGAGATAGTTTTTTTTCCAGGTGACAATTCAGCTAAACACAACTAAGAAGAAAAAAAACAGAGCAGGTATTTGGTGGGCCTTAGTATTCTCTGCCACATATCAGGATACATAATCCTTTAAAAACTCCAACTGTGAATAAGCAGAAAGGAATTGGTTGTAAAATGGAGGATGGGAAGGTCAGAAGTGAGACTCTCTCTCTCTTTTTTTTTCTTGTGGGGCAGTTCTTTTCTTAGTAATTTGGGACATATCTACATATAAAGAAGAGCTCAAAAACGAAAGACAGTGGAATTTTTTTATTGAGCAAAATTCCTAATGAGATAGAAGAGAATGGATTTAAGAGAACAATTTTATATATGCAAACATTTTCTTATAAGTCGTGAGAATAGATACTGGTTTTAAAAAAAATCTTTGATATCGTAGTGAGAGATATAGAATCTCTTATCTTTGTAGGATAATATACATGTATCTTTCTTTCAGAATAAATTTCTCTTTTTTAATGCATTTTATTGAAACATAATTTATGTACAGTGAGATACACAAAACTAAAGTGACATGGGCCAATGCATTTTTTTTTTTTTGCACTGTTGCCTCCCCTGCCCTCCCACCCTTGGCAACCAACAAAGAAAGTTTCCCTCCCTATATAAACCTATCCTTGACTCTCCATAGCAACCAACTAATACTGTATTTGTCCTTCTGTGATTGACTTATTTCACTCAGCATAATGTCCTCCCAGTTCATCCATATTATGCAGTGTTTTGTATACACATTATTCTTTAGTGCTGCATAGCATTCCATTGTGTGTACATACCATAGTTTGGTCATCCACTCTTCCAGTGATGGGCACGTAGGTTGTTTCCATCTCTTTGCTATTGTAAATAGTGCAGTGATGAACATGAGTGTGCATATATCTGTTCCTGTCCTGGCTCTCACCTCTCTAGGATATATACCTAGTTATGGGATTGCTGGGTCAAATGGTATCTCTAATTCCAGCTTTCTAAGGAATCACCACTGGAGCTTGGTAGCATAGTGCCTAAGGCACTTGACTGCTAACCAGAAGGCTGGCGGTTCAAACCCATCAGCCACTCTTTGGAAGGAAGATGGGGCAATCTACTTCCGTAGTGACACTGCCTTGGAAACCCAAGGAGGGGTCGTTATGAGTCGGGTCCGACTCAACGGCACATAACAACAACAACAACAAGGAATCATCATACTGCTTTTCACAGTGGTTGTATCACTGTGATACAACCATGAGAATGAGCACCAGCAACTGCCCAAAGCTGATTCCTGCAAAGCGAAGGTGAGACAGCCCCACCAGCAGTGTATGAGAGTCCCAATCTCTCCACATCCCCACCAGCATTTGTTATTTTCTGTATGATACATACTTTTAAAAATGCTTTTATTTTTGCAGTGTTCCATCCCCACCCTTCCCACCCCTGGTAATCAACAAAGGAAGTTTCTTTCCATATATAAACCTTTCCTTGACTTTTTACAATAATGAACTAATAGAATATTTGTCCTTCTGTGACCGACTTATTTCACTCAGCATAATGTCCTCCAAGTTTAGCCCCATTATGTGGAGTTTTGCAGATTCTGCATTATTCTTAAGTGTTGCATAGTATTCCATTGTGTGTATGTACCATAGTTTGGTTTTCCATTCTTCAGTTGATGAGCACCTAGGTTGTTTGCATCTTTTTGGTATTGTAAATAGTGCTGCGATGAACATGAGTGTGCATATATCTGTTCTTGTCCCGGCTCTCACTTCTTTAGGGTATATTGCTAGTAATGGGATTGCTGGATCAAATGGTACTTTTAATTCCAACTTTTTAAGGAATCACTATACTGCTTTCCATGGTGGTTATGTCATTTTACAGTTCCACTTAGCAGCATATGAGAGTTCCAATCTATTCATATCCTTGCCAGCATTTGTTATTTTCTGTCTTGTTGAATTTTGCTATCACTGCTGGGGCAAGATGGTATCTCATTGTTGTTTTGATTTGGATATGACACATGATACCTATCAGTACAGTTCTGGACCATTGTGGTGGACAGAATAGTGCCCCTTTCCCAAAAGATGTTCATGTTCTAATCCCTAGAACCTATGACTATGTGACTTTACATGGAAAAAGGGACTTTGCAGATGGGATTAAATTGAGGATCTTGAGAGATTATTATTGTGGATAATCCAGGTGGGTCCTTATAAGAAGGAGTGTCTTAGTCTTATGGTGCTGCTATTACAGAAATACCAGAAGTGGGTGGCTTAAAGAACAGAAATTTATTTTTTCACAATTTAGGAGGCTAGAAGTCTGCATTCAGGGCACTGGGCCTATAGGAAGGCTTGCTTTCTCTCTGTGGGCTCTGGGGGAAAGTCCTTGTCTCTTTTCAGCTTCTGTTCCTTGGTGATCATGGTGATTTTCATGTGACATGGCATCTATCTCCTCCCATCTCTGCTTGCTTGCTGCCTTGTTTAATCTGCTCTTTTATATCTTAAAAGAAAGTGATTTAATACATACTCTACAATAATACTAATTCATTAATCCCAAATGAGATTATTTTGTTGTTATGTGCCACCGAGTTGGATCTGACTCATAGTGACCCCTCCTTGGGTTTCTGAGGCGGTATCACTATGGAAGTAGATTGCCCAACCTTCTTTCTGAGGAGTGGCTGGTGGGTTTGAACCGCCAGCCTTCTGGTTAGCAGTCAAGCGCCTTAGGCACTATGCCACTAGAGCTCCCAAATGGAATTATAGCCACAGGTATAGGGATTAGGATCTATAATACATCGTTTTTGAGGGACACAATTCAGTCCATAATAAGGAGATAGGAACGAGAGAGAGGTTGAGAGATTGAAGGAGGCTAGGCTGCAGCTTTGAAGATGGAGGCTGGAGTCTAATGTGATAGCTGTAGCATCAGACTAACTTCAGGGAAAATGAGAATGAGCACCAGCAACTGCCCAAAGCCGATTCCTGCAAAGGGGAGGTGAGACATCCTTCCACCTCCAACCTTCTTACTAATTCTCACACCACCTGTCTTGATAGCATACTCTGCTTTTCTGTTGGGTTTGATAATTCGTTGCAATGGCCACAGAGAACTCACAGACTGACTCATATTTATGTGGTTTATTAGGAAAGTAACAGGAGATCAGGATTAACTTGGAAGTAGCGGGAATAGGATCTGTGTGGGGAAGCACACAGGCAAGGTCTGGAAGGCTCCCCCAAAGTAAACAGCACATCTTCCTTCTTTAGTGTAGGACAGGTCTCTTTCTTTCTTGGCCAGCCATTCAGGCCTCCTGTCAGGCCCCTCAGGACAGGCCTTCTCTAGGCCCCTTGAGGACAGACCTTCTCTCAGTCCCCTTTTGAGGCTGGTCTTGGCCCCCGCTAGGGCCTGGCTTCAACCTCTACTTGGGCCTAGCCTCCACCCTGCTCAGGTAAGTGTTACAGCTTTTTGCGTCCATCGTTAAGTGCATGGAGACACCCACTCTGCCAGCAAGCTTCCTGCCCAAAGGCTTTTATTTTTCTCTCTGTGGATTGGCAAGCATACCACGCTGTCTCACACTGGTCTCCTGGTTCTGCTGCTGCTATTCCAGAGCTGTGTTACAACCTTTTCTGTCTCCTGGGTGTAGAAGGTTCTCAAATGCAAGGACCTCTAGTCTAAAGGATGCTGTCTGCTCTAGGTTCTTCTTGGTGATAGTGAGGTCCCCCTCATCTTCTGTGGGATGTGTGCTTATTATATAGGCAAGTGGCTCAATCCTAGTGGATGGATTTTGCATACTTTTTTTGCATAATAATTGCTCAATCCCCTTCCCTCCCTCGACTAAACTGACCAATCCCCTCTTAAGTGGCTCCATCTATTTGCGTAATAATTGACATTTTCTGCTGAGGGGGACTGGCTTCTTCCCTGGGCAAAAATAACAGGCTTCTCCAAAGACTAGGACTGTGACAACTCTTTAGGTCTCAGGGGAGAATCTCCCAAGCTGTTTTCCTTTTCTGTCCTTTTCATAGAACCATGGCTCATTTCACCACAGGGCCACAAGCTGAGGAACGTAGATACCCTCTAAACCAAACCAAATCCATTGCTGTAGAGTCAGACCCGACTCACAGCGACCTCTCCTTGGGTTTCCCAGGCGGTATCACTACAGAAGTAGATTACCCAACCTTCTTTCCGAGGAGTGGCTGGTTGGGTTTGAACCGCCAGCCTTCTGGTTAACAGTCAAATGCCTTAGGCACTACGCCACCAGATGCCCTCTAAAACCTAGAACAAGCCAGGAAACTGATTCTCTCCTAGTGTCTCCAGTAGGAACACAGCTCTGCTGACCCATTTTGGACTTACGATCTCCAGAACTGGAAGATGAGAAGGTAATAAATTTGTGTTGTTTTAAGCCACTAAATTTGTAGTGATTTGCTTCAGTAGCCATAGGAAATGAATATAGCAACTTACCTTCTCTACTGAAGCAGAGGAAGGCATTCAGAGTGTTCTGGGCTGGCGGCCACATCAGTGAACCAAGATAGTCTTCCCTCCAGGTCACTTAATACATAAATATTTCCTTTTCTAATTTCACTATAGCTTCCTTTTTCCCTTTTAACAACTAAGTCTTTAAATCTGTTTAAGATTGATTTTCATGGGTAGGTCTAATTAGATTTCCTCTGTTCCCAATCAATCTCAACACCAAATAAGCCCACCAAACCAGTTTTGAATCTCTTCTTTATCATACAGCATTCTTTTCTATACTGTCACCATTTGACATTAAGTTGACTCCAACTAATGATGAGCCCGTGTATGTCAGAGTAAAGGTGTGCTCCATAGCTTATTGTTGTTGTTGTAATAATGCTTTATTGTGTTTTTGGTGAAAGTTTATATAGAAAATTAGGTTCCCATTTGACAATTTCTACACAAATTGTTCAGTGACATTTGCTACATTTTTCACAATGTATTAGCATTCTTTTTAATTGTGTTCTGGTTGCTCTGTTTCTAGTACTCTAGTTTCCCTGTCCCTTGTCTTCTCATCTTCGTTTTAGAGTAATTGTTGACCTTTTGGTCTCATATAGATGGTTTTTCAATGGAGCATTGAACTCACAGATGTTATTGTTGTTGTGTGCTGTTGAGTTGATTCTGACTCATAGCAACTCTATAGGACAGGGTAGAACTGCCCATAGGGTTTTTTAGACTGTAATCTTTACAGGAGCAAATGCCAGATGTTTTTCCTGTAGGGCATGCTGATGAGTTCAAACTACCGACCTTTTGGTTACAGATGAGTGCTCTAACCATGTGTCTCCAGGGCTTCTTACTCAGTGCCATCATGTAGATTCTGACTCACAATGTCCCTATAGGACAAAGTAGGGCTTCCAAGGTTATAGTGGTTCAAACCCACCAGCCACTCCTCGGAAGGAAGATGGGGCAATCTACTTCCATAGTGATACTGCCTCGGAAACCCAAGGAGGGGTCGCTAT
>NW_006921636.1:10765309-10766577 GCF_000298275.1 Orycteropus afer afer | reverse complement strand
TCCCCCCAACTCTGTCTGGGACCTCTTATTGTGAACCCTTTTAGAATGGTCAATAGTGGTAGCTGGGCCCCATCTAGTTCTTCTGGTCTCAAGGTTGTGGAAGCTAGGGTTCACATGCTACATTAGTCCTTTGGACTAATCAGTTCCTGCATCTTTGATTTTCTTCATTCTTCTTTACTCCTAATGGAGAGAGACCAATAGTTGCACCTTAGATGGACACTCACAGGCTTTTAAGACCCCAGTTGCTACTCACCAAAGGAGGAGGTAGCACATTATTTTTGTGGACCATGTTATGCCAATTGACCTCAGTGTCCCCCTGAGACTATGGTCCTGAGCCTCCCTACCCAGCAACTCATTCCCTCAAGGTGTTAGGTTATGACTAAGACATTTTCCTACCTTTGTCTACTGTATGCACTAATACATTCACAGATACATTTGCAGCACAAATTATTACATAGGTAGAGATGGCTATTGTTAATCCTATATATATTTGTGGGTGTTGTCCCATTCACCTTGTTCAGCTTGAACGTCTGTCTATGTATCTGCTTGTAAACTATTATTATTAATAGTACTGGAGAATTGTATAATAATATTAACCTTTGTTGCCTTCAACTCTTGTGCTCCTTCCTATGTCTTCTACCACGTTGACCCTTTAGTGCTGACCCCCTCCTCATTGTACATTGTCTTCCCCTTCACCCAAGTTAACACGCATCTCCCCTTTAGTTGATGATTGTTCCTCCCTCCCCTTCCCATCCCTGGTAACCTTCGAAGAATGGATCTTTTTGTGTGAACCTTCTCTTGGTCTCATACAACATTTGTCTTTTTGTAACTGACTAATTACACTCAACATTATGTCCTCTAGGTTCACCCATGTTCATCCATGTTGTGGATTCATTGTTATTCTCTAATGTTGCATAGCATTCTATTGTGGGTATGTATTATAGTTTATCCATTCATCCGTTGATGGACATTTAGGTTGTTTTCATCTTCTGGCTACTGTGAATAATGCTGTGATGAACGTGGATGTGCATATGTCTGTTCGAGTCATGGATCTCATTTCTCTAGGATATATACCTAGTAGTGGGATTGCCAAGGGGTTCTGGTGGTGTAATGGTTAAGGAATTTGGCTGCTAGCCAAAAGGTTGGTGGTTCAAACCCATCAACTGCTCTGTGGAAGAAAGATGAGGCATCCTGCTTCAGTAAAGATTTACAACTTTGGAAACTCAAAGGGGGGTTACTATGAGTTGGAATAAATTCGATGGCACTGA
>NW_006921636.1:10760897-10764879 GCF_000298275.1 Orycteropus afer afer | reverse complement strand
TTTTTTTTTTTTTTTTGGAATGGCAAATGATCATCAGCATTTTTCATTTGTTTTTTAGCACCTGAGTGTCTTCTTTGGTGACGTGTCTGTTCGTGTCCTGTGCCCATTTTTTAATTGGGTTGTCCAGGTCTATAATCTTTATGAAGCAGATGACCATATCTTTCTCCCATGGAGTGGCTAGTCACCTTTCCGTAAGCAGCCGAGTGCTTAAACACTGCATTGACACAGGGCTCCTTACTCACAGATAATATTCTTTATTTTGTGTGCCAAATGGTGACCTTAGGGTATGGTTTCAGTTCAAAGTTTGAAGAGTATGAGGGCAACCGTCTCAAGGAGTCCTCCAGTTTCAATTCGTTCCATAAATCTGGACTTTTAAGAATTTGAGTTCTGTTCCTCATTTTTTTTCTCCCATTCTATCAGGGTCCAGGTCATGTGCCTCGACTGGAACAATAGGTAGTGATAACCAAGAACCCTCTAGTTCTCCTGGCCTCGGGTAGATGAGGCTGTAGATGAGGCTGTAGCTCGTTTGGCAATTAGCTTTGTAGACTACCTTCTTTGAGACCTTTCTTTCTTTTTCTTTTGCTCCTAATGAGTAGAGACCAATAGTTGTATCTTAGATGGCTGTTTACAAGTGTTTAAGACCCCAGATGCTACTCACCTTACAAGGATGCAGAACATGAACTTTGTGGTGCTAATTGATTGAATTGTCCCATGAGACTAAGGTCCTAAGCCTTCAAACCCATAAAACCATTCTCACAAGGTATTTGGTTATATCTGAGAAGTATCTGTAACTGTGTCTTCTATGAACATACACATGTGCACACACACATCTACATGTGCACACACATATCGGCATGGGCACACACACGCATTTATAGATACTTCTGTCTGTGCATGCGTATACACTCAAATGTCCCTGCTGTACACATATATGCCTATACACCTACACTTGTGACCATACACTTGTTTTTTGGTTATTATTGGTGTTGTTGTCAAATTATATATGTCATATTCTTTAACACAAGCATCCTTTTCTTTTATGTGCTTCTTAGTGGCATCATGTACTTTAGTCAAGCTGTGTTCATTACATCCACATTCTATGCTGCTTTTCCCATCACCATAAACAACAAATATACCTTTCCTTGGTAACCACCAATGAACATTGGTCTCTGTACATGTACCTATTCTTGTCTTCTTATAAAAGTGGTATCATACAATATTTATCCTTATATGATTGACTTATTTCCCTCAGCATTATGTCCTCCAGATCCATCCATCTTATAATAAATTTTGTGGACTGACTCATCATTATTCTTTATGGTTGTGTAGTATTTCATTGTCCATATGGACCACATTTTGCTTATCCATTCTTCTGTTGAAGGGCACTTCAGCTGTTTCCATTGTTTTGCTACTGTGAATAATGCTGAGATAGACATAACTGCATATGACAGCTTGTGTAACTTCTAATGGGTCTTTAGGATACATCCTATGAGTGAGATTACTGGATCATAAGTTAGTTCTATTTCTAGATTTTTGAGGAGGTGCCGTGCTGTTTTTCATATAGGGTTTCCAATGGCTTATTTTTTCCAGAAGAAAGTTACCAGGCCTTACTTCCCAGGAACCATTGGATGAACTCTAACCTCCCAACTTTTGATTAGCAGCCAAACACATTAACTATTTACACCATCCAAGGACTCTGTTAATTTCTGTACCAAACCAAACTCACTGCCATCAAGTTGGATCCGACTCATAGCGACCTCTCCTTGGGTTTCTAAGGAGGTATCACCACAGAAGTAGATTGCCCAACCTTCCTTCAGAGGAGTGGCTGGTGGGTTTGAATCGCCAGCCTTCTGATTAGCAGTCAAATACCTTAGGCACTGTGCCATCAGAGCTCAAATTCAGTGATATCCATTGTTTCCATAATCTATCTATTTTTATTGAAGGGGACGTGAAATGAGGGATATCATTGCTAATGTCAGATACATTTTATTGACTGTACAAAGGCATTTGAGTGTGTGGATCATAACAAATTATGGATAACATTTCAAAAAATAGAAATTCCAGAACATTTAATTGTACTCATGTGGAACCTGTACATAGAACAAGAGGAAGTCATTTGAACAGAACAAGGGGATACTGCACGGTTTCAAATCAGGAAAGATTTGCATCAGGCCTGTGTCATTTCACCATACTTATTCAATCTATATGCTGAGAAAACAGTCGGAGAAATTGGACTATATAAAGAAGAACATGGCATCCGGATTGGAGGAAGACTCATTAACAACCTGCAATGTGCAGATGACACAATCTTACTTGCTGAAAGTGAAGGTGACTTAAAGCACTTATGAAAATAAAAGACTACAGCCTTTCATTGAGATGTATGGATTACACCTCACCATAAAGAAAACAAAAGTCTTCACAACTGGACCAATAAGCAACATCATGATAAACAGAGAAAAGATTGAAATGTCAAAGATTTAATTTAATTAACACTCATGGAATCAGCAGTCAAGAAATCAAATGACGTATTGCATTGGGCAAATGTACTGCAAAAGACCTCTTTTAAGTGTTAAAAAGCAAAGATATCACTTTGAAGACTAAGGTGTGCCTGACCCAAATCATGATATTTTTAGTAGCCTCATAGGAGCTTTGGTGGTGTAGTGCCTAAGGCATTTGACTGCTAGCCAGAAGGTTGGTGGTTCAAACCCACCAGCTGCTTCGTGGAAGGAAGATGGGGCAACCTACTTCTGTAAAGATTTACTGCTCGGAAACCCAACGGGGGTCGCCATTGACTTGATGTCAGTGAGCTTGGTTTTTAGTTGGATGCATGTGGAAGTTGGACAATGAGTAAGGAAAATTGAGAAAGAATCGATGCCTTTGAATTATGGTATTGGCAATGAATATTAAATATACCATGGACTGGCAAAAGAACAAACAAATTTGCCTTGGAAGAAGTATACCCAGAATGGCCCTTAGAAAGAAGGATGTCGAGACTTCATTTTAACATACTTTGGACATGTTATCAGTTGAGACCAGTCCTTGGGGAAGGACATGATATTTGGTAAGGAAGAGGGTCAGAGAAAAGGCGGAAGACTCTCAGTGAGATGAATTGACACAGGCTGTAACAATGGGCTCAGTCATGGCAATGCCTGTGAGGATGGTGCCGGACCAGGCAACGTTTCGTAACTTTGTATGGTGTCTAGGAGCATAGACTGTAGAACCAGACTACGTGGGTCCAAATTCTGGCTCCACCATTTCCCAGCTGTGTGAACTGGAGCATATTACCCAACCTCTCTGTACCTCAATTTCTTCTTTGTGAAATTGGGATAAGAATAAAACTTACCTGAAAAGATTGTTTTAACTATTGACGAGTTAATATATGTAAAGCGCTTAGAACAGTACCTGCCACATGGTAAGTGCTCAGTAAGTGTTAGCTGGTAATTGTTTCTCTGTTACTTGTTCAGTCAGAATCCGTTTAATGAGATATTAATGGATTTTTCTTGTTACCTCCTAATCAATGACTTGGACCCACAACTGAGGACAATATATATAATATATTATAAAGCAGGGGGTCTTAACATAGGACTTATGAACTTGGATGGGAAAACCTGGCCTGTATCTCCAGCCTTATCTTCACTAACTTCTCACTGAAATTAAGCATTTCTTTCAATTATGAATGAAGGCAACAAGCTGCAGCTCTGTGAAAGCCTGCAACATTGTCACCCACAGAAATCACAGACTCGTATCATAATACAGTTGTTGCATGTGTCTTGAATTATTGTTTGCACTCATCATTACTTTGAAATTATGGAAGTTTTAGACTTGCTACGAGATCTTGTTATTTAATCTATTAATCAAGAAGTACATATAGTGCTATATCACATATTTGTTTTTTGAATATTTTGATGACTATATTTCAGTATAATTGGTTCTCCTTGCAGCTCTATATATCTTATTTTATGCCTTTAAAACCACTTTTTTT
>NW_006921636.1:10755570-10756602 GCF_000298275.1 Orycteropus afer afer | reverse complement strand
CTACTCCCCAAAATAGGTTGTAGAACAAAATTTTTATGAACTGTGTGTACCAATTGAGCATGATGTCCTCCAGACTGTGGTCTTGAGCCCCCAGGCCTGATGAACAGAGAAGATGTTTTGTGTGATTTCAATCTTTCAAACTTTTTGAGAATTGTTTTGTGTCTTTAGTATATGGTCTATCCTGGAAAATGATCTATGTGCATTGGAGAAGTATGTGTGCTGTTCTGACACCAGGTGGAGTATTCCATATGTGTCCATTGGTCTAATTGACTTATGGTTTTATTTAAGTTCTCAGTGTCCTTAGTAATCTTTTTAGATGCTTTGCCTATAATTGAAAGCTGTGTGTTGAAATCCTTTATTATTATTATAGAATTGTCTATTTTCCTTTCATGTTAGTCAGTATTTGTTTCATGTCTTTTGGAGCACTGCTGCTGAACACATAAATATTTATAATTGTTATGTTTTCTTGCTAGATTGATCCTTTTATTATTATGTAATGTTCTACTGTGGGAGCTCTGGAGGTGTAGTGCCTAAGGCATTTGACTGCTAACCAGAAGGCTGGCAGTGCAAAGCCACCGGCCACTCCTTGGAAGGAAGGTTGGGCAACCTACTTTCATAGAGTTACCGCCTCGGAAACCCAAGGATGAGTCTCTGTGAATCGGATTTGACTTGACGGCAGTGAGTGAGAATGTCCTTCTTTATCTCTTGTAAAATATTTTGATTTTAAGTCTATTTTATCTTATGCTATAGGATTCTCCAGATTTCCAAAGGAGTCCAATGTGCGTGCGCGTGCGCGCGCGCGCGCACACACACACACACACCCCTTAAGGACCCTTCTCTGACAAAAATCAACAACTTAGGTCAGAAGTTCTCCTTAGGGGATACTAAGAGGTAATTTGCTTCCTTGGAGCTATGTGCTATGCTGAGGAATCAGAAGCTATGTGATAGAATCTAGATGCCCTCATTTCCTTCTCCCAATTCCTTGAGAGGTAGATAAAATTATCCCTATTTTGCAGATAAGAAAACAAATTA
>NW_006921636.1:10753803-10755080 GCF_000298275.1 Orycteropus afer afer | reverse complement strand
GTCTGTGAAATGCACACTGGCATTTGGAAAGCTCTATTAGTCGCTATTGTCTAGACTTGAGAGTTAAAAGTAGGAAGTAAGAGATAAAAGAATATCCAGTAGGAAGTTCTATGTTGAGCTCATGCTGAAACAGAAAGAGCCATTATTTTGAAACCATTAATGATGAACTTGGTAAGGATCAAAGTAGTCTTGTGACCTGTAAATCTAATGAAATGAAAATGAGGTAATGGTATGTTGTATAACTATTGAGGATCTGAGAAGCTGGAAATTATCTCAGTGTGAATACTATAAGGGAACAGGGAACAATGGAAGCCATCTAGCAAAGGATCTTTATTCAGCTTTATTTATAGTAGGTATTCGTCTTGTCTTTCAACACCCGGATCACAAAGGAGTTTGTTTCACGTTGCTGAGAGTATGAAAATACACCGGTTGTCACAGTCCCTGCTGCTTCCTTCCATGGAACCTAGCACGCACAAAAGAAGGAAAGGCGGGGAGTGGTATGAGGCGATGAATAGCATACGCTGGGAGAGGTGACAGGAGGAAAAAGAGAATGGAGGGAGAAGAAAGCACCAAGAGCGATTCTTCCCACCATCGCCTATGCACATTCTCCAGACCTCAGCTGTCCAATATGGTAGCCACCATCTGCATGAGGCTATTTAAAATGGTTAAAAGCAAATAAAATAAAGAAATCCCTTCCTCAGTTACACTAGCCACATTCAAGTGTTCCATGGGCACATGTAGTCCATACCTATTGTACTGGAAGGTGAAGATAGCAAATGTTTTCTTAATTGCAGAAAGTTCTATTAGACAGCATTGATAGAACCCTATTCCACCTATAAGACTAGGAGCATTCAAAGCCCAGGACAAGTACAATGCCATGACTGTGTCATCCCTGGCCCATGGGGAGACAGAAGAGTAGAGCCTTCTGAAATGGGCCCTAAGTATCCCGAGGGCCTATGGGAATTTAGATGAGTTACTTGTACTCTCTAGTGCCTCACTACTACTACCAGTTGACATTGAGCTGATTCTGACTCATGGTGACCCATGTGTATCAGAGTAGAACTGTACTCCACAGGATTTTCAATGGCTATATTTTTGGAAATAAATTACCAGGCCTTTCTTTCAAGGCATCACTGGATGGACTCGAACCCCAGACCTCTGACTTCAGAAGCCTTCTATCCACCAAGCCACATTGTCTCCTACTGCTAGCTCCTCATCTGTTAATCAAGGTGTCTCAGATTCTTCTAGAGACAGAAACTGAGGCAAGAATTTGAGTA
>NW_006921636.1:10745931-10752832 GCF_000298275.1 Orycteropus afer afer | reverse complement strand
TACATGCAGGATCCAAGCATGCCAAAGGCTAGAGACCATTCTCAAAGCTTCTCTTTATATACAGGAAGCAGACCACATACCCAAAGGCAGCTACCCAGCTGTTTGGTAGATCCCACCATGGAGTTGATTGCCAGTCTCCCCATGGGGATTAACTACCACCAGCAGCCCAGCCATTCAACCAGGCCCAGCCAAGCTGACATACAAACCAAACTACCATCCCAAGGAACTCTGGTGGTGTAGTGCCTAAGGTATTTGACTGCTAACCAGAAGGCTGGTGGTTCAAACCCACTAGCCACTTGTTGAAAGGAAGATTGGGCAATCTATTTCCGTAGAGATAGTACCTCGGAAACCCAAGGAAGGGTCACTATGAGTTGGATCCAAGTCAATAGCAGTGAGTTTAGTTTTTGGTTTTTGACCCTTAAACTATGGTGATTAGCAATTAGCCAGAGCAGTCTGAAGAGAACCTGGGGGTACAATTAGAGATCTGAGCTCATTTTCAACATGGATAACAAAGTGAAAGGTTAATATCCATATTATACAAAGGGTGCTTCATTAATGCTGCGATTGTGTTGATTATTACTGTAATTCCAACCCCTGACACACAGATAGTAAGTGCTCAATAAATATTGGTTGAGTGAATAAATGAATGAATGAAATTGATGTGAAAAGATAATCCAATAGAAAAACAGGCAAAAGATTTATACGGTTATTTCATAGATGAGGCAATCCAAGCGGGTAAGGATTTGACAAGATGTTCAACTTTATTAATAATTGGGAAAATGTAAATTAAAACAAAAATTATATATCCTTCCTTACCTATCAAATTGTCAAAGATTAAAAAGAATGATATCATTTAGTCATAGAGAGAAAGCATGGTAAAGGGCCCTCACATATGTGAATTTCTGGTCTTTTTGGAAAGTATTTTGAAAATATTTGTTAGCATTTACCGTATGTGCTATTGTTGTTCATTGCCATAGAATTGGTTCGATTCATGGCAATCTTATACGTGACTGAAGCGTTGGCTCCTGCCACTTCCCACTCCCCCATCAGGGCTTCCTGGAGTCACCTCCCAAACAATCTTCATGATTGTTGGTCTGTCCGAGTCCGTTGTTCTAGCTGTTGCGTCAGTCCATCTCTCTGAGGGTCTCCTTCAATTTTGTGGACCCTCTGCTTTTACAGACATGATGTCCTTTTTACGTTGTTGTTATGTGCTGTGGAGTCAGACCCAACTCATAGCGACCCCTCTTTGGGTTTCCAAGAAGTTAGGTATCACTACGGAAGTAGATTGCCCAACCTTCCTTCTGAGGAGTGGCTGGTGGGTTTGACCTGCCAACCTTCTGGTTATACATGCCCAAAATTTCCAGTTCTAGAAATGTGTTCTGCAGAAATAAAGGCACACGAGCCGAAGGATGTATGTTTAAGGATGTGTGTTGTTGCGGGATGCTTTGCAGTGGTGAAAACTTGCATGCAGCCTGATTATCCATCAACAGATGGAGAAGAGTTGAATAAATTGGAACATCTACCCCATGGAATATCACACAGTTATTTAAAAAAGAATGTGTCAGATATGTACTACTAACCTGGAAAATGGAAATTTATAAAAATAGAAATAGTACACATAGTATAGTGTTACAAGAAACTAAAATAGGAACTCTATCCATGATATCCCCAGGAAAGAAAAATCTGAAGGTGTGTATGATCAAGGATGAAATGGTGACATGTGTAAACTAAACCAAACTAAAAAACCAAACTCATTGCCGTCAAGTCGATTCCGACTCATAGAGAGAGACCTCCATTGGGTTTCCAAGGCTGTAAATCTTTACACAAGCAGGCTACCTCATCTTTCTTCCACAGAGCAGCTGGTGGGTTCAAATCACTGATCTTTTGGTTAGCAACCAAATGTCTTAACCACTACACCACCAGAGCTTCTTGTATAAATGAAAACACTGATTTAATTTTAGGATGGAACCATGGATACTTTCCTCATTTGTAGTAAAGTGTTTGTCTGTTTCATACATGAGTCTCAAGAGGAAAAGACTTGATCATTCCTTGGGTTTGGCTTTTTGAAAAGAAGCTGAGTTGTATGTCCTGATTCTGATTCCCAAATTTCCTTCCTTCCTTATTGATTCATTGAGAAGGGAAGTGGCCTTTTCATGGGTCTTTCTTCAGGGTCTGGCATTTTTCAGGCAATCAGACTTTTTAGTTTTGAGGGAATTTCCCTTACATTGTTGGGCCAAGACAGAGCCAACTGCCTCCTTCGGTTGTCTATCCTGGTGTGTAGCCATACTTAGGAAGAGGAAGGGGAAAGAGGAAAATGTCATTTAGCCATCGTGAATGACAACTTATGGCAGGTGTTCTGAAGACACATTGTTTTGGCTGCTCAGCATCTGGGCATCTTTCTTCTTTGAATGGATTAAGTGTGGGGCAGGATCAGCGAAAGAAGCCAAGAGGGCAGCCAGAATGTGGGGTGTAAGCCATGGTGGCAACCCTGACATCCCTGCCCAAGACTGAACCTTGATGGAGTGATGCGTAAGCTCAGGGCCAGTTAGACATTGTGTTGTGGTGTACCAAATCACCCTAAAGACTAGTGGCTTGAAACAATCAACATTTATTATCTCATAGTTTTGTGGATCAGGAATCTGGGAGTTGTTTAGCTGCATGGTTTGGTTCAGGGTGTCTATCAAAGCAGTAACCAAGGTGTTAGCTGGAGCTGAAGTCATCTCAGGCTGGACTGGGGCTGGTAGGTCCACTCTTGAGCTCTCTTCTCCTCAGCTGGTGGCCGGAGACCTTGCCACATGGGCCTCTCCATAGGCCACCTGAGTGTCCATGTGACACTGTAGCTGGCTTCCCCAAGGGGCCTGATCTGAGAGGGAGAGAGAGAGAATATGACAGAGCACATAATATGGAAGTCATAGTGCTTTTGTAACATCACCTTGGGAGCAACACACCACCACTTCCACTGGTTTCCATTGGCCACACAGATCAACTGTGGTATAGTGAGGGAGGAGTGTGAGTACCAGGAGGCAAGGATCACCGGGGTCATCTTGGAGGCTGGCTACCACAGAGATGATTCGTGGGACCTTTCCTGTTGTCTGTGCCCTCACTCTTGTGGCTACTGCTGGAGCTTGACTCTACAGCCTTCCTATCGACTCTACAAGCTATCTGACGCTCTTCCAAAAATGTCCTCTTCTGTTTAAGTTCACCAGCTCTATCTTCTTTTGTTTGCAACAGCAGCCATGACTAGAGCAGGTGCTATGAGAGAGGACAATGGTGAGGCAGTGAGTCGGTAGTGGATGGAACTTTAGATAAGATAGTCAGTGGAGACCTCTCTGGGGGCTTGGCATTTGGTCTAAGATCTGAATGGTGAGGGAAAGTCAGCAGGTGGAGAGTCAAGGGTGGGGCATTTCAGGCCAGGGAAGCAGCACAGACAAAACTCTGAGGTGGGAACTCAGAGAGCTGGATGGCTGGAACATGGCAAGAAAGTGGGTGAGTAGAACGAGAAGGTGGCAGAGCCAGGTCGTGCAGGGTTTGAGGCCATGATGAGGAATTAAGATCTTTCCTCCACATCAAAGTCATCTCTCATCTCAGACCACAGAACCCTTTGAGACCTGAGGCCTTATTGTCTGGGAATCACAATCAGCCAGGTCAGTAGGTGGTGCTAACCAGACCAGAAGAAAGAAGCTTCTGTACTTTGTCAACTCAACCATCCGTTTTGATAGCCTTTGGGTTTTCTGAATTTCTGGTTGGGTTTTTTTCCTGAGTTTCTTAGTTCCCTTTGATAATTCCCACCACAACTCTACTGAGCAAAAGAGAAAGATTTATGTGCACAGCTGGACCTGGGAACTTTAAGTAGAGTCCAGTCATCAGGTGGAGATAGGACAGTGCTGAGAATGGCTGTGGTGGTGGTCGTGTGTGTGTGTGTGTGTGTGTGTGTGTGGCGGGGGGGGCGACAAGAAGATAGAGTCTGACAGATCACTTTAGTCTCATTACTCTTTAGTCCCACATTCATTCAACAAACCAGCCCAGCATGTGCCTGCACATCAGGATACACTGAGGAAGGAGACACTCTGCCTCCTGTCCAGGAATGAAATTAGGCATGAGGCGTACAGCAGTTGCCATTGAGTTCACTCCAACTTGTGGCAATTCCATGTGTGCCAGAGTAAAACTATGCTCCATAAGGATTCCAGTGGCTGATTTTTCTAAAGTAGATTGCCAGAACTTTCTTCCAGAAACCTCAGGGTGGACTTGAACCTCCAACCTTTCCATTAGCAGCCAAGTATGTTAACATTGCCACCACCCAGAGACTCTACATGAGGGAGAGCTCAGTCTAAAGTTACTAAGGGGAATTTCCCTGTTACTTAGCAATCGGCACTATAGCCAACAAAGTCAACAGATTCTAAGTACCCTGTGTTTTAAATGGGAGCCAGATACTTTCCCTCCAGGACTTACTGGCAGAACTGGCCCAACATCCGCTAGCCAAAACCCCCGTTCCCTCTTCCTTGCCTCTATAACAATCCTGGGGAGAGGCCCAAGGGGGCTGACTGCTGGGCTAGAGGGTCCCACCAGTGGCAGGAGCTGAAGTGGTAGGGAGAGGTAGGAGAGGTAAAAGCCAAGACCCTGTTGGAGAACTGTGCAGTGAGAAGCCCACAGAAACATATTGACATGCCCCATGGGAAGCTGATATGTGGACAGTTGCCGCTTCAGGTTAGTCAGGGAAGCAAGGTCAACCATCAAAGGGGGGGGGATGTTGCAGGGACCGGACAAGGACAGGAGCATTTGCCCTTTCCCACTCTCTCTTCCCAATCTTAACAAGAAGGAGAAGGTTCTAAGGCGTGTCTACCAACCAGGCCATGCCCCCTTCTCCTCTTTTACTCCAAGCAGGCAGGGTCTTGGTTCAAATCAGCCCTTGGATGACTAAGGGAGAAGATAAAATGAGATTTTAGCTGAGTTTGAGAATAAAGCTTTAAAAGATGGTGGTTTATCAATAGAAAATGATCCCAAAGGAATGCAGTCTGCCCAAGATGTCATTAAGGGATGAAAAAGAGATCCAGCACAGCTGGTTGAAGGCAGAGATTAGGGGAAAAGCTTTGTTACTACATCCCCCCAAGCTGAGTTGCCTCAATACACGGATTCCAAAGGTAAACAGAATTAATCAAAACACAGTGTGGCAGGGCTGAGCTTTGCTTGGGTAAGCAGCCACAGCGTTCTGAGAGAGCAGCGGGAACTAGGTGTACAGGTCCCAGATGGATGTCAGAAGGGGCTTTCCAGGGCTGGGACACCTGAGCAGAGAGCTGAAGGATAAGAAGCCAGAAGAGAGTGGGAGAAGGGCTTACCAGACAGGGCGACAGCACACTACAACTGGCCAGTGGGCTAGAGCATCAAGTGAGAGGAAGGAGATGCAATTCAAGATGTAGACCAGGAAGTCCAAGGCCTTGCAGCCTGAGGAGCTTAAAGAGGAGAGCCCTGGGGGTCATTTTAGGCTAGGAAGCAACACAATTAGGTTTGCATTTTATATATACCCTTCCGGTTGCCAATTTCTGACAGGCTTGTGGACATTCGTCTTCCATGCCCTCTTTTCACCCATCCACCTAGCCCCGTACCCCATCCCCCAAGGCCATTTCCTCTGTAATTCCTAAATCCTGGAACTCCATTATTCAGAAATGGCCTTTGCCCCATTCCCATCACTGAACTGTTCACAGTTGCCCTCTTTGATGGGACTCTGAAATATTTGCCACGTTCCCTATAACACTTCACCTCTCTTTCCTTCTCCAGCACACTCCTTTCAGCCCAAGAAGATTCTATTCCTTCCTTGGGCTTCTGCCTGCCAGCACAGGCCTCCTTGGGATATGTATGTACTAAAATATCTTCCCTTTATCTTAGCTGGTCTTCACCCCATGGGGCAAATGGAAGGCTACTATTTATTCCTTCACATATTAATTTAAGCTGCTTTAATTGTTGCTATGTTATGTTTTATATAATATAATTAATGTTTTAATTCTGTGCTCTTGCTTCCTGAGGCAGTTTTGTGAAGGGCCCAATTTTGGAATCAAGCAAATAAAGAATAAGTAATGACTGAAGTTATTATAGTAACGCCCCCTTCCCAAAGGAATTAGAGCTGTGCTTGTTTTTTTCGAAGTGGGTTAAAAAGGGAAACGATATTTTAAGGTTCTCTTCATCCAGAGTGTGTTTGGGTGGCTTTAGTGAAGTCCCTGGGCCCTGATTGCATGTGTTCCTGGACTCTTGGTGTCTGACCAGCATCTTTTCTGTCCGAAGGTTCACTGACGCTCCAGGTCTGTGTTGACTACTCGATTTGCACCCTTTGCCCCCAACTCCTTTTGACAAGGATGTTGTGCTTAGAATGAAAAGTTACAGAACTCATTCATGTCTTCATCCATTCATTCAGCAAGTATGTACTGATGTCCTGTTATGTGCCCAGCACTGGGATAGATACAATCTTGTCTTCAAAAAGTAGAATAGGACCAGGCAGATGGAGTCACAGCCCAGCCCTATAACTGCTATGGGAACACGGAGTGAGCGTGGGGTGGGGTATTGGCTTGTCTCAGGGAGTTGGGCAAAGCCTTCAGAGGAGGTGGAATTTCAACTGACTCCAGAAAGAAGGGAAAGAAAGCAACCACAACTGTAAGACACAGTAAAACTAAACGAAACAAAAGAGTAAGAAAAAAATCATTTTGTCTTTGGGAAGTGGTGTGAAGGTGAGTGTGGCTGAAGCCAAGGTGTGTGAAAGAATGTGGCAGGGAAGTGAGCATGGCAGAGAGATGAAGGCTGAGAGGGTATGGAGATGGGACCATCCTGGGGCTGTGGTGGAGCCCAAAGAGATTGCTAAGCAGGGAAGCAACCAGGTCAGAGCAGATGTGGGTTTACAAAGAAGATGGAGGGTGGG
>NW_006921636.1:10730426-10745801 GCF_000298275.1 Orycteropus afer afer | reverse complement strand
GCGAGCTGCCTGGTATATAGTAGGGATTCAGCAAGTACTTACTGAGGGAATGACTGAGGCTGTTGGGAGGCCCAGGTGAGAGATGGTGAGCCTGTGAATGACAGCAGTGGTGGAAGGGGAGATGGAAAAGAGGGGATGGACCCTAGAGGAGGAATCTCCGGGGCTATAAATGTACCCTTTGCAGCAGAAGCCAGGAGGTGGGGTTAGCAGCCTCCTCCTCTCCCGTTTTCCTGATCTGAGCAGCCTGTCTTTTGGCCTGGCATAGAAAGAGCTGGGAGGGTCGTCACCCCAGCCACCATCTAGTTGAACCTCTTCAGGTTTCATTGGGGGAAAACCGAGGCTCAAGAGACTCTAGCACATCAGACGCAGAGCCTGAACCAGAACCCAGGTGTTCTGTGCTAATGGTGGTGGTGTTAACATCGGGTTCAATGATGGCCCGGGCGGGATGGCACCCGGGAAGAGGGGAAAGGTGGGCCCAAGTGTGTGTTTCTGTAGAAGGAGGAAACCTCGAATTCTATAAGATTCTCAAAGAGAATCCGATTCCGATGAGCTCCCAAAAGGCTGATCGTAAATGCCGGTCCCCAGACGCTGGACTGGAGCTGGGATAGAGTGGAATAGGGATGGGGACACATGGATGGCTGGATGGGTAGATGGATGGATGGGACGCTGCGCCCACGCGAGGGAATTTCCTCTGGAAGAGAGCAAAACTCAAAGCTGGGAAACTCTTTTTCGGTGAAACGCCTCTCCAGGCTCCCTCCTCCCACGCCCCAGCTGTGGCCTTCCGGTTTTCTGGGGCAGGGGAAGTCTTCCAGCTCTCCATCCGCGGCGGAGACGTTTCGATTCTGCCGGGATTTCCGTAGGCGGCGGGGGAGAACCATGAGGGTCCCCAGCATCCGTAGACACCGCTCTCCAGGGACGAGGAGGGAGGACTCGCTCTTGGACGCCTTCCCAAAAGCTTCCCTAAACTCCAGGAGAAGTGAAACATCTGGGAATGTCCTGCAGAAATCCCTGCAGGGAAGAGTGCAACGCCTGACCACGCCCCCTCAGCTAGGCCGGCCGCGATTGGTCCCAGAAGACCCCGCCCCTTTCCTGAGCGGCACCGCCCCCGGGCCTGGGAGTTCCTACCAAAGGCAGAGCCCCGCGCCCTCTGCTCCCGCCGCCCAGGTCTCGCCCCACCATGATTCGCCTGCCTCTGCAGTGTCTCGTCTGGGGCAGCGTGTTGACCGCCGTGAGTTGAGTTTCTGCGTCGACCCGACGGGGAATTTGGGATTTAAGAGCGAGGAATGGGAGGGAAGGGTAGCAGGGCCTCGGGGAAGGAGTTTTCCTGGCAGATTTGGGGGGGACAGGAGGGTAGAAGCTGAGTGTAGGACCCCGGGTGCTAGCTGAATGGGGTGGGCTGTTTCTTTCCTTCCGGGCCGGGGTCCCAGAGGGCCCACAGAGGGCGTCTAAGGAAGGCATGGCAGGCACAAGCTTGCCTAGACGGTGTGGACGCGGTAGGGTCCAGGGAACTTCTAACAGTCTGTTGACTAGCAGGCTAGAGTCTGGGTAAGTCCCTGAGGCTGCCACACAGACTGGTGGGACTGCCCCGGGAAGGGGCGGGTCAGGCTGCTTCCTGGCTCTTTCCTGCCCCTTTCCCATGTGGGCAGGGGCCAGCCTCTGGGAGTCCTTTTTTACCTCCGTGCCAGCCGGGGTTGCCACCATGCAGGGCATCTTGTGGGAACAGGGGGTGGGGACAGAGCCCTGGGTACTTCTTTCAGATCCTCTCCCTCCCTTCCCCAGTCGTGGGTGATCTTGGATACCTAGGGCTGAGTGCCTGCTAAGTTCAGGGTGGCGTATGGGACCTTTTTGTGGGGCTGGTGGTGGGATGAGCAGTTCATGGGACCCGGAAAAGGGTTAGGAGAGCAGCAGGGGTTTCTGCAGCACCCAGAAGGGCTCAGAGCCAACCAAGCATGTCTCCGGGATTTTCAGAGCCCAGCCCTTGACTCACTTTTTGCTTCAAAGTATTTTTGTAGTTCCTCATTCTGGGGCCTGGGAATCCCCCCAGTACCTGATGGGCTCATTCTGCCCCTCTGTCCCCACCCTCATTTAGGGGGTTGCGGATTCTGACATGAGGGCGGTGCAATGACCTGTGGTGTGCAGGGCTGGACAGCAAGGGGAAAGTCAGTGGGGAAGCTGCCTGGGTCTGGAGCTTTCATTTTCACTCTAAGCAATGGCTCTTAGGGGAAAGGCTGGTGGGAAGAGAGTGGAGCTGGGGAGAGGAGGAGGAGGGCCCTGGAGGAAGAGATGGAGGAGGAGCCAGGGGAGGTGGGATGGAAGGTGGCCTGGGCTTCTCAAGAGCCCTCATAACCCCCAGTTTTGGCTCCAGACAGAGGCTGGGTCTAGACAAATCTAATAATGTTGTTGTTATTTGCCATCGAGTCGGCCCCGACTCATAGCGACCCCTCCTTGGGTTTCCGAGGCAGTATCACTACGGAAGTAGGAATGCCCAACCTTCCTTCCGAGGAGTGGCTGGTGGGTTTGAACCTCCAGCCTTCTGGTTAGCAGTCAAGTGCCTTAGGCACTATGCTACCAGAGCTCCCAATCTAATAACAGCAGGGCCTATTCACAGAGGGCTTCTTAGGTCAGTCCCTGAGCTAAGTGCTTGACATTTTCCTTCTGATTCTTCCCGTATGGCCCATTATACAGATGAAGAGACAGAGGCCCAGAGAGAGGAAGTGTCTCATCCAAGGCTTCATAGCTGGATGAGGGTGGAACTTGGATAGGAATCCACGCCCGCATGATTCTTGAGACTGCCTCTCAGATGGGGAGAATCTCCAAGTGCTGGTCCCAAGCTCCTTTGTGGCAGAAGGGTGGGACCTCTGGGGACTGACAGCTTTCAGAGGAGGAGTCTCCTGTGTTGGACAGTGGCGTCAAAGGACCGTCATTGCCCTGGGGGTGTGAGGGAAGGCCCACCAGGCTTGCTAGGAGGACATTCACGGGCTGGTGCGTTGGTATGTACTGGTGGGGGCAGCAGCCTTTTCTACTTCCTTCCTCATTTGATCATTAAGATGCACTTCCGTAATCAGAGCCGCTGATCAGATGGGCTTCTGGACAACCAGCCCAATAGCCTGGGTGCTTGGCACTCAAGCAGGTATCACGCATGCATGATGATGAAAAGCTGCCACTTACTGGCACCTGGGGCTGTCCCTGGGTGGTGCAAATGGTTGAACGCTCAACTACTAACCGCAAGCTTGGCTGTTTGAACTCACTCAGAGGTGGCTTGGAAGAACAGCCTGGCGCTCTCTTTCTTGAAAACCCTGTGGGCACAGTTCCATTCTGCACACACGAGGTTGTCCTGAGTGAGAACTGACCTGTCTGCAACTGGTTTGGTTTTCTTTACTGTTCTAGGCACTGTGCTAGGCCATATACATATATTCTTTCTAATCTTCACAACCCGACCTGGAGAGCAGGCATTATTACTCCCATTTTACAGATAAGAAAACTGAGGCTATGAAAAGTGAAATAACTAGTAACTGTTACAGAGTTGAGATTGGAGCTGAAAGCTATCTGACTCTCAAATCTGTGCTCTTCTCACTGGTGGTTCCCAAACTGTGGGATGATTTTAAGGAGCACATGGATATAAAACTAAGTTAACCCAGACTCACTTTACAGGTTTTTTAATCCTTCTCATTTCTTCAAGGAGGGAGTCTCTGAAGCTCGAAGAGAGTTAACACCTCTCAGGCATTTGCTAATCTTCCTCTTTAAACAAAAATTCAGAGCAGACCTGGGATGGAGGTCCTTCAACCAGAAAAGCAACCACCTGGGGTTGATTAACACTGTTTTGTTTCTGTGGGATTTATTTTTGGGGTTGCCTTTTTATTTATAAGATGTGATACTGGTTCTTCTCTCATGGCAATGATACAAGGTTTACTTTTAAAGTGAACGTATTTAGCACGGGTGGTACCTGGACATAGTGAAAACGGTGCAGGTCAGACCCAGGTTGATGGAGAGAGGAAGCATCGAGACTCAAGTTTTCATTTGGATTCTGTCGCTGTTTAACTCTGGGCAAGTGTCCCAGCCTCCCTGATCCTCAGTCTCACCATCTGTAAAATAAAAAGAGTTGAATTTTATAAGCCTAGCATTTCATGAGGCAAGGGCCGGATGAGCATAGTTAGAGGGTGAAAACATGATGGGGTTTGGAGGGGGGCGGGGGAGGAGGAGTGGAAGGATGGGAGGAAGAGGTCAGGGACCAAATATAGCTCCAGCCAGCCTCAGGACTCCAGGGGAGGCACTCCAGCCCCCTGGCCTCACATCCTCACATCTTGGAGAAGAGGAAAAAGCCAGGAGTCAAGCCAAAATGAGGATCCGTCTAGTTCTAAGAATATTGCAAGGTTCTTGTGTAACCACTTTATAAAATATCAGAATGATTCCCTGGGAGCTTCTAAAATCAGATCTGTTGTCGGTTTACTTGAAAACAAACACGCCAAGTCATATGCAGGCTCATTTTCTGCTGTGGTCTTCCACCCCAGTTCTAGCCTGTCCTGACCACCTTTCCCCTTCCTGCGTGGAGGCTGCAGCAGGGATTTCCAGATTCCTTCACATTCCACGATTCTCTTTTCAGGTCCACACAGAGCCTCCTACTCCGTGCAAACAAGACCAGTACTACATAAACGATCAGTGCTGTGATCTTTGTCCTCCAGGTGAGATCCCACCCTCACATCCCTTAGTGGGGCCCCCCGGCTTTGCTGGCAGACACAAACCCATGTGCCAACTGTAAATGCAAGTCGGAACCCAGCCCTAGGGATTTCCGATCCCTGCCCAGCTGTCAGAATGTTCTCGGCTCCCTCCACCAGGTGAACTTCTGCCTACTTAGCACTAGGGTTCCTATCTGCAAGCGTGGCCCAGCATCTCCCCCTCCAGACCATGAAGAATGGGAGGGTCCAAGATTTTCATCTCCGTACCCCTTGCCCTAAAGACTGACCGGATTTCTTGTGAGGAGAATCTGACTTTGAGTTGGCCAGAACTTCCTCCTTTACTGATGTTTTCCAGGAATGAAACTGGTGAACGACTGTTCCAAGGACGTCAGCACACAATGCCATCCTTGCGGTCCAGATGAATTCCTGGGCACCTTGAACAGAGAGAGACACTGTCACCAGCACAAATACTGTGAGCCCAGTGAGTGGGCTTCTGGGGGGCAGTGCTCATTCCCGACGGTACAGCCATTCTGTGTCTTTAATAGCCAGGGTCTGGGTTGTACTAGTGGTTAAAGAATTTGATCACTATCCCTACTTGGAAGAGGGTCTGAGAACAACAGAGCAGGCAGCAGGCTCTGAGCATGGCCCAGCAAGGGGTACCATCCTTCCTGCCCACCTCTGCTCAGACCTAGGGCTCCAGGTCCAGAAGAATGGCACCTTGAAGACAGACACCACGTGCATCTGTAAAAAGGGCCAGCACTGCACCAGTGACGCCTGCGAGAGCTGTGTCCCACACAGCTCCTGCCCTCCTGGCTTTGGGGTCACGGAGATCGGTAAGTGGCCTGTCTGGGCACTGGCTCTGGAGGCAGGAGAGTAGCCCAGGGCCACAGGTGAGACACTGGGCCGTGCATACTCAGCCTCAAAAGCAAAGGAAACGGAGACTTCAACCTAAGTTGATACCTCAGGAAATGGAGCCTCTTCCCTTCCATCTGCCTTGGGAGGGCGACAGGAGAAACCCTCCTGGGGCCTATAACAGCTGGGGAAGCTCTAGGCTGATGAAAGAGTGCTCAGAGCAGAAGCTCTTCCTGCCCCACTTGTCCACTTGCTCTCTTGAGAGCTTGGCAGGTGGTCTGCTGTGACGAGTATGTCACACCCCACCCTCCCTCCAGCTACAGGTGTTTCTGATACCGTCTGCAAACCCTGCCCAGTCGGCTTTTTCTCCAATGTGTCATCTGCTTTGGAAAAGTGTCACCCTTGGACAAGGTATGACGACTCATCCTCTTCTGTTTCCTGCCCCATGAGGGACACAGGCTCTCCTTCCATGCTGTCCTCTGTCCTTCAACCCCCTGCCCTCCCATGTCCACACACACTATAGAACACCCACAAAGGGGGCTTAGGGCCAACCAAGTGGATACTCTCCAGCATTTGTCTTGCCTGCTTTCTCTTAGTGTAACAGACACTGTTGGTCTCTCTCATCTTTGTGAAGTTCCTCCTCCTTGCAGTATCATGATCCCTCTCTTAGTTTTCCTTCTTTCCCCCACTTCTGCACCTCCTCAGTCTTCCTCCTCCTTGAATGGTTTTTCTAGTCCTTTGTTCTGGGCTCTCTTTACTAATCACATTGCCTGCCTTCCCTGGGGCATCTCATCTACATCCATGACTTCAACTACCATCTCCTTATGATGGTTCCCATCAAGATCTCCTGTCCGGTATTGTCTCCTGGCTCCCAGATTCTCACAGCCAGCTACTGTGTGCCCATCTCCACCTGGATGACCACAGACATCTCCAGCGCTGTGTGTCCCAAATGGACTTAGTGCTCACTTTCCTCACCACCAGGCACTTACCCAATGGGCCTTCCTTTATCACCTCCATCCCCAAGTCAGTCTCCAGGTCCTGTCCGTTGGTCTTCTAAATCCTTGGAAATCCCTCTCCCTCTCATTGTCTCCACTGAGCCCACTTTAGTTTGAGCCTCATCATAGTGAGGCCTCAGCCTCCTCACTGACCTCAGGCCTCTCCCCTTTAGCTGGTTCTCCATCCTGGTGCTGGAGTTAGCTTTCTAAAACCCGTTTCAGATCCCGGCACTCCTCTATTTAAAATCCTTCCTGCCTCTTGTTGCCTTCAGGGTGAAACTCAAACTCCTGAGCATGGCATTTAAGCCCTAGTTGACTTTCCAGCTTCATCTGATGACATCTTTCCCACATCTCGCTGCCTCATGGGGCTTGCAGCCTCTGAACACGCCGTTCATTGTCTTGCCTAACACCCTCCTGTTGGAAATGTTCTTGACACCTGCCATTAACTTTTTTTACATTTAATTTTTAAAAATGAGTGACACATGCAGATGGGACAAAAGGCACAGAAAGACCTCTAATGATCAGTCTCCCTCACCCTGTCCATCAGCCACCAAATCCCCTTCCATGGAGGCCACCTCTGTCACCAGTTCCTTGTGTGTCCTTCCTGAGATTCTATGTACAAACATACACACATGCACACACATGTGCACACACACATACACATTCTCCCTTCTTTCATTTTTCATACATGTAGTAACATACCATATAAACTGTATAACTTGTTCACTATCTACCTTTCCCCAGAAGTCTGCAAACTCTGTAAGTATAAAAACTGGGCCTCTGTCTTAGTTCTCTACTGCTGCTAAAACAGAGATACCCACAAGTGGTGGCTTTAACAAACAGAAGTTTATTTTCTGACAGTGTAGGAGACTAGAAGTTAAATTCCAGGCACTGGTTTTTGAGGAAGGCTTTCTCCCTGTAGGCTCTGGGGGAAAGTCCTTGTTCTTTGGGGATTGTCATGTGGTATGGCAGCTGTCTGCCCCTGTCTCTGCTTCCTTCTCTGTGTCTAATCTGCTTTTTTATATCTCAAGAGAGATTGATTTAAAACATGTAATCTAATACTGTCTAGTTATCACAGTAGGAAAACCCATTCCCAAATGAGTTATAACCACAGGTACAGGGATTAGGATTTACACATATGTTTTGGGGAACACAATTCACCCATAATAGCCCCTTTCCCCTGCACCTGATGCATCCCCTATTTCTGGAACAGTACCTGATACATAGTAAATGCTCAGGAAATACTTACTGATGAATGTTGACTGTAAGTACCCGTGGTGTCATAGAATCAGAGAACTGGGTTACAGTCTGACTGTGGCTTGGTCATGGTGTGCCCCAGGGCAAATGCCCACCCTCTCTGAGCTCAGTATCCTCATTTGGAAAATGGGAATGACCTGTGTCTTTTGGTGCTTGAGGAAGAGACATGTGCAAGTGTTTTTTAAGGTTAAGCCAGATGCTTGCTTTTCGGCTCCTCTCTCCTTCTCCCATGTTAGATGGATCTTCCATTGCAATGACCTCTGCCCGTCCCTCCCCATTCCTCCTGGGACCAGCCTGGACTAGGTCCTCATCATCCCATTTGTGGACTCCTGCAGTGTCCTGCCAGCTGGCCACTCTTCTGTAATTTCTCCTCCCTGGAGCTCTCTGGCCAGCGCAAGCTTTGAAAACATTTTTTGCACTACTTCGGTCATCTGGTTGGTTGCTGACAAGACTCACCAGTTGACTCCACTTGAAATTTCCATGCTTGGTCATCAATGACTTGGTTCTAAAGACCCACTTGCCCATAGTTTCCTGGCACCATTCTGCGTATACCCAGCTGATTTCCCTTGGTCGCTTGGCTAGAACGCACTTGCCACTCTAAACCTCCCATCCTCAGGACCTGCCCAGATCTTACCTCCCCAGGGAAGTCTTTGCAGAATACCTTTAAGCCAGTGGTTCCCAACAGAAAGCAGTTTTGCTCTCCGTGGGACATTTGACAATGTCTGGAGACATTTTGGTTATCACAGCTGGGGAGGGAGTGCTATGGGAATCTGGTGGGTAGACGCCAGGGAGTGGCTAAACTTCCTGTAATACACAGGACAGCTCTTCTACAGCAAAGAATGGCCCAGCCCCAAATGTCAGTAGTGCCAAGGCTGAGAATGCTGCCTTAAACAGAACTCGTTATCTCTCCATTCCAGCCATTGTGGGTCTGTCTCTTCTCTGAATCCTTCTTACTTCATTTTCACCAACATCACAAAGCTTGGCACTCATTATAGACTCTCCTATTATTACTCCTTCAAGGGTTCACGTGCAACAGTCTTTTCTCTCCACTCGTGAGTTCCATAAGCGTCTGTGTCATTCCCGTAGTAACCTGCGTAGGATGTTGCATGACATACTTGCTTGGTGAACCCAGATTTGTGGATTGTTTGACTGCCTCCCTCAGGGGTTGGAAATCTTACTATTAGAGAAACTTCACGTATCTTTCTCTGTGTGCGTGTGTGTGTGTGCGCGTGTGTGCGTGTGTGTGCACACACCCATATGTGTCTTTGCATCCAGCTGCAAGACCAAAGACCTGGCAGAACTGAAGGCGGGAACCAGCATGACTGATGCTGTCTGTGGTGAGTCCTGGAGAATGGGCTGGGATGGTGGGAAATTGAAAGGGGAGACTGAGGCCCAGAGAAATACCAGGTGGGGAAAAGGAGAGGAGGTAAAGTGAGAGGAGGAGGCAGTTTGGGGTTGTGGTGTCCCAGTTTTGCCTCTTACCTGTGTATCCTGGTCAAGTTACGTCCTCTCTGAGCCTCAATTTTTTCATCTGTAAAATAGGATGCTAATAGCTGCCCTCTTAGTGCCTCCCTGCACTCTGAGTACCGTACAGTGGGACACCATCCACTCTTGGGCCCTCAGTTTTAGTTGTAGAATGAGGAGGTGGGCCTGCACCACAGTCCACAAACTCAAATCATCACAGGGACGAGACAGGTCATGTTAAAGAGTAAAAAAGGTCAGGAGGAAGACTACACCCTTTTTACTTTTCTTTAAAATTCAGTTTCCTCCTGGCACTTGCCTAAGACCCAATACTTAAGGAAGTGCCAAAAAAATACAGCAGTTAAGATAAGTAATATTTTAATCTATATCTATCTATCTCTATATATTTAAATCAAAATTGATGCACACATATGAAAAAAAACTCAACCAACCCACGATGAACAAAACATCAAAATTTTAAATCCTACTCAGGTTACTATGAGACTCTTAACAGAATTCAAGAGTGGAGAGAGAAGGCTATTGTATGATCCTGCCTTACTTGCCTCACCCTAATCCTAAACCTGGTTTCACTAAAACTTTGTCTAAAAAATAGGCAGACAGCCTGTGGGCTGCAATTTGCTGATTATTTTTTAAAAATATATCACTTAAGAATATTATTTATCCTGGCGAGTTTTCTTGGCACCCCTGTACATTTTATGGCAAGGACAGTGTCTCACTTGCTTGTGTTTCTTGATCTTCCTTTCATTTTACCACTTAGAATGGGGACATAACAACAAGAGAGAATTTACTTTCCCTTCTAATCTATGACCAAAGCAACAGTGCAGATATAAATGATGCTGGACCTCAACATTGGGCAGAGAGTAGGGAGCAGTGGGGAGTGTGGGAAAGAGGTAGAGACAGCTACCACCACTCTATTCTAGTTGTTGGTTGCCAGACATGGGTTCCACAGGGGCCAGATCTTCCAAATTTGTAAGAGAGACCAGATATCCAGATTTTTAATGTAGAATCTTCCAATTTTAAAAAATGTTGGCATATGTATATATATATATATATAATTTTACTGGTCCCATTAAAGACATCTGCCACCACATATCACCAAGTGCCACTTGTTTGAAACCTCTGATGTCCATGAGCTCAGACAGTGAAGGATTTTAGTGGTGGGCAAGGGACAGCTGCTCCAGGCATAGGGGTGGGCAGTGACTATGGGTGAGGAGGCGTTGCTGAAGTCTTGATTTCTCCAGGTCCCTGGTCTCGGATGAGAGCTCTGGTGGTGATCCCCATCTCATTGGGCATCCTGTTTGCTGTCCTCTTTGTGTCTGCCTTTATCAGTGAGTCCTCAGGTGGGAGGGGATGGAGAAAGAGGGGGAGAGGGTACAAACCAGCACCAGCCGCCTATTTCCCAACCCCTCATCCCATTTTTTCTCTCTTAGGTAAGGTGGTCAAGAAGCCAGAGAATAAGGTAAGTTCCATCTGGAAGGGTGGGGAGAGTTTTGCCAAACTGGAAAGATTGACTTCTTGTTACCTCTGGTGGCATAGTGCCTAAGACATTTGACTGCTAACCAGAAGGTTGGCAGTTCAAACCCACCAGCCACTCTGTGGAAGGAAGATTAGGCAATCTACTTTCATAAAAATTTACCTCCTTGGAAACCCAAAAGGGGTTGCTAGGAGTCGGAATTGACTTGATTGCAGTGAGTTTTTTTTTTTTTTAATAGGCAGTAAACCCAGTTCAAAGTCTGCCCCTGTGTCCAGGGAGCAGCAGAACTGGCTTCTCTTACGCCTTCTCTAGACCCCAGCCTCCACTCCTCCTGCCCACTCCCCCCAGGCCAGCTGTTGTCCTGTCCAGAGCCCCAATCCCTACAGAGCTGTCCCTGGCCCCATTGGCACAGTCTGACATTTGCCACTCTCCACTCCTTTCCTGGCATTAAACACGTGGGGGAGCCCCGTCTTTGGGGCCTTGGTGTTGGATCAATGGGTGGAGCTAGACTGGAAGCCCCTCTGACTCCCACTCTGGAAGCTTCTTGTCATGCTCGGTGTGGCCAGCAGGGGGCAGGAGGCACCCAAAGAATTTCCCATTTGGGAAAAAGGAGAGTTTAGGGAGGAGACCTGCTTCCGAGGGAGGGGCTCCTCAGAGGTGAAGGCTGCCTGGCTGCTGGGGTAACCTCACTCCTCACTCCTTTGCTCCTCCAGGTTCCCCCTGGTAAGGGCGTAAGGAAAGATCCCGAGGAGTCGTTTTTCCTAGAGGACCTTCCTAGCTTTAACCCGGTGGCTCCAGTGCAGGAGACCTTACACGGGTGCCAGCCCGTCACCCAGGAGGATGGCAAAGAGAGCCGCATCTCAGTGCAGGAGAGACTGTGAGACCCTGGGTGCCCAGGAGAGAGGCAGCCTGGGCAACGGACACCTGGCCTGAGAGCCCAGAGCTGCTGCTGCAGCGTGAAGTAAGGCTGGCGCTTGCTGAGGTCCCAGCCAGGAGAAAATGTTCGCCTTGGAGGACTCCAGCCTCCAGCCCTGGAGCTCAGCCTATCTCTTAATTTGCTTTTTAAAGATGGAGGCGAAACTCTTTGGGGTAGGGGACAATATAGTAATAGCCACTAACTCCTCCAGTGTACCAGGGATGTATCTCGGTGGTTTCCATGTGCCCAGGGAGACACACGTGCAAATGACCGTTGATTGCAGTGTTGTTTGTGGTAGTGAAAAACTGGAAGCCACTTAACTGCCCCTCAAGTGGGGGACTGGCTAAATAAAATTGAAATATATTTGTACAACAGGATCTGAAAGACACTGTGGTGTGGGGGAAAAAAAAAAGGTTGCAAGATGATGGATATGGAAACTTTTTTTTTAAGCACATACTAAAACCTTGTAGGAGCTCTGGTAGCATAGTGCCTAAAGCACTTGACTGGTAACCAGAAAGCTGGGGGTTCAAACCCACTAGCCACTCCTTGGAAGGAAAGTTGGGCAATCTACTTACATAGTGATACTGCCTCGGAAACCCAAGGAAGGGTCGCTATGAATTGGGTCTGACTCAATGGCACAAAACAACAACAACAACAACAACGAACCTATGTGATTAAAAAAAAAAAAGACCCAATATGACGTATTGTCTATGGATATATGTGTGAATACAATGCACTTTATATCTGTGTGCATAAGGAGGGTTCTGGAAGGATACACAGAAATCTGTAACGCAAAATGTGGTAATGTCTGGGGTAGGAAGGAAGGGTCCAGGGAAAAGTCGGTTAAAGGAGACTTGGATTTCCTATAATGCTTTATTATTTTAATTTTTTTTTTTCAAAAGGAGAGTGAATTCGCATGTTGCTTATGTAATTAAAAAATCATCAGACATGTAAGAAGAAAGGCTGGGGTGGCCATGCTGGGTGATCTGAGCTGTTTCAGGCCCAGAGAATTAGGGCACTTTCAGAGCATAAATAAAAGTGGCCCCAGGCTCCTGCCCCCAGGGCGATGTTCGTGTGGTCTCACATTTGGCTTAGTTTTTTTTTTTTTTTTGCAAACGTTCTCATTTGATGTGTGCACACAAAACAGCCTTTGGGGCAGGCAGGGCCTGTGTCCCTCCCTCTTTTACAGAGGTAGCAACAGGCACAGAGAGGTCAAGTGACTTGCCTACAGTCACACAGCAGTTCCTAGTAATGCTTCATCCAGAACTCTGCGCACTCGGTGCTGTGCTGGTTTCCCCAGACCTGCCTGCTCCCTGGCCCTTACATCTGTAGCTCTGTCCTGGGGACATCCTGGGCCTCCCACCCCTTTTGACCTCCCAACTGTGACAGGAGCTGCAGCTTCTCGGTCAGATGGTGCCGCTTTCCCCCAGCAACATCTCAGGATAAAAATAACCGTCCTGTTCTCTTTTCCCGCTGTGCCAACTGAGGGGGAGCCTAGCCGGGAGGAGCGGCAGATGGAGTGGGAGCAGAGGGGAGGGGAGGGGAGGGAGGTTGTAGGACAAGGAGGAGAATGAAGAACACAAAGATTCCTGGTGAGGACAAGGCCAGCCGGGGTGAAACGCCGGATCTCAGCCTTTCCCTAGCGAGAAGCTGCTTTGGGTTTCCCCAAGTGTCCTGCTGCCCAGAGGATTGGGGTCGAGAAGGCTTTTCCCTGATGGAGGAGGGGAGGCAACTGGGAACCAAGAGAGAGGCACCTGGCTTGGCAGCTTTCTCAGAAGAGCTTCAAGGACCATTTGTATGTACCAGGTGGAGAACTTTGGTTTAGCAAGTGGAACAAAGTGGGTCTGTCTATGGTGGGAGGAGGATTTTTGAGAGCTAGCCCTCATCCCTTACCTAGAGCCCAAATGCTAGCTTTCTCACTGCTGTGTGTGGCAGTATGGTGGACGGAGACAGAAGACCCACCTCTGCTGCCTATTATCTGTGTGATCTTGGGTGAGTCACTCTCACTTCTTGACTTCTCAGTTTCTTCATCTGTCAAATGGAGACGATACCTGTAGCAGACTGTTGATACCTTCTCATCTCCTGGAGCTCCTTAGTGGCTCAGATGCTTAAGTGCTTGGCTATTAACCAAAAGGTTAGCTGTTTGAATCCACTCAGGAGCCCTTTGGAAAGTAGTCCTGGCCATCTACTTCCAAAAGATTGCAGCCATTGAAAACTCTACTATGTTACCCATGGGGTCACCATGAGTTAGAATGGTCTCTGTAGGCAGCTGGTTTGGTCCAGGGCTTTGGACCAGTTCTTCCCGATTCAGGCATGGCTGATGAAGCAAAATCGAAGTGGACTTGAATTGGTAAAACATGGGTGTGCCAGAACAATCAATAAACAGAGTGGGAAAAATTACGGGTCAATGCTCTGCTAAAAACTTAAAAGCCCCTCTTAGAAAACAAGGGCAGTGTGTGTGTTGCATAGCAACCAACTCTCTTGTTCGGCAGAGTCAGAAACAATGGTGCCTGGCCCAAAGATGATGGGCAGCCAACTGCTCTGGTCCACTTTGAGTGTGTGTTGCTCTCTACTGGCCTGGCACTAATCAAGTCTCCTGTTTCAGGCTTCTGAAAGGGCTCACTACCTCTTCTGAGTCTTCTATACCAGGGCTTTGATCTGTAATTTTTCCTGTTCCACTTATTTTTCCAGTACATCACATTTTACAAATTCGAGTCTGTTCTGATTTCACTGCATAAACCATGACTGGTTTGAAGGCCTGCTTCTTCTTCTTTTTTTTTTTAACATCCTAGGTCAGAGGTTCTCACACTTGAGTGTGTCTCAGGATCACCCGGAAGGCTTGTTAGACCACACACAGATGGCTGGACCCACCCCTAGCGTTTCCTGAAAGGGAGGAGCACCACTTACCCACTGTGCTAACACCCCCGTAAGACACCCTGCGTTGGTTTCCTTCCATTCCCTCCCCTATCTCATTTCTTTGCTTCCCTACTGATCTTTCCTTGAATCAACTCCCAAATGAAGTGCCTGCATTCATTCCTGGGCTTGGGGTCTGCTTCTGGGGGGAGCTCCCCTGAGAATCAGCAGAGCTCATGGGCGAACAGGTTCAGTCTTGTATATCTTAGCCTCCGTGACAGAGGGAAGAGGTGGTGATTCTTGGCAGCTAGTTCTCGGTTCTACTTGGAGATTGGCCAGGAACTTTCCACGTGACCTTGGGCAGGTTACTCTCTGGTTCTGGGCTTGGGTTTCTCCAGATGTGTGATGAAGACCTGGGCCCTATGAATTCTAAGTGTCTGGCTAGTTTTAAAAATTGCACAGAGGACAAACTCAGTGCAGGGTCCACCCTGGCTTCTGTGCTGGAGGGGGTGGGTGTGAGGCATGCATTAGCCAGCAGGTGGCACCAAGCTAACGTCCGAAGACCTTGGCAGCTGCTTGGACCCACACCACACCGGGCCTTTCCTCAGCAGAGGAGGCCTTCTCCCTGGCCTATGAGCCTGAGCCTTCTGAAGTCTCTGCTCTGCCACTTCATCCATTCCCAGCTTTCATCCACTGCCTTCCTTCCTTTCTTCATTTAACAAATATTGACTGCATTCCTATTGTGTGTCTCACCCTGACCTGGGATTGGGGCAGTAACAATACTAAGGGCTCACAGTGTTGAGTGCTGACTATGCTTAAAGACCTTTACACACAGTCCATGTGACAACCTTTATAAGACAGGTTTTTTTTTTT
>NW_006921636.1:10708001-10728531 GCF_000298275.1 Orycteropus afer afer | reverse complement strand
CTTCCATAAAGATTTACAGGCTTGGAAACCCTATGGGGTTGTTCTACTCTGTCCAATAGGGTTGTGATGACTTGGAAGTGACTCAACAGCAATGAGGTTTTTTTTTGGTGGGGGGGTTTAGGTTGACTCAGAGCCCTGGTGGCACAGTGCTTAAGGACTTGGCTGCTAACTGGAAAGTTGGTTTGAATCCACCAGTGGCTCTGAGGAAGAAAAGACCTGGTGATCCACCCCTGTAGAGATTTACAGCCCAGGAAATCCTATGGGGGCAGTTCTACTCTGTCCTATAGTTGCTATGAGTCAGAATCAACTGGATAGCACATAACAGCAGCAGGCTGACTTAAAAGCCTGTGGTTTTTACGCACTTAGTGAGTAGGGGGCACATGTTAAGGAGACATGAAGAGCCAGTGTGACTGCCAGAGTAAAAGGAAAGCCCAGAGCAGGAGCAGCTCAGCCCTGGGGCAGGGGCTGCCAACTCCTGGCAGAGACTGTGGTAAATTGCAGAGGCTCTGGTCATTTTGAAGTCCCTGGTGCAAATAATACACTCCACTGCTGACGAAAGGTTGGAGGTTCGTCCACACAGAGGGTCCTTAGAAGAAAAGCATGGTGGTTGACTTGTGAGAAATCAGCCATTGAAAACCCCAAGGGGTTGCTGTGAGTTGGAGTTGATGGCAGCTGGTACAAGTTCATGTCCATCCTTAGGGGCAGCATCTGTTGGCTCGTCTCCACAGGCCACCCTGCAGGAATGAGGGCCAGTATATTGCTCAGCATTCAGGTTTTTCTGCAAAATCTCCCAAATGTTTCAATGCTACCAGTGAAAAACTTCTGTGAGAGCCCACGAAAGCTTGTCATAGAGATTTGGAATTAAAAACGATGGGAGCTTCATCATATCCACCGTCTTGCTTTATGGATGGGGAAACTGAGGTCCTCAGAGGGGCCAGAGCCAGGTCAGGCAGCAAGTCAGAGGCAGGATTCATAGGGAACTCAGAATTCCTGACTTGGGGTTTCTGCCCCCTGTGGCTGTCCATCCAACAACCTTATCTCCCTCCTCTGTGCGCAGCCGGGAGGCATGGAGCAAGCCCCTAGGGGCTTGGGCTTCGGGGGGCTGGGCAATGGTGGAAGCCGAGGTCCGTGGCATTGAAGCTCTAAGACTCGGGGCCTTGGGATTGGGGTGAGTAGGGTGGAAATGTGCTCTTTATTCTTATGTCCCCTCCCCACACTCACAGCCCCAGCCTCAGGCCTGCACATGCACACCAGCATGCATATACCTTCCCCTTAACTCTCGGGCCCTGCAGTCGATTCCTTGGGCAGCAGAAGTTATTAAAGAGTCTGCCCCCAAGGATTTCTCTCCCCCAGAGTGATTCTGGCACAGAAAATTACACACCCACCTGCAGGGTGGGGAGATGCAGTTTTAATTTGTAAGAAAAAAAATAAAGCCCTGGTGTGGTTTTGGAGTGGGAAGGGGAAGGGAGGGTTCCCCTGAGCAATGCAGCGCTGTAAAGGGGGGCAAGAAGGGCCCAGCAAGGTCAGTATGCAGCTTGGTTCTGTCCAACATCATCAGTGGGCTTTGGGAGGGGAGATGTAGGAGGAGGATGCTCTCCCGTTCCTATTCCCACTCTCTTTGTCCCTGGGGCTCCCGCCTGTCTCCTTGCCGACTGGCACATCCTGCTGGGCCTTGGCACCCACCTAGTTCCCTGCCTCCTCCCTGCTCCTGGACTGCCTCTCACCCTCTGCAGTCTGTGCCTGTCCCTCCCTCCCACTCCCCCCTTCCACCTTACTCCCTAACCTCCTCCTTTCCCCACCTCCCAGCTTGTCTATCTCACCCTTGTTCCCTCTCGAACAAGAGCTATCGTTTTGACTAATTACAAAAATAATACCTGCACGTTGCAACCCCATCCAAGCAATCAACAGGAAAATAAGACCACCTGTAAGCCTCTCCATTGGGCCCGCCAACCACAAGGTATATGTCCTACCAGACGTGTGTTCTGTGCCAAGGATATTTCTTCAACTTGGGCTATTACTATGTACGCTGTTCCGTAAGCAGCTTTCTTTGCTTAGCAGTCTACAGCAGACATCGCTCCGTGCCAATAAATATAGATCGACAACATGCTTTTTAATTGGTGCATAAGATTCCATTGAAGCCTGGATCCTGATTCATGGTGAGACCCCTGCTGCTGGACTGTTAGGAGGTTCCTTCCCTCTAGGGCTCTGCCTGCTTCAGATGCCCCCTGCACTTCCCCATCCCTCTTTGCCCACCTCCAGTCTTCTCTGTACCCCTACTCTCCAGCTTTCATCCCCAGCTCTCTCATCTCATTTCTCCTACCTTTCTCCCCCCTCCCCCCACCGGCCTTCCTGGCCCCCTCCCAGCCCTCCTCACCCCTCCAAGCTCTCTCCCCTGCAGGGGGGTGGGGGTGGGGGTCCATGGTATTTAATACTCGCTCCCCTGTGCCAGACATGTGTCTTCTCATTAGTGCGCCTGTCCCCCCAAGTGAGGCAGGCAGGAGCCACAGAGGCAGCGGGAGGCCTAATTGAATGTAACTAATTATTCACTCCCTTAAATGGGCCTGGGAGGGACAGAATTACTCACTCTGAACTGGGGAGACAGGGAACTGGCCGGCTGGCAAACAAATCCCGGGGCCTGTGGAGCCACTCTCCTTGGAATACTAATCAGGGCAGGAGTGATGGGATAAAACCAGAGCCAAAGCCACCTCTCCCTGTCTCCTTCCCCATCCGGGAAACTGGGGCACAGAAGTGGATCCTTGATGGAATCTAATGGAAGGGTCTCTGTCCCTGCCCTAGCCCACCCTGGAGCCCAAACCTAAAACCAAACTCACTGCTTGGAGTTGATTCCGACTCATAGCAACCCCCATTGGGTTTCCAAGGTGGTAAATCTTTACAGAAGAAGATTGACTCATCTTCCTTCTGTGGAGCAGCTGGTAGGTTTGAACTGCCAACCTTCTGGTTAGCAGTCAGATGCCTTAGGCGTTGTGCTACCAGATCTCCTTTTTTCTTTTTTTAACCTGGATCCTAGGGAAGGGTTAATATGGGGGGCGGGGAGTGTGCTGGGGAAATGAAATGCTGAGCCTGGGGCCTGAGGAAGGTGGGAGCCTACCATTAATAAGGAGAGAGGTGGGAAGGCACAGTGGTCCCAAGGCCTGGAGTCAAGGATGGATCCACGGGTGGGGAGGTGAGGAGGTGGCAAGAAACCTTAGTCCTTCCTGGGGTCATAGGGCTCAGTTGGCTCCTAGGAAGATACTCCTCTACTCTCGAGAACTGGCAAGTCTAGGCCCTGTGCAAAGACTGTTGTTGTTATGTGCTGTCGAGTCGGATCTGACTCATAGCTACCCCTTCTTGGGTTCCCGAGGCGGTATCATTACAGAAGTAGATTGTCCAACCTTCCTTCCGAGGAGTGGCTGGTGGGTTTGAACCGCCAGCTTTCTGGTTAGCAGTCAAATGCCTTAGGCACTGGATGCCCAGAATCCTAGTGGGTTGACATGCTGGTTATCTCAGATGAGGAACACTGAGACTCAGAGAGGGGAAGTGATTCACCTAAGGTCACCCAGCTAGAGTGTGACATAGCTCTCAGCACTGTCTGGCTGTAAAACTCTAGTTCTTAACCCTTTTAAGTAACCTAATTTAGGTAAATTTCCTTGGAGGTGGACAGATGGGATGGTGTCCAGTTTTCAGTATTGTTTAAACCGCACCCTCTCCACCCCTGTAACTCTAATGTCCAACCAGGACGGAGAACCACTGGTTTAGATCTTTGTTCCTTACTTGCGTCTGTTTGCACCTCCTTCCCACTTCACGTTGTTTGTGGCCTCCAACCCCACTCACTTCTGTCCTCTCATCCCACTCAATCCAAATGACCTCTTTGCTCTGGCTTTACCTGTGACCTCAGCTTCCTGGCATCCAGGAGCATGGAGGTTGGGGACAGGAGTGGCTGTCTGGAATAGGACCATGGAGGTGACTTGGTGGCATGTGTGGACTCTGATGTCCAGGGAGGGTGGGAGTGGAATGAGGGAAGAGGGTCTGAATCCAGGTCCCCAGCAAAAGGGCCATGTGGCCTCAAGGGACTCTAGGCTGCACCATTCTTGGCAGCTCCTGGAGGTCAAGGGTGAGAGGTCAGTGAGGGACTGTGCAGAAGTGGAAAGAAAGATGAGTCAGACTATGAAGAGAGGAAGAAAAGAGAGTAGAGAGGTGTGTGTGCTGAGGGGACAGTGTGGATGACACAGTCATCATGATTGTAGCTACCATTTCTGTGTCAGGCACTTCTCACCCATTATCACATTTGGTCCTGACAACAGCCTTCTGAGGGTGTGTAGATAGCTATTCTTGCAGCAAGCAAGATGAGGCTCAGAGAGGTTGAGCAAGTGACCCAAGGCTGAACAGCCCAGCCAATACCCAATTTCTGGTTTTCTGTGATTTTGAATGCCACGCTCCTTTCTCCTGTGCTGCTGTGGTTCTGCTATTATGTCTGTGATCTCTTCTCTAGTAGGTGTTTATAGCGTAGGCGTGCTACTATTCTGCATGTGTGTGTGTGTGCTTGTTAGATGGACAGACATGTGCGTGCGCGCATGTGTATACTCCCTCCTGAAAAGAGCTAGCTAACCACAAGCTTTCCACTCCCGCCCAGCACAGACCTTCTGCTGACCAGTGAGAGGAGGCAGGGAGGCAGATGCCTGCTTTTACAACCCCCTTAGCCAGCTCCCTTGCTCACCCAGCAGGCATCAGGGGCTGGGGAAGGAGTGGAGAAGGTGGGTCACCTGCCAAGCAAGTGACAAACAGCCTTGTTTGTCACAAAGGTGGAGAGAGATCCCTCACTAGTTCTGGGCAGGGAACTCCCCCTCGTCCAGGCTGTGCACCACACCCCTTGCAGTGAAGGTGGCAGGGAGAGATGGATGGTGGCCCCCATCATGTTCACACCTCCCCCCGAGTTCTGAGGACTTCATGGGAGCTTCATAGAGGGGTGGCAAATTTATGAGCCCCACACCGATTCCCCAATCACCTCACCAGCCTATCCATCTTTCTGGAGCCAGGGATGAAATGAAATTATCGTGAAATAAATCTGTACAGATGATGGAGGGACTGGGGGTAGGGTGGAGGTGCGAAGGGTGGCAGGAAGGGGTGTGTGCTGAGAGGATACCACACTTATGTCTTATGTCGCAGGGCCATTGCCATTCCCTCTTGGCTGAAATCCAGAGAGGGGGCTTCCCTGATATGCCTCCCATCCTCCCTCTGAGGTCTTGGGAGGCAGCTGTGTCTATGCCCCCAAATCTCCCCTTAAGTCCCTGCCTAGCAGGACTCTTGTCTAAAGGCTGGGTGCAGGCCCCTCCAGCATGTGATGGGGTTGTGAGTTACCCATGCTCCAAGACAGAGAGAGAGGGAGAGGCTGGGCAGAGGATGGACCAGGTAGAGAAGAGGGGAGGAGATAGGGACTGGGTGAGGAGTGGATGCCTGTAATCAGCTCCATGGTGATGGGGTTAATCTTGGCCAGAAGTCAATCAGAAGGGCCATTGAAGGGGCAGGGTTGTGCCAGGTGTTAACACCTTAATTTCTGAGCATGAGGAGAGAGTCAAGCAAGGGACCAGTGTGTTGGGGCTACTTGGTGGGCTCGGGAGAAGCACCTCTTTACCAATGGGTTTGGAATTAGTTTAGTATTTTAATTACCTCTACAGAAGGACTAAGGAGCTCTGGTGGTGCAGTGGTTAAGGCATTTGGCTGCTAACCAAAAGGTTGGTGGTTTGAACCCCCCAGCTGCTCCTGGGGGGAAGAATAAAGCAGTCTCCTTCCATAAAGATTTATTACGGCCTTGGAAACCCCATAGGGCACTTCTACTCTGTCCTGTAGGGTCATCGTGAGTCAGAGTCGACACGATGGCAGTGGGTTTGATGGGGTTTTCACAGGACTAGGAGTTCCTGGGCAGCACAATGGTTACACTAACTGGAGGATTGGCCTTTTGGACGTACCCAGAGGTGCCTGAGAAGAAAGACCTGGTAGTCTGCTTCTACAAGGTCACAGCCATTGAAAACGCCACAGAGCACAGTTCTGCTCTGACCACAAGGGGTCGCCATGAGTCAGACTTGACTCTGCAGCACCTAGTGGTGCTGGGAGAGCAGACTGGTGTGTTCTGGCTGAATGCCAGTCCTGGAGCAGGGCCAGGGTGGTGCTAGGGTTGGGGGCAGCAGGTCCTGCAGAGCCCTGGTGGCCCCTTCCCCTTCCCCTTGCCTGGCAGGCTCTGGGTCCCTTTAGGACAACAGGTCTGGGGATGGCCCCAGAGCAGAAGGGCTCAAAAGTGCACTGGCCAAGCCTGGAGTGTCAGGGCCTTCTTGCCCCACCCCCCACTCCCAACCTCAGCTAACTCTTGGGGGCCCCTCTGCCTGGAGCACTGAGCTGGAAGTGATGCAGACAGCCAGCTGGGATATGATCATCTGGGCTCCTGAGCGAGACTGCTCTGAGCCACGGGGTATAGTGGGGTCCCTGAGTCCAGCTCTGCTGGTTCATTGGGCAAGACAGGCCTTCCCTGGCCACCCTGGTCTTGCTCTGGGACCTCTCCTCTTCCCAGGAAGGGGCACAGTGGCTTTGGGGGATGGTAAGGACCAGACAGCCAGACCATACTCTTATTGGTGCTGCTGCCTGGGTGAGAGGCACAGGGTGGGTGGGGGCAGTGGTGGCCTGAGCGCAGCCCTGAGGCTTGCGCTGGGTGGGGTGGATGGGAGCCACACACACAGCCTCGCTCTGGAAATGAGATTTGCTTTGTTACCTGTACTTGCTCAGGCTGAGGGCCTGGGGCATTAAGCAACCCGTCCAAGGAGGTGAGAAAGGGGGTGGAGAGGTGGGAGTGGGGGCAGCCATAGCCAAGGCTGGACTGGATAGAGCACCTATGGGAACCTGTGGTTCTGAAAAGCACACATGTGTCCCTGGGTGGTCTGATTTGTGTGTATGTAGTGTGTGCATGTGTGTTTTCTTGGTTAGTATGGACGTTCACATTGAAAGAGTGTGTGCGTCAGTGCTTTGCTTCCTGCTCATGGATGCTGGCATTCCTCTTTTTTGTGTGTGTTTTGCTGGGATTAATATATGTGTGTCTTTCTGAATTATGTGTGTGTGTGTGTGTGTTACTGGCATTAATATATGTCTCTCTTGACTGTGTGTACGTGTGTGTATGTACCTACACACGCCTGGGTGGTTCTGTTTGTGCATGCCCCATTCACAGCCCCTTCAGAAGCCTAAAGGCCCAGACATGCCCTGATGGCAGCAACGGACAGAGCCAAGTGGGCAGGGCATGCAGCCTGCACTCAGTAGGCAGCCTGGGTCGAGCTGGGCCCTGGAGGTGGGAGGGCCTGGGCATCTTTCAGAGGCATCCACCTGGTGGGAAACAAAGGGGCAATCAGTGGAGAGGCCACAAGAGCAAGTGAGCAAGTTTGATTGAGGAAGAAGAATTAGTGAGGAGCCTCACGGGGCCCTGCAGGGGGTGGGTGTGGGTGGTAGGAACCCCACATCCTGATTAGGAGGGGGAACAGGTGCAGCTGGGCTTACCTCAGCCACAGGAGGGCAGGCAGTCTCGGAGCTAGAGGGGCGGAGGGGGAAGCCCAGGGATGGCATGGGGGGGGGCAATCCAGACGGATGCTTTGAGGGAGGAGAGTGAGGGTCCTGGGGAGGGGAGTAATGGTACCCAGCCAAGAGCATCATCATCCTAGCAGCTTCCACTTATCAAGAGCTTGCTGTGGACTTGGCAGTGGGCTAAGTGTCCACCACAGAGTCTTCACAACACGGAGGCAGGCTCTTTCACCAGCCAGCCTTGCAAATCAGGAAATGGATGTCCAGAGAGGTGAAGTGACTTGCTCAAGGTAATGCAGCGACCAACCCAGTCTGCTTGATTCTAGAGTCTTTGTTTTAGCCAGGCTTTTGCTTCGTCACCAGTGGGGAGAAGTGACAGGAAGGGAGAGTGTAGGTAGAAGAAAAGAGGAATTTCCAAATCAACCTTAACAACAAAGTCCACTCACCAGGGAAGTAATGGAATGCCCATAACAGGAAGTATGCAAAGGAGCCTGGTAGGGCAGCGGTTAAAGCATACAGCTGTTAGCCAAAAAAGGTCGGTGGTTCAAAGCCAGCATCTGCTCTGCAGGAGAAAGACAGGACAGTCTGCTTCCATAAAGACTGACAGCCTTGGAAACCCTATTGTTATTGTTGTAATGTGCTGTCAAGTCAGACCCGACTCATAGCGACCCTCCTTGGGTTTCTGAGGCAGTATCACTACGGAAGTAGATGACTCCATCTCCCTTCCAAGGAGTGGCTGGTGGGTTTGAACCGCCAGCCTTCTGGTTAGCAGTCAAGTGCCTCCTATAAGGTCACTATGAGTCAGAATCAACTCAATGGCAGTGGATTTGGGAAGTATGCAAGCAGTGGCTCACTGAAGAAGGAATTACTTTCCAGGTAGGAGGTTGAATTCTCTTTTTTCGGTAACACAGACTCAGCCAGAGTCCCTGCATTAGAATCCCTGCTCTACTGTTTATTCACTGTGTGACCTTGGGCAACTTGCTAAACCTCTCTGTTCCTCAGTTTTCTCATCTGTAAAGTGGAAGGGCATGAAGATGGCATGAGTAACACATGTAAAATGCTTAGAACAGTGCCTGACACATAGTAGGCACTCAATAAGTTCCAGCATTGTGTGTTAGGTGGGGCAGAGTCGGAATGGATGGGTGAGTGGACGGTCAGAGAGAACTAGGGAAAGAGATGGACTTGGGATGAACAGGAAGCAGGTGGAAAGCAGTGTTTGTCTCTGAGTGGGGACCCAGGGTGGCCTCCTGAAGATCTCCAGGCTCAAGCTCCTCTGCTCCTGCCCAGATCTCATTGTCTTTCACCTGGACCATTCTTCCAGCCTCCTCCTTGCTTTTTCTGCCCAGTCTCTATATTGACTATATTGCTCCTGTCTTCCACAGCCTTCAGCGGCTCCCCTTTGCCTGTAGAGTGGTTCTCAAAGCATGCCAGGAGAACCCCCTGGAAGATAAGGAGATAACCTTAGGTGGTACATGATTATCTTATCAAATAACCTGGCGGCTCATGTGCACTTCCTTGTTCTCTTTCAATGTCAAGGAGAAAATCTCGCTGGAATGGCTTTCCCACCTCTTGCCAAAGGGGCATCAGGCTCAGACTCAGGGCCATCAGCAAAGGACTGTTGGATTGAACTCAGTAGCACTCCTTTGTTTTCAAACTAGATTTCCTCAATTGTCCCCTTCTTCTCTGACACCTTCTCCTCTCAGCTTCTCAACCCCACACTTGTTTGCTTTCCTGCTTTACTGACCGCTCCTCCTCTCCAACCTCCTCTTTGGGTTTTCCCATTGGGGCTGGCCTGCTGAACACCGGTGGGCTGTCATGTTCTGTTTCATGCCCCTCTTGTTTGGGTCTCTATCTAGTCCCCTGGCCTAAAACATCATCATCAAAAAAAAAAAAATCAAACCACTGCTGTTGAGTCAGTTCTGACTCATAGCGACCCCTCCTTGGGTTTCTGAGGCAGAATCTCTACGGAAGTAGATTGCCCAGTCTTCCTTCTGAGGAGTGGCTGGTGGGTTTGAACTGCCAGCCTCTTGGTTAGCAGTCAAATGCCTTAGGCACTACGCCACCAGAGCTCACTAAATCATCCAGTGACTCCCGAACATGCATGTCTCAAGACTCAGGTAAATTTCCAGCTGCCTTTCTGACCTTGCCGCTTGCATGCCCTTCAGGCATCCCTAACCTAAAAGTCTTGAGCCACCTCACAGTCCTCCTTTTCTTGCCCACCCTGTTCCAACAGAGGGTACAACCACCCACTCCGTGGTCCAAGCATCCAGGGGTTGTCCTTCAGTCCTCTGTGGTCCCTGCCTTCCACATTCAATCTATCAGCCATGCTTGTCAGCACTGCTTGCAAACCACAGTCTGAAATGGCCACTTCTCTCCAGGTCTTCTCCCTCTGGTCTGAGCCACCATTGTCTCCCACCTGCATGAAGCAGTAGCCTCTGCACTGGTCTTGCTGCTTCCACCTCTGTTCTCCTACAATCCATCTGCCACACAGCAGCAGAGAGGCTTTTAAAAACATTAATCTGATTATGTCATTCCACTGCTTAAAACTCTCAGAGGGCATTCCCATGTGCTTACAACAAAATCCAAGTGCTTTACTCTGATTTACAAGACCCATGTGACTGGGGCCCTGTCTGTTTCTCCCACTCCATTCCATAGGACTCTCCACATTGCCCACTCTGCTCCAGCCACACCGCCCTCTTTTTGTTCCTTGGTCACACTAAGCTCATTTCCAGTTTCTTCCCTCTGTTTAGAATTCTCTTCCTCTTGATCCTTGCATGCTTGGCGCCTTCTCTTCCTTCAGCTGTCCACTTTAGGGTCATCTCCTTGGAGAAGCCGTCCCTCATCATCCAACTGCAAAGTAGCCTCCAGGCACTAAGTCGTGTCTCTCGTCTAGTTCTAACATTCCTGTTTGTTTCCTTTTTATTTTTATTTTTTGCCTTCTCTCCATTTAATGGTAAACTCCATGTTTTGGAGCTTTATCTGTCTTATTTTGGGGCAAGGGTGGCTTAGTGGTGGAATTCTTGCCTTCTGTGCAGGAGAACCCAGGTTCGATTCCTGGCCAGTGCACACCCACCACCCCTCTGTCAATGGAGGCTTGCATGTTCGTATCATGCTGAACAGGTGTCAGTGAAACTTCCAGACTAAGAAGGACTTGGAAGAAAGGTCTGGTGATCTACTTCCAGAAATCAGAGAATTAAAACTCAAGGGCTCATAATGGTCCAATCTGTAACCGACCACGTGGAGGGCACTGGAGTGGACAGCATTTTGTTCTGTTGTGCTTGGAGTCGTCATGAGTTAGGGGCCAAGCTGATGGCAGCTAACAACAACAGTAATCTATCTTGTTCATTGCTGTATCCCCTGTGCCATGAATGGTGGCTGGGATATAGGAAAGGAACATTAAGTGTTTGTCTATTGCGTTAATGAATTATAGTTATTTTATTATTACTTTTGATTTAGGATGGGTGTCACTGACTTTTTCATTTTAGATAATGATATAAAGTTTCCTTTAGAAAAGAAAGCGAAAAAATTTGACAAGGGTCTTGTAACCAGACTGTAAAAAGAACTCTTAGAACTCAACAATAAAAAGACAAATAACAATTAGAACATCGGCAAAGGATTTGAATAGACAGGACACCAAAGAAGACTCATAAATGGTCAATAAACACATGAAAAGCTGCTTAACTGTTTATTAGTCATTTAAGGAATGTAAATCAAAATCACAGTGAAATACCCCTCCACACGCACACAGTGGCTCAAATAAAGGGGGAGAGGAAATGATTGATAATGGGCAGGGGGTTTCCTTTTGGGCCTATGACACTGTTCTGAAATCAGATAATGATGGTGGTAGCACAGCCCTGTGAATATGCCAGCAATCACTGAGTAGGACATGTTAAAACAATGAACTGTGTGCTATGTGACTTGCATCACAATAAAGCTGTTACTAAAAAAAAAAAAAAAGGTAATAATTTAAAGAGAAACAAGAGCCAACAGTGGTACAGAGATACATGGATCTATGGCAAAACCATGGAAAAGGAATGATTGAAAATGGCTTAAAAGGATAAAGACTAGACATGCTGGTGTAACACTCAAGGTCTTGGTTTGACTTTAGCTTCTTGCCCCTGTTCTTAATGAGGCCATGTTGGACGGCTCCCTGATCCTGAAACACTTAAGAATCTTTCAAGCTGTCATGCCTTTGCAGAGTTTGGCTCTTGCCCAGAATGCCCCTTATCCTTTACTTCACCTGATTTGGTTCAATCTAGTCAATGTCAGTGGGATTGGTGGGTGATAGGGCATACCTAGGGCTGTCCCTGGTACTGGGGATACAGTGAGGAGGAGAAAGAAGACGTCTCCCAGGCAGGATAGGGTAGTCTGAGGAGTATCCAGCAGTGACCAATCTGGGAGAAGAGTCCTGGGATGTGGGGGTGCACTGGGGCTGTGGAAGCACAGCAGAAGGACCTAATGGCCTGAGCAGTCAAGGGAGGCTTCCCTGGAAAGAGACATTTCAGCTGGGAAAAAACAGGGCAAGAGTGTTGCAGGCTAAGGGAACAGAGCGAGTGAAGGCCTCAAGACAATGAGCAGGTTCGAGGAATCATCAGAAGGTGTGTGTGGCTGGAAGGTAGCCCTGGAGGTGGGGAGAAGTCAGAGATGATCCAGAGAGTAATTGGGGTCCCAGTGGTCAGGGGCTTTGTAAACCATGCCAGGGGCTGTGGATTTCCTCAGAGCTCAACTAGATTTCACGTTCCACAAGACGATGGTTATCAGTTTTTCAATCACTGATCATGCCCAACGTTAAATTTATTTAACGTCTGTCTCCCCTACTAGAATGTAACTCCATAAGGACACAGACTTTGTGCTTTATATTGCTTTATTGTTTATTGCTGCTACTCACACAGACACAGTAAATGCTTACTGAGTGCAAGAACTTACCTACCTGTCTCCAGGGCTTAACTGAGTTTCTTAAAGCCAGGGACCCTGTTGGATTCATCTTTGTGTCCCCAGGGCCTAGCTGAGAGCCTGGTATTCAGAAGCTCCTAATAAATAGTTAAAGAATGAATGAATGAATGGGTAAATATCTTCCTTAAATGGCTACAAATCCCTGAAGGGCAAGAATGACCCAATTGATGTCCCCAAGGTCTAGCCTGGCCTATAGCAGACACTCAATAAATGTTTGTTGAGCTAAGCAAGAGTCTTTTCTTGATGGAGGTCCCAGGCAAGCATGCAGTAGGATCTTAAACAAGGGCATCCGGCTCCACACTGCTGGTTCCTGGGTAGGAGGGTGGAGGAGATGCTTAGCTGGTGGAAGACTTTAGGGCCAGGGAGTCACAGGCAGGCCTACAGGGTCAGCCTGGATGTGTGGGGTGGCCAGGGTGACCAGGAGCACTAAGGTGGGCTTTCTGGGGCTCAGGGAGCTCACCCTGGCTCATCAGTGCCTGAGACCCCACCCTCCTCTGGCAACTGGCAGGCAGCTCCACCAATGACGTGTGGGCACAGCTGGGTGGTAGTGGTGGTGGTGGGATGGGACAGATGGTGGGAGACAAGGAAACCCCTATGTTCTCCTCCATCTGTTACGTTTAATTGACTTCCCGCAGAAAGTGGAAAAAAAAAATAATAATAAAATAAACCAGTTGCAAGGATAAAATTGCTAATTAAGAGGCCCTCTGATTAGATAGACAAATATTTACCAATTATGCCTGACCCTGTCTGTCCCTCTTATGTCTGCAAACTCCCCCATCAGCACCTTGGCCACATCACACCCAGCTGGTGGCTCTTCCACCAATCGCTCTCCTGAGGCTCAGACTGGCTGCAGGCAAAACAGGGTAGGAGAGAGTAGGAGAGACACTGGCCAGTAGTCATTCAACAAATAATTATGATGCCCACTGTACATTCCAGCTCAGTACTGGGACCCAGGGAGTCAGAGCCAGGTTTCTGTGGAAAGGCATTTTGGTTGTGCTCTGTGCAAAGCTGCACCCCAGAGAGAAGGGGGCTCCACCTGCCATGCTCGTGCCTCTGGAACAGGGGTGCCTCTTTCCCGGGGAAGGAGCATTTTTTGTGTGTGCAATAGGCCAATTAGCATGTCAAGCCATATGCACAGGGGTGTGCCTGCCTAAAGGGGGACGCCTTCTAAATCACACAGAGCCAACTAGTAGCAGCTCTATAGGGTTCAATATGGCTCCGTTCCTGATCCTCAAGGGCTCATGACACAATGGGGAGAAAAGCACGCCTGTGATAAGTAAACATTCATTTAACAAACATTTATTGAGCACCTAATATTTGCCAAGCACTGTGCGAGGAGCTGGGGGAGAGAAAGGAGATTGGTACTTTTCCTGCCCCTCAGGGGCCCAGACTACTAGGAAGAGGTAGCTATGCACACCTTGGTTTACTTTACTGATATCTTCCCTTTCTTCATTCCAATCTGTAGGAATACCTAGGGGGTAAGAGTGACAGCTCCAGACACATGCTGCGTATCTTCAACTCCTGACTCCACCATGTACTGGCTGTGTGACCTTAGGCAAGTTGCCTCATCTCTCTGTGCTTCAGGTTTTCTCTCTGTAAATTGGAGGTAATGGTGACGTGTCCGGGTTATTATAAAGATGAAATGAGTTCATACATGTAATTGATGCCTGACACATTGTTGATATGGCTTAGCTATTACTATTCTGAGTGCCTGCTGTGAGCAAGGCCCTGTCACCTGGGGACATAGAGCTGTACCAGTTCAGCTTCTTCTCCCTTCAGAACTCACAGTATGCAACACACATAGAGAAATCCATCGACACATACAAGCTCTCACTCAGGCTCGTGCTGAAAGAAAGTTGTGGTATCAGGGTATACTTCCAGAGTGAGTCTTAGCTTCAAAGTCAGCAGAGTTGGGGTTTTCTTAGGCCCAGGCCAGGGAAATGGAACCATTGCCTGGTCAGTAATGAGCTCTCCATTGCTGGAGGTGTGTAAGTCAAAGTGTGAGTTTGCTACAGAGAGGATGTCAGCTATTGGAAAAGGCAGGTCAGTTCCATCAGACAGATATTGGTTTGGGGTGTGACAACCCTCTCTGGGACAATGGAACAAGTTTCCCAGGACCAGCTGGGCAAACCTGTGGAAGCCTGGCACTGAGCATTGTCCTGGAAGTCCATTCCGCTGGCAGAGGGATGGCCGACCTCCCACTATGTAGGACCGACCATTCCCTGTGGCAAGGCACTGAATGTCAGGACTGAGGCCAAGGCAGGAAAGAGGCCACCTCCAGCCCCTGTAGGACACCCAGGTTGGGGTGGGAAACATTGGGATGGCTTAACCTTTAGGGGTGACTTGCAGACCTAGTCCGCTCTGTGGCTATTGTCTTTTTCTTCTCTCCGGACTTCAGCTTTCCTATCTGTAAAACAGGAAGAGAATGGACCAGATAACTGCAGTGTCCAGCCCTTGCTTCCTTTCCACCCCCCCCAAATTACAGACAACCTGAGTTCTCACTGCTGGCCAAGCACTGAGCTAAGCCTGCTGCATGTATCATCTCATTTAAATCTCTTAACAGCCCAGCAAGCAGGTAGGCAGTGTCATGGCCATGCCCATTTTACTGATGCGGAGACTGAGAGCCTCAGAAGAGAGAAGAATTGTCCAAGATCACCCAGTGTGCAAACGACAGAGCCAGGTCTCAAATCCAGGCCTGGCTGACACTGTCACTGCAGTGAGCCTGCCCTCCTGCTGGCCAGTCCTGCCAGGCTCTCCAGGATGGTCCCTGCCCCCTGCCACATTCCCAGAAACAGCCCCCTCGCTCCCTGTCCCCCTTCTTGGGCTCATACCACGAAAGCCTCCTGCAGAGCCTTCTACTCCAGAGGGATATATATTATCTAAATTTGATAAGACAACTTAATTTCACTCCGTGTCTGTTACCGGCGATAAAACCAGGAGACTTTTATGACCCAGCGTCCTCAGCAAGATAGTCAGGAACTTATTATACAAGGTCTAACTGGATTTCTCTCTGCAGATGGCTGGGAGCCATGGGCTGGAACGCAATTCGGCAACACATTTGGGGGAATAAATGCAAAATGCTTGTTCCAGAGAGTTAGATAAGGCAGCAGGCCTCTGAGCGCCCCAAGAATTGGATCTGCCTTTCCTGGGCCCTGAAGGGTGATTTGGGGAGGATTTGCCTCAGTGGGGAGATGGAGATGGTGGGCTCTCTCTCCCCCCATCTTTTGATCCTCCTTGCCCCAGGGAAGACATATGGAGGTGCTGAGACTTGAGGTTCAGCAACAGCAGTTCTTGGAGAGCCAGGAATTCAGGGCAGAGGTACAGTGAGGGAGGGAGGCAGACTGGGAGTAAGGGGCATCATCAAGGGATGAGGACTGCATGTGCCAAAAGAGAGGTGAAGGATGAAGAAAGGGGTGCAGAACTGGGTGGGTCTTCTCTTGTCGCCCAGGATTCTCCCAGGAGTCCCTCCTCACTGCCTGAGGTGTTTGTTCCTCTGCAGACACACCCCAATGCTGGTGTGGGCCCCCACATGCAGAGTCCCCAAACAGACACCACCCCTTAAGTGTGGGGTTCACATGCAGATTCAGACAACCCTCTTACTTGGGCTCACAGACACCCTGAGATTTGGGGGTTCACTGTGAAGGTCACCCTAAATTCAGAGCTCAGCTCAAGTTCTGATACGTGGAATTTGTGAGCTCTGTGGGCTCTCAGACTTAGGGTTCATCTCAGTTTTGATAACCCCAAATGTGGTTCTGCAGACCCTGAGCCTTGCAGCCAGAGTCAGCCCAGAATTCAGAGTTCACTGTGCAGTCCAGACACCTCAAAGTCTGGCTTACACACGGATTGAGGACAACCCTGGATTCAGACATCTCCCCAATTTGGACTCCAAACCCCAGCCTGGGCAATCTCAGCCTTGAGCTACCACCCAGACCTAGGAGTCACCCTCAGATTCAGGCATCCCCCTAAACAAACTCCTACCCAACCTTGGGGGCCGCTGTAGGCTCCAGCTCCTGCCTGGGTACAGGGAAGCTGGCCCACTGAGCCAGGGAGGTATTTTCATCTGTCACTGGCTCCATGATGCCTTAGTTATCTCCCTTTCGGTGGACTCCAGATTTGATTAAGGGAAGTCTTGCCACAACTTTTCAGCCCTCTCCTGCCTCTTCCTCCACGTGGTGTTCCCATCCCAGGTGAGTCCTTCGATTCCCAGTTTTTACCCAGCATCCCCTGTGGGCAAGGGCCGACAGGCCCAGGGGCTCACTGAACCTGCATCACCACAGCCTCTCGAGTTACTATAGTACAGTTTTTGGGGCCGTTATATACGCTTATATTATATTTGATTATATCAATTCTGCAGATGAGGAAACAGAGACTCAGAGAGGTTAAGCCAGTTGCCCAAAGGCACTCAGCTCCGAAGGATAGAATCTTAGTCTTTGCTAGGATCCTGCCCTATGACTTTGAGCAGAGCTTGGGTGTGCCCTCAGGCCTTGGGGCTTGGGAAGCAGGAGGCTGGAGAGGTGTTGTCCCGGAGCCTAAGCTTGCATTATTTCCACACTGGCAAAACGAATTATTTCCAGGAGACAGGAGGGTTGGGGGTGCGGGAGTGGAGGACACTGCGGTAAGATCAAGGGCTGCCAGGGTCAGTCACTGTGGGGGAAGGGGCGGGTGGGAAGGGAGCCCAGGAGCTGGCCTTTACCAGGTGACAGAGATAAATGGGCTGGGTCCCAGCCTCCAGTGCCCAAGGGCAAACGGGGACCCAGCTCCTGTGACGGGGGGACTAGACTCCACTGCCACCTTGGAGAAGCCAGGAGGGGGCTACCCCACCTTGAGTGAAGGCCCAGCAAGTCTGCAGGGCCTCTGGAATGTTAATGACCTCCAAGTGGCCTTACTGGAGCTGGTCTGTCTCTCTGTCCTCAGCTCTGCAGGTTCTGGGGTAAGGGTGGGGAATAGGGAAGGGGATGGGTTCCAGACCAAGGCCTGGGGCTGCACAAGAACCTGCCTGGCTGCACATACGAGAACAAGGTCACTGGGACCAGGCTCTGCCACTTCCCAGCTATGTGACCTAGGACAAATCATTTCACTTCTCCGAGCCTCAGTTACATGGAAACAGATACAATGAAGCTGTCCTGTGGGGTTGTGAGGTTGGAAGGTATTCAGTAAGTGGACACTCAAGAAATGGTGCTTTGTTTTATTATATTAACTTTTTATGGTTGTTTAGGTGAAAATTTGCAGAACAAATTGGTTTTCTAGTCAGCAATTCATACACATTTTGTTTTGTGACATTGATTGCAATTCCCACAATACAACAGCACTCTTCCATTTCCTGCCTGTGTTTGCCCTTCCCGTCTGTCCTTCTTTTCCAATCCTTCCTGCCTTCTGAACTTTGCCCCTGGCCACATGCTGCCCTTTTTGATCTCTTAAGTTTGATTGTTCTAAGAAGCCCCTGGTATTATTATTCACCTTATGGACCTGTCTAGCGTTTGACTCAAAGTTGAGCCATGGGGGTGAATTCAGTTCTAGGCTTGAAGAGTGTCTAAGGGCCATAGTCTAAGGGTCATCAGCCTCTATCAGACCAGTAAGCCTCGTCATTTTTATGATTTTGAGTTTTGTTCCACATTTTTCTCCCACTCTATCCAGGACTGCCTGTTGTGATCCCTTTCAGCAGTGGTAGCCAGGCAGCATCTAGTTCTTCTGCTCTCAGGGTCACGGAGGCTGGCATGTCCACAGTCCATTAGTCCTTTGAACTAATTGTTTCCTTGTCTCTTTGATTTTTTTCACACTGCGTTGGACAGGGAGAGACCAACAGTCAGACCTTAGATGGCTGCTCGCAAGCTTTCAAGACCCTAGTTGCTTCTTACTAAAATAGGATGTAGAACACTGTCTTCATGGACCATGTTATGCCAGTTGACTGTGATGTGCCCTGAGACTATAGTCCTGAGCCCCCTGGCCCGGTGACTAATTCTCTCAAGGTTTTTGGTTACGGCTGGAAGTGTTCATAACCTTGCCCTCTATCTACTCTAATCTATTCATGAATATATTTGCAGCACATAGAAATACAGATGTAGAAATATCCTTGTCACCCCTGTATATTTGTGAGTGTAGTCCCATTTCTCTTCCCATACCTGCCCACCTTGTATGTCTATCTATGTATCCACTCGTAGATTATTGTTCCTGTTATTGCAGGATTGTGTGGGCATTGACCTTTGTTGCCGCTAACTCCCAGTACCTTCCTTTGCCTTGACCATTTTGTGTTGACCTCCTCCTCATCGTGTATTGCCTTTCCCTTCATTCAAGTTAGTATGGGTCTACCCTCTAGTGAGTGATTTCCCCTCCCTTCCCTCCCACCCCTGGTAAACTTTGAGGAATATTTCTGTGGGTAACCCTTTTCTTGACTTCTTATAATAGTGGTCTCATAGAATATATGTCCTTTAGTGATTGACTAATTTCACTCAGCATAATATCCTCTAGGTTCATCCATGCTATTGAAGTGTGTGAGGCTTCCAGTCTTTCCATAGCCTCGCCAGCATTTTTTTTTTTTTTAAACTTTGTTAATGAACTCTGGTGGCATAGTGGGTAAGGCATTTGACTGCTAACCAGAAGGTTGGTGGTTCAAATCAACCAGCTGCTCTGCTGGATAAAGACGAGGCAATCCACTTCTGTAAAGATTTGCAGCCTTGGAACCCAGTGGGGTGTAGCTCTGGGGGAATCAGTTCAGTGGCATTGAGTTTGGTTTTTTGGTTTTTTATTGCTGGGGTGAGATGACACCTCATTGTTGTTTTGATTTGCACCCCTCTGATGTGATTATTCTTCGTGTGACCTGAAGGTCTTTGGGGAAGTGTCCATGTCCCCTGTCCATTTTTAAATTGGATTTTTTGCTTTTTGTTGCTGAGGTGTTAGAGTTTTCTATACATTTTAGAGACCAGTTTCTTGTCTACTATGCTGTTACCAAAATCTTTTTCCTGTCTATAGGTTCTTTTTTTGCTCTTTTGGTGAAGTCTTTTGATGCACATAACTGTTTAATTTTTAGGTGGATCCAGTCATCTAGTTTGTCTTCTGCTGTTTGTGCATTTTTAGTCATTATATATTCGGACCCCTAAGTCTTCCTGTTTTTCATTTGATGATCTTTAGAGTTTTAGGTTTTGCATTTAGGCCTTTGATCCATGTTGAGTTAGTTTTTGTAGATGGTAAGGGATATGGATCCTGTTTAATTTTTTCTGCAAATGGATATCCAGTTTTACCAGCACCATTTGTTAAAGGGACTCTCTCTTCCCAACTTAATGGGTTTCAGCCCCTTGCCAAAGATGATCCATCCATGGTATTTACTTCTAGTTTCTCAGTTCTGTTCCATTGGTCTATGTGCCTGTCATTGTACCAAGATGAAGCAGTTCTGACTACTATGGCCATGTAGTAGGTTTTGAGGTTGGGGAGTGTGAGTCTCCTACTTTCTTCTTCTCTAGCAGTGCTTTGCTTACCTGAGGTCTTCTCCCTTTCTAAGTAAAAGATTTTATATGGTGATTATTTTTTCCATCTCTTTAAAGAGTGATGATGGAATCTGGATCACAATTCCATTATATTTCTAGATCACTTTGGGTAGTATTGACATTTTCACAATGTTAAGTCTTCCTATCCATGTTGTTGGGTGTCGTGGAGTTGGCTCTGACTCATAGAGGCCCTGTGTACAACAGAAGAAAACACTGACTGCTCCTGCCATATCCTTGCAATAATTGCTATGCTTGAGCCCATGGTTAGAGCCACTGTGTCAATCCATCTCATTCAAGGCCTTCTTCTTCTTTGCTGACCCTCTACTTTATCAAGCATGGTATCCTTCTCCGGTGTGTGGTCCTGTTGACAACATGACCAAAGTAGGTGAGATGAAGTCTGGCCATTCTTGCTTCTAAGGTCTGGCAGCATTCTTCTTCTTCTTTCTTTTTTGATTCTTTTAAAATACTTTTTATTGAAATATAATTTATGTATAGAGAAATACACAAACCTAAAGTGACATGGGTCAGTTAATTTTTTTTTTTTTTTT
>NW_006921636.1:10706741-10707536 GCF_000298275.1 Orycteropus afer afer | reverse complement strand
CTACGGAAGTAGGATTGCCCAACCTTCCTTCGGAGGAGTGGCTGGTGGGTTTGAATCGCCAGCCTTCTGGTGAGCAGTCAAGTGCCTTAGGCATTATGCTACTTCCTTATACTATTGTTCAGCTTTTCTGTGCATATGAGGTGATTGAAAATACCATGGCTTGGCTTAGGTGTACCTTATTCTTCAAAGTGATTTCTTTGCTCTTTAACACTTTATAAAGGTCTCTTGCAACAAATTTTTCCAGTGCAATATGATGTTTGATTTCTTGACTGCTGTTTCCATAGGTATGGATTGTGGATCCAAGTAAAACAAAATCCCTGACAACTTCAATCTTTTCTCTATTTATTGTGATGTTGCTTAACCATCCAGTTGTGAGGTTTTTATTTTCTTAATGTTGAGTATAATCCATATGGAAGATTGTATAGTTGATCTTAACCAGTAAGTGCTTCAAGTCATCTTCACTTTCAACAAACAAGGCTGTGTCATCTGTATATCGCAGGTTGTTTAATGAGTCTTCCTCTGATTCTGATGCCACATTCATCTTCATGGATAGTTCAACTTCTCAGATTTTTTGCTCAATACGAAGATTGAATAAGCATGGTGAAAAGATACAACCCTGATACACACCCTCCCTGATTTTAAACCATGCAGTATCCCCTCGTTCTGTTCAAACAACAGCCTCTCGGTCTATGTACAGGTTCCTCAAGAGCCCAATTAAGTGTTCTGGAATTCCCATTCTTTGCAATGTTATACCTAATTCGTTATGGGCCACATAATTGAATGTCTTTGCATAGT
>NW_006921636.1:10696537-10698821 GCF_000298275.1 Orycteropus afer afer | reverse complement strand
GTCCAAGATTATCTTCTGTGTCTGTGTTAATTGGTTTCCCTTTTCTTTGTTGAAGAGGGTCTGTGCAATCCTTCTGCCTAGTCCGCCATCTTGCCCTGCCCCCAGTCCATCCTTTTTTATGGTCTGGAATAGTTTGAGTAGAATTGGTGTCAGCTGTTCTCTGAATGTTTGGTGGAGTTCACCAGTGAAGCTATTTGGGCCAGGGCTTTTGCTATTGTTGTTGTTAATAGTAAGGCCAGGTAATATTAGTATTGCTCAATTTTATGCACCAATCACTAAAGCCAAAGATGAAGAAATTGAAGATTTTTACTGATTTCTGCAGTCTGAAATTGACCAAACATGCAATCAAGGTATAATGATAATTACTGGTGATTGGAACGGGAAACTTGGAGTCAGTAACTAAGCATCTGTAGTTAGAAAATATGGCCTTGGTGATAAAAATGATGCTGGAGATTGCATGATAAAATTTTGCAAGACCAGTGACTTATCTGTTGTAAATACCTTTTTAAAATAACACAAATAGCAACTATACACGTGGATTTTGCCAGAAGGAGTACACAGGAACAAAATGGATGCTATCTGTGGAAAGAGGCGATGGAGAAGCTCAATATCATCCGTCAAAACAAGGCCAGGAACTGACTGGAATAAACCAAAAATTGCTCTTATGCATATTCAAGTTGAAGCTGAAGAAAATTAAAACAAGTCCATGAGAACCAAAATATGACCTTGATTATATTCCACCTGAATTTAGAGACAATCTGAAGAATATTTTTGAGACATTGAACATCAATGACTGAAGACCAGACAAGTTGTGGGATGACATCAAGACCATCATTCCTATCCATGAGCATGGTATATTCTTCCATTTATGTAGGTCTCATTCGGTTTCTTATAGTAGTGGTTTGTAGTTTTCTTTGTATAGGTCTTTTGTAGGGAGATCTGGTTGCATAGTTCCTAAGGCATTTGACTGCTAACCAGAAGGCTGGCAGTTCAAAACCACTGGCCATTCCTTGGGCAATCTACTTCTGTAGAGATACTGCCTCGGAAACCCAAGAAGGGGTCACTATGATTCTAATCAACTTGACTCGATGGCAGTGAGTTTGGTTTTATTGTAAATGGTATTGTTTTCCTGACTTCCTTTCCAGAGTTCTCTTTGTTAGTGTAGAAGAATCTGCCTGACTTTTTATGTTGATCTTGTACTCTGACACTTTCCTGAATCCTTCTATTAGTTCCAGTAGTTTTCTTGTTGAGTCTCTAAGATTTTCTATGTATATTGTTTCTAGGTTCTGTCGAGTCATCTCCGACTCATAGTGACCCTATGCACAGCAGAATAAAACACCATCTGGTCCTGAGCCAGCTCCATGATTCTTGCTATACTTGAGCCCATCGCCACTGCACCATGTCAATCCATCTTGTTGAGGGCCTTCCCCTTTTTCATCGACCCTCCACCTTACCAAGCATGACATCCTTCTCCAGGGAATGGTCCCTTCTGACAACATGACCAGAGTAGGTGAGACGAAGTCTGGCCATTCTTGCCTCCAAGGAGCATTCTGGCTGCATTTCCTCCAGGACAGACCTATTAGTTCTTTTATAGTCCATGGTACTTTCAGCATTCTTCACCAACACCTCAGCTCAAAAGCATCAACTCTTCTTCAGTCCTCCTTATTCATTGTCCAGCTCTTGCATATGATGCGATTGAGAATACCATGGCTTGTGTCAGGCACACCTTAGTCCTCAAGGAGACATCTTTGTTCTTCAGCACTTGAAAGAGGTCCTTTGCAGCCAATTGGCCCAGTGCCATACCATATGTCATCTGATGTTCTGACTGCTGCTTCCATTGGCATTGATTGTAGAACCAAATAATATGAAGTCTGACAATTTCAATCTTTTCTCCATTTATTGTAATGCGGCTTATAGATTCAGTTGTGAGGATTTTTGTTTTCTTTATATTAAGATGTAATCCATACTGCAGACTATACTCTTCAGTCTTCATCAGTACTTCAAATCATCCTCACTTACAGCAAGCAAAGTTGTTTCATCAGTGTATTGCAGGTTGTTAATGATTTTTCCTCCAATTCTGATGCCATGTTCTTTTTCATATAGTCCAGCTTCTCGAATTATTTGCTCAGCATACAGATTGAATAAGTATGGTGAAAGGATACAACCCTGATGCACTCTCTTCTTGATTTTAAACCATGCAGTGTTCCCTTTTTCTGTTTGAACAACAGCCTCCTGATCTATGTACAGGTTCCTTATGAGTACAATTTAGTGTTCTGTAATTCCT
>NW_006921636.1:10694059-10694967 GCF_000298275.1 Orycteropus afer afer | reverse complement strand
CATATGGATATTATCCTATCACTGACAGCATTGTACTTCAGGACAGATCTTGAAACATCCTTTGTGATGATGAACACCACGCCATTCCTCTTCAATTTATCATTCCTGGCATAGTAGATCATATGGTTGTCTGATTCAAAATGCCCAAAACCAGTCCATTTCAGCTCTATGTTTAGGATTGTTTCATTTGCAATAGAGATAATTTTATTTCTTGTTGCCAGTTTGGATATCTTTTATTCCCCTTTTCTTGCCTTATTGCTCTGGCTAGCACTTCCAATAAAATATTAGAGTGATGATAAAGGACATCTTTGTCTGGTTCCAGTTCACAAGGGGAATATTTTCAGTATCTCTCTATTGAGAATAATATTGGCCATTGGCTTTGTGTGTATGCCCTTAATTATGTTGCAGAATTTCCCTTTTACTCCTATTTTGCTGACTATTTTTTTTTTTGTATCAAGAATGATTTTGGATTTTGTCAAATGACTTTTTTGCATCAATTGATATAATCTGGTGGTTCTTTCCCTTTGTTTTATTTATGTGGTGGATTATGCTGATTATTTTTCTAATGTTGAACCATCCTTGAATACCTGGTATGAATCCCACTTGGTTATGATGTATTATTTTTTGATATGGTGTTGGATTCTACTGACTAGGATTTTGTTGAGAATTTTTTGCATCTGTGTTCATGAGGGATATTGATTTATAGTTTTCTTTTTTAGTAGTGTGTTTGCATTTAGTAGTTTTGGTATCAGGATTATAGTCATATCACAGAATGAGTTTAGAAGTAGTCCATCCTTTACTATGTTCTGGAATAGTTTGAGTGGAATTGGTGTCAGCTTTTCTCTGAATGTTTGGTAGAATTCTCCAGTGAAACCATCTGGGACAGGACTATTTGTTGTTGTTGTTGC
>NW_006921636.1:10666794-10693901 GCF_000298275.1 Orycteropus afer afer | reverse complement strand
AAGGAAGGTTGGGCAATCCTACTTCCATAGTGATACTGCCTCGGAAACCCAAGGAGGGGTCGCTATGAGTTGGGGGCTGACTCGACAGCACATAACAACAACAACAACATGATTTTCTTTTAGAGTCTATCCCATTTGGGGTTTGTTGAGCTTCTTGAATGTATATCTTCTTTTCTTTCAGGATTTTAGGGAAGTTTTCTTCCAACAAATCTTTGACAATTTCCTTGTGCTCCCCCCCCCCTTTTTCTCTTCTGTTCTGGAATGTCAATCACAAGTAAGTTATTCCTCTTAATAGTGTGTCCCATAAATCTTAGGCTTTCTTCTTCTTCTTTTGTTGTTGTTCTCTTTTTCTGATTTTTCCTGTAACAGATTAGTATTAAGAGATTTATCTTCAGTTTCACTAAGTATGTCTTTCATTGATTCAATTCTATTCCTTTGACCTTCCAAAGGATTATCTGTTTCTGAAATTTTAGTATTACTCTTTTGGATTTCTGTTTGCTGTTTTTGTATGGTTTCTAGTTTTCCATGCATTTTGTCAATTTGTTCTTGTATTGTTTTCCTGAATTCTTCTAGAGTTTGTCTGCATTTTTCTTGATTTTGTCTGTGGTTTCCTTGATCTCTTTCTTAATCTGTTGTAGGGCCTAAGTATAATTCTTTTGAATTCTTGTTCAGGTATATCCAATATCATTTCTTACTCTTGGAAATTTTCTGGTCCTGTATTTTGGTCACTTGCTTGAGCCATCTTGTCCTATTGTATGTGTGTGTGTGTGATTTGAAGTTGTCTGTAGTCTTGAGACATTGTGATGTTATTATATTTATTTACTGATTGCATGTCGGTTTGCTTCACTCCACTTTTTAAAATTTCATTTTGTTTTAATATATCCAGGTAATGGAGTGGGTATGCTACTCTGGTAACTAGTTGGCAGCACTGGGGCCCTCATCATCTGTCTCTGGGTGGATTTGGTAGCAGGTGGGAGTGTGGGTGTGACTATTTTATTGTTGGTTTGCATAGAACAATTGAAGACAGGCTGAGTGGGTGTTGGCTACCATCTGTTGTCAATCCAGTGGCCTTTGCCCAATGGGTAGGGCAGCAGATGTGGCTGGTATGTTTGGGTAGGGTCTCTGACTCTCTACTGCTAAGGAAAAAAAGAGAAAAAAAAGGGAGGAAGAAAAGAAATGAAAGAAAAAAAAGGGAGGGGGAAGAGGCAAGAACTAAGAAAAAGGAAAGAGATAGGAAAAAAAAAAAAGTGGCACAAGCATTAGCTACCAAACATGGCTGTAGTTGGAATGCAATGCTCATGGGTGTGCACATTGCTGAATGTGGAGGGATGGGGTGGGTGTGGATGAACAAGGAGATGACAGAAAGTTGGTCTGTGGGATTAAAAAAAAAAAAAGGAGGGGTGAATAGAAGGAAAAAGAGAAAAACAATGGGGGTGAAGAGGGAAGAACTAAGAAGAAAGAAATATGAAAGGAAAAAAGGGGGAGGAGAAAGAACAAAGATGAAAGGAAAAGAATAAAAAAAGTGGCATAGCACTGGCAATGGGGGTGGCTTGACCAGCCGCTGGGTGGGTGGGGGTGGGAGGAGCCATGCCTCTGCTCACTGAGAGGTTGTGCAGGGATAAGAGAGGGGGAGAGCACACCTCTCTCACTGCTCATCACTGATGGGGGTTCTGGTACAGTCCTGGGTGAGCAGAGATGGCTCCCTGGTTCCTGCCCTGATCAGAACACTGCTTGCAGTAATTCAAAATGGCTGCCTCGTGCCAGGCCAGTTGGCAATTCACCAGTCTGTACGCCTCCTTGTTTGCTGTTTTCATTCAGCCTCTCCCTCTACTTAAAGAAGTAGTCTTGAGCTTTACTTTGAAGCTCTGGGTTCCAGGACTGTCATCTGTATCCATTTCATTTGGTTTCTCAGGTCTTTGCTGTAGAGGGTCTGACTAGTGTATCTGGCTAGTCTGCCATCTTGGATTGTCTTCCAGAAATGGAGCTTTATGTTATGAAGGTGCCCTGATAATACAATGGTTGAGTGCTCAGCTGTTAACCAAAGGATTGACAGTATGAACGAACCCAGCTGCTCTATAGGAGAAAGATGTGGTGACCTGCTGCCATGAAGATTACAGCCTTGGAAACTCTATGGGGCAGTTCTACTCTCCCACGTGGGTTGCTATGGGTTGGAATCTGCTCAGTGGCAAACAACATGATGCAGGAGGTACCATGTCCCCAAGGGAGCCCTGGTGGCCCAGTGGTTAACTATTTGGCTGTTAACAGAAAGGTTGGCAGTTCAAACTCACCAGCTCCTCTGTGGGAGAAGGATGTGGCAGCCTGCTTCTGTAAAGATTACAGCCTTGGAAACCCTATGAGGCAGTTCTGTAGGGTCGTTTTGGGTCAGAATAGACTTGGCGGCAAAGAATGGGTTGGTCAGTAGACCATGCCCCCACTTTAACAGGCAGGCCCTAAAAATCGCCTCTAGGGGGGATAGGTAGAGTCAGAACCCAAATCCCCTGAAGTGATTTTGTTTTATTTTTCAAAGAGACACAAATCATATAATCCTCAAAGGATTTTCCCTCTTGGCTCTTAAAAAAAAAAAAACCTAATATCTTCATTTCCATCCCCCCTTTAAGCTAATTTGTGGAAAATTAAAACGGGGAACTCACAGAGGCTGACATTTTAATTGGATCTTGTCTGGCATCCTCTCTAGGAGTCCCTGATTAGCTTCCTCCATTAAAGCCTCTCTGTTCTGTTAGCCGGTTCCAGCCCTTGGCAGGGCTTGGGCAGGCAGGGTGCTGGGGCCCAGGTGTCTTTGCACACCCTGGCCCTCTGCTGCCTGGAGACTTGGGGTCAGAGTGGCCCAGGTTAGAGTGAAGCTCTGCCACCCACTGAATGGTCATCTGTACAAAGCATCCCACTCCATTCGCCTGCTGCCTCTCTGGAAAGGAGATTCACCTGAGGAGTCAGAGACTTCACTGGGGACCTTACTGTAGGATGGGGTAAAGGCCCACCCACCTTGTCCCTAAGCCCTTAAGACAGAGCTTCCTCCTTCACCATTTAGCTAGCCAGTCTCTGGTTAAAAACCTAGTCAGTCATTTCCCCACTTCCAGAGAGTTGGACAATAATAATAATGATGTTTCTTGGGTGATTACTTCCTGTCAGGTGTGTTACCTGCAAGATCTTATTTTATCCTCATGACAACCCATTTTATGGATGAAGAAATGGAGAACTAGAGAGGTTAAGTAACTTGCTCAAAGTCACATAGTGTGGTGTAAGTGGCAGAGCCAGGATTAGAACTTGGGAGGTCTGGCTTCTGAAGCCCCCTCAATTCAGCCTCAGTTTCCCAGCTTTGTGCTAAAGTATATTTCCCCTAGATTCTCCATGTGACCCTGGAAGACTCGGACCATGGTCCTCAGTAGGCAGCCCCATCCAGGGTGGGTGGGTGAGGGGCAGGAGGATGAGAGGAGTTCTTCACCACCCCCGCCCCCACACCCTGGCACTCCCCCCTCTCCCTAGCCCCAGCCAGGTGGGCCCTGTCCTCCCCACCCCACAGGAGGTCATAATCAGTGCTAAATCAGCTGTCACTAATTATGAAGCCCGTGGGGAGGTGATGCGGGGAGGTGATGCCATTGCCAAGGGGGAGCAACCGAGGCAGGGGTGGCATGGACCCAAGTTCTAGGCTGGACTGGTACATGGGATGCTGGGTGCAACACTCCCTTCTGGGTCTTGGTTTCCGTGGTTACACACAGGAGCAGGTAAAGGCAGGAGGTCCCCTCTTGACTCTGAATACAGGGAAGAGCCTCACCACCCTTCTTGGGGAAATCTGAGTGGTTGCATAGTTTATGATTAGAGCTTGAGCTCAGCCCAGTTGCTTGGCTTAAAACCTGGCCCTGCCTTGAGCTGCTGGGCCAAATAATTTAGCCCGGCCCAGTCTCGCTTTCCTCATCTGTTAAATGGGGATAGGTACTGACATCACTTAAAAATCCTTGTTATGAGTACAGTTCTTGGCAGACAGTCAGGCTCAATAAATGGCAGCTTCGGTTGTGGAAAGGAACTCTAGTGACACAGTGCTTAACGTATTCAGCTGTTAACCCAAAGTTCGTTGGTTCGGGACCCACCAGCTGCTCTGTGGGGGAAAAAGATGAGGCAGTCTGCTTCTGTAAATATTTATAGCCTTGGAAACCCTATGGGACAGTTGTTCTCTATCCTGTAGGGTTATTATAAGTTGGAATCGACTTGATGGCAGTGGGTTTGATATGGTTATGGAGTAGGAGCCCTGGTGGTGCAGTGGTTAAGTGCTCAGCTGCTAGCCAAAGGTCAGTAATTCGAACCCACCAGCTGTTCTGTGGGAGAAAGATGTGGCAGTCTGTTTCCATAAAGGTTTACAGCGTTGGAAACCCTATGGGGCAGTTCTATTCTGTCCTTTAGGGTCACTATGAGTAGAAATCAGTTAGATGGCAATGACTCAGGATGGCTAATGAGGTTCCTGGGTGGTACCAATGATCAATGTGTTTGGCTGCTGACCAAACGTTTGGAGGTTCAAATCCACTCGAGGTGCCTCAGAAGAAAAGCATCAGAAGATACTCCAAAATATCAATCGCTGAAAACCCCGTGGACCACAGTTCTACTCTGAGACATGTGGGATGGCCGTGAGTCAGAATCAGTGAAATGGCAATTATCTCTTGGTTTGTTTGTTTTGTAAATAGTTCACGGAGCATTGTGCTTGCATTATTTCATTAAATTCTCACAACAGCTTGGGAAGGGAGGCCTTCTTACAGACAAGGAAACTGAGGCTCAGAGAGGAGAAACCCCTGCTTCTCCGAGCTAGCATGTATCCTCTGAGCGTTCACTCTGAGCACTTATTAAGCTCTTACTGTGTTCCATGCTGGTGCTGAGCCAGACACGCCCACCCTCTTGAAGTTCATTACATCACTTTAATTCCCACCCCTTTGACGTCCTCCTGAAGGGGACGCTTCCACACTCGCTTGTAGTAACTGGGGAGGAAATCAGGGGGCTGCAACTAATGGAAGTCCTTGGGGTTTGTATGCTTAATGAGCCCCTTTTTCCTCATAAACGTCTCATGTAAATTTCTTTCATAATTACACTGAAAGCTATCAAACTATCTAATTTAATTTCTTTGAGAAAATAAATAGCTGAAGTGGCCCTAGGTACTGGCATAAATACTCAGGCAGAACAGGCAGATTGCCGCTTGTGCAGGCCTGGTGGGCTGCAACACACACACTTAATAAGTACGTATTTATTGGGCCCAGGCCCCCCTTGGAAGAGGCTGGGATTCTGCTGACTCAGCCAAAAGGAGAGGCAAGAGATTGGGGCCACAGTGGCAATGTGGGGAGGTGGGGAGGAAGCAGAGGGAAAATATGCTGGGTAATTAATTACCCGTCTTTGTACATCCATAACTTTTTATTAAACAAATATGCAAATTCTTCCTAACACACTGCCTTTGCTTGGGTCGGCCATGGAGATGGCTGTTAATCTGAGGCTGGGCCCATGGGGAGGAGACCTGCTCACAAAGTGGGCCAGAGCTGGGCCAGCCCCTCTCTCCTTCACTTGCATCCTTACCCAGGTTTGATGACCCAAGGCCAGTGCATTGCGCCTTGTTGAGGTCCCTCCTCACCATCCCCATCCCTCTTCCTGCTGCCAGGAAGTGCTCTTTAAAAGCTCTTTAAAAGATGCCAGGTGCCCTCAGCATCAGGCACCACCCTCTCTGGTGCGGGCTTCACTTACTGCTCTTCCCCACCTTCCCTTGCCCATACGCCTCAGCTGCACTGGCCTCCCACCAATCTCATTCCCATCTCAGGGCCTTTGCACTTGCTGTTTCCTCTGCCTGGAATGCTCTTCCCGAAGTGCTTATGTGGTCAGCTCTTTCTTGTTACTCAAGTTTAAGGTCAATGTTGCCTTGGCCAACCACTCCGTTGAAAGTGCCTTATTGCTATTACATTACCCTGTTTTATTTGCTTTTCAGAACACCTATTACTCAATCATTTTTTATGTTTTTTTTTTTCTCACCTACTAGAATGTAACTTCTAAAACAGAACAAACGTACTGTCTTATTTATTACTCTATCCCCAGTACCTAGAACAGTATAAACAGGGGGGCCTTGTTAAAAATACATCACAAATGAATGAATGAAGGAAAGAAGGAACCCCTCACTCTCCTCCTTGTCTCCTGCCACCTCTTCCGTTCTTCACATCACTCAGGATGTTGTTGATGTTGTTGTGTGCCGTCAAGCGGATTCCGACTCATAGTGACCCTTTGTGATAGAGTAGAACTGCTCCATGGGGTTTCCTAGGCTTTAATGTTTATGAAGAAGAACATGGCATCAGGATTGGAGGAAGAGTCATTAACAACCTGCAATATGCAGATGATACAACCTTGCTCGCTGAAAGTGAGGATGACTTGAAGGATTTACTGATGAAGATTAAAGACTACAGTCTGCAGTATGGATTACTCATCAACATGAAGAAAACAAAAATCCTCACAGCTGGGCCAATAAGAAGCATCACAATTAATGGAGAAAAGATTGAAGTTGCCAAAGACTTCGTATTACTTAGATCCACCATCAACACCAGTGGAAGGAGCAGTCAAGAAATCAGAAGACGTATTGCACTGGGCAAATCTGCTGCCAAAGACCTCTTTAAAGCACTGAAGAGCAAAGATGTCTCTTTGAAGACTAAGGTGTGCCTAACCCAAGCCGTGGTATTTTCAATTGGGTCATATGCATGTGAAAGCTGGACAATGAATAAGGAAGAATGAAGAAGAGTTGATGCTTTTGAGTTGTGGTGTTGGCAAAGAATACTGAAAGTACCACGGACTGCCAGAGGAACAAACGGATCTGTCCTGGAAGAAGTGCAGCTGGAATGCTTCTTGGAAGCGAGAATGGCTAGACTTCGTCTCACCTGCTTTATCATGTTGTCAGAAGGGACCATTCCCTGGAGAAGGATATCATGCTAGGTAAAGTGGAGGGTCGCTGAAAAAGGGCAAGACCCTCAATGAGATGGATTGACATGGTGGCCGCAATGATGTGCTCAGGTATAACAAGTTTTGGGAGAATGGTGCATGACTGGGCAGTGATCGTTCTGTTGTACATATGGTCACTATGAGTCGGAGCTGACTTGACAGCATCTAGCAACAATAACAATGTTTACGGAAGTAAATTATCAGGTCTTTCTCCCACACAGCTGCTCGTGAGTTCGAATTGCTGATCTTTTGGTTAGCAGTTGAATGCTTAACCACCGAGCCACCAGGGTCCTTCCATTCAGACTAGTCTTTCTAAAACACAAATCTGACCATGTCATCCCCTCTGTGTATAGCCTTCCATGACTCCCTGATTCTTCTCAATACAATCCAACTTCTTTCGCTTGTCCTTGTACAGGCTGACCTCTGTTTTTCTCTCCAGCTCTGTTCTCTCTCCACCTAACCTCCTTTCCTTCACATGATGCACCAGCCTTGCAAGTGAGCTTTGGCACAAGTTGTTCCAGCTGCCACATTCTCCTCCGTACTTCTCATTGCTTGGGCAGCTTCACCTTGTCTTTTGCTTCTCAGATCAGGCATCACCTCCTCCAGGAAGTCTTCCAGCCTCATCTGCTTTGGCTTCCTCTATTGCAGCACCTTTCCCCTCACCCTCTTATCTTTCTCCCTTTCCAGACATAAGCTCCAGGAGAGCAGGGCTGGTGTCTAGTTTCTCATCTTTCAGTCAGCAATCATGGAGCTGGGACAGGAACCCGATTCTGGATTAAGAGCACGGATTCCAGAGCCAGCCTGCCGGTATTCTTAGCCTGGCTCCACTGTTTTATTGGCTGCAGTAGGTAGCCTCTGGGCTTGCTCCCAAGGGAAGGTGGTGTTTGCTATTCACACCCTTGTGGAATCCTCTCCTCTCGAGTGTGGATTCGACCTAGCGACAGGCTTCTGATGTATATAGTACAGCAAACATGGGATGTCACTTCCAAGCTTAGGTTCCCAAAATGCTGTGACTCCTATCACGGCCGCCCTCTCTTCCTCACTATGAGGGACGCCTACTGCCATGTTGTGGGCCGCTCTCTAGAGAGGCCCATGGGGCAAGGAACTGATGTCTCCTGCCAATAGCAGTGAGGACCTGAAGCCAGCCAACAGCTATGAGAGGGAGCTTGGACGTAGATCCTCTCCCAGCCAAGCTTTGAGTTGACTGCGGCCCTGGCTGACACCTTGACCCTCAAGAAGCCTTGAGGAGCCCAACCAAGCCGTGCTTGGATTCTCGACCCACAGAAATCAAGATAACAAATATATGTTGTTTAAACTGCTAAATTTTTGAGGTAATCTGTCACATACCAGTAGATAATTCACTGAGTAACGGGGGCAAGTTACTTGATCTTTCTATGCTTCAGTTTCTATGTCTGTAAAATGGGGACAATAACTATACCGATCTTGTGGGACTGATATGAGGGTTAAATGACTTAGTGCATAAGAAGCACTTGGAACAGAGCCTGGTATACTGTAAGTGCTGTATAAGTGTAGCTAGTATGTTCTCAGCACCTAGAAAAGGCTTAATAAGTGTCAAATAGATGTACACATGATAAAAACAGTTACTGAGATCAAATTGACAACAGCAACTGAAAAAGTGGATGGGAAGCTTTGGTGAGTAAGTTCATAATAAAGGAAATAGAATAATTTAGAAAAAGACAGAACGAGAGGTAGCAGAACTTGAAGAAAGGAATCAATGTCACTGAATTGTACATGTAGACATTGCTCAGATGGTCTATGCTCTCACTAAGATTTAAAAAAATTAAGAAAAAAATAGTTACGGGTATTGCTTTTGGCATGAAGTTCAGCTTCTTAAGAAGACATCCGAGGCCTTTTTTGACCCAACCACTGTACTTTCATGGCTACAATGCTGGCGCTGTGTTCAGCCCACCCCATGTGCCATCTCATTCCATCCTCATAACATCCTTATGTAATACATCCTTACATGTGGGTTACATGTGAGTTATTACAAGTATGGAGACCTGGATTCAGAGAGGTTAAGTGACTTGCCCAAGATCACACAGCCAGAACAAAATTAAGTTGGGATTGGAATCCAGGAATGTCCAGCTGTGGCTCACCTTATCTGTTTGTCCTTAGGGCCTCCTCTGAACCTGACGCAAAGCAGCAACTTTATGAATAACTAAATAATTGGATGAATACTGTGCCTTCTCCTCTCCTCGCCCTACCTCTTACCAGGTGATACAGTGACAAAAGGTTCTCCCCTGCCAAGAGACTTTGGAGAGCAATGGTTAACCCAGAGGACTGACACACCAATGGGGGCTGGGGTACTGGCCCAGCGACCCTGCTCAGTGGCTTGCTTAATGGAGAAGGAGGAGGCGGAGGGAGGCAGCAGGGAGAGCTGCCCATTAGCCCTAATTAGCAGCCTGTCTGGAAAAGAGCTTGGGCTGAAATTAAGATGCTGTCAGTTGATCCCAGCTGGGTCGTAGCAGAGTGGCAGCTGCAATGTTTCCAGAACCTGAGCTTGAAATAGCCAGCTGGGAAGGCCTGTGCCGGCCGCCATCTGCACCCAGGGCCCCAGGGCCCCAGGGAGGCAGCCAGACCCTCTCCAGTCAGGCATGGTCATTGAGACTCCTCAAGCCCCGCCTCCTTGTTGAACTCCATGGATCCTCCCACTCCTGAAATTGGCCTCTCTAGACCCATGTGGCAGAGGGAGAAACAGAGGCCTTGAGAGTTTTAATGGCAGGCCCACTGGCACTCAACTGGAGGTGGCAGGGTTGGAGGACCCCTTGCACCAATGGGTCAGGGGGAAAGAGAGGCCAGGCAAATCCTGGATAGGCTTGGGATCACTGGGAGGACAGGGGACTGGACCTGAACTCCAAGTCACCCTCATTGACTCCATCTCCCACACTCCTTCCCAGGGCCAGGGCCTCAGTGCCACCTCCTCTGGAAAAGAGACAAGTTACGTCTAACAGTAGAGTTGGGCTGGGTGTGGGGAGGGGATGGGCTGGAAGGGGAGGAAAACCAAACATCAGGAAGGATGCAGCCTGCCTCCCAAATCTCCACTTCCTCCCTTAAGGGGCTAAGAATATACTGGGATTTAAAACCAAACCAAAAAAAAAAAAAGAAGAAGAAATCACAAAAACACTAAAGCTGCCTTCCAAGAAATCGATGGCAGTGATTTGTGGAGCAGCTGTGCAGTGGGGTAGCCCTGCTGAAGAGTTGGTGCTGCTGTGCGGCGAGAGTCGGCCAGGATGGTCCCGGGGCCGGGGGCCCCCTCCCCCGCCCCGTCCTTGATGTTATTGGTAACATTTGAGGACTGATTATATCCTAGATAATTCCTGAGTGCTTTGTAGAGATTAACTCTTTAATCCTTGCAATTAACCTTATACACCAAAACCACTTGCTGGAGAGTGGACTCTGACTTTAGGCAACCCCACGTGTGTCAGGGCACACCGGTTCTCCAGAGGGGACTCGAACTTTCAGTTAGCCGCTAAGTGCTCCAACTATTTGCATATAGGGGCCATTCTGCAGAAGCAAGACTGGGCAACCTACTTCTGTAAGGATTTATCGCCTCAGAAACCCAGGGGGGTTCCTATGAGTTGAATTGACTCGATGGCTGTGTTTTGTTTTTATTTTAATGATTGACGACACAGTCCAAAGGTGAAGAGTCTTATACAAGGCCATGCAGACAATAACTAGAGGAGTTGGAGTTCAAGTTCAAATTTATCCATCCCCAGACACTTCTGTGTGGCTGTCTGGACTGAAATGGAGACATGGGACTCAATGGCCCTGCAGCTCTGAGGATGTCCATGACAGTCACCTCTAAGAATGACTTAGACCTTTCCTTATAGTAAGTTTTGAAAGGGGAGGGCAGAGGGCAGGCAGATAATGGCTGCTTGGAAAGCATGGGGGTTGGGAATCACTTCCTGGAGGGGAAGCGAGGGGTGCAGGGCACCATGCTTGCCCTGATTACAGATAGAGGACTAATGGGAATTTCCTCCTACCCTGTGGCCTCGTCTGGCTGTCTAGCGAAGAACAGGGGTTGCTAAGTACTGCTCATGGGCCAGCCTGGGACTGTTTCTGTAAAGAAGTCCTAGTGGGGAAGTGGCCAAGCCCATTCATTTATGTATCCTCAGTGGTTGCTTTCACACTAACACTGCAGAGCTGAGAAGTTACAATATGGCCTGCAAAGCCTGAGATATTTACTCTCTGACCCTGTTGTTGTTGTTGTCAGGTGTTGTCGAGTCAGTTCCATCTCATAGCGACCCTATGCACAGCAGAACGAAACACTGCGGGTCCTGTGCCAGCCTCACAATCTTTGCTACACCTGAGCCCATCATTGCAGTCACTGTGTCTATCCATCTCATTGAGGGCCTACCCCTCTTTCGTTGACCCTCCACTCTACCAAGCTTGATATCCTTCTCCAGGGAGTGGTTCCTTTTGACAACATGACCAAAGTAGATGAGATGAAGTCTGGCCATTCTTGCTTCCAAGGAGCATTCTGGCTGCACTTCCTCCAGGACAGATTTGTTAGTCCTTTTAGCAGTCCATGGTCCTCTTAGCATTCTTGTCCAACACCACAACTCAAAAGCATCAACTCTTCTTCAGTCTTCCTTATTCATTGTCCAGCTGTCACATGCATAAGAGGTGATTGAAAATACCATGGCTTGGGTTAGGCACACCTTAGTCTTCAAGGAGACATCCTTGCTCCTCATCACTTGAAAGAGGTATTTTGCAGCAGATTTGCCCAGTGCAATACGTCGTCTGATGTCTTGACTGCTGCTTCCATTGGTGCTGATTGTAGAACCAAGTAATATGAAATCCTTGACAATTTCAATCTTTTCTCCATCCACCGTGAAGCTGTTTATGGGACCAGTTGTGAGGATTTTTGTTTTCTTTATATTGAGATGTAACCCATACTGCAGACTGTAGTCTTTAATCTTCACCAGTAAGTGAAGTCATCCTCTCTCTCAGCAAGTGAAGTTGTGTCATCTCCATATTGCAGGTTGTTAATGAGTCTTCCTCCAATCCTGATGCCACGTTCTTCTTCATACAAGCCAGCTTCTTGGATTATTTGCTCAGCATACAAGTTGAATAAGTATGGTGAAAGGATATAATCTTGACACCTTCCCTTTTTTATTTTGAACCATGCAGTATCCCCTTGTTCTGTTTGAATGACAGTCTCCTGATCTGTGTACAAGTTCCTCATGAGTACGATCAAGTGTTCTAAAATTCTCATCCTTCTCAATGTTATCCGCAATTTGCCACGATCCACACAGTCAAATGGTTTGGCATAGTTGATAAAACATAAGTAAACATCTTTCTGGTATTTTTTGCTTTGAGCCAAGACCCATCTGACATCAGCAAGATATTCCTCCATTTCTGGAAGTCAATATACTGCTGCCACTGTTTTTGAATTATCTTTAGTAAGATTTTACTTGCATGTGATATTAATGATATTGTTTGATAATTTCCACATTCTGTGGATCACCTTTCTTTGGAATGGGTACAAATATGGATCTCTTCCAGTCAGTTGGCCACATAGCTGTCTTTCAGATGTCTGCGCATAGCTGAGTGAGTGCCTCCAGTGGGGCATCCGTTTGTTGAAACATCTTAATGGGTATTCCGTCGGTTCCTGGAGCTTGTTCTTCACCAATTCCTTCAGTGCAGCTTTGACATCTTCCTTCAATACTATTGGTTCTTGATCATGTGCCACTTCCTGAAATGGATGAACATTGACCAATTCTTTTTGGTACAGTGACTCTGTGTATTCTTTTCATCTTCTTTTGATGCTTCCTGTATCATTCAATATTTTGCCCATAGAATCTGTCAATATTGCAACTCAAGGCTTAAATTTTTTTCCTCAGCTCTTTCAGCTTGGGGAATGCTGAGCGTGTTCTTCCCTTTTGGTTCTCTAACTCCAGGTCTTTGCACATTTGATTATAGTAATTGGCTTTGTCTGCTCAAGCTGCTCTTTGAAATCTCTGTTCAGCTCTTTGTTCTTGTCATTTCTTCCATTTGCTTTAGCTACTTTCTGCTCAAAGGCAAGTTTCAGAGTCTCTTCTGACATCCATTTTGTTTTTTTCTTCTTTTCTTGTCTTTTTAATGACTTCTTGCTTTCTTCATGGATGATGTTCTTGATGTCATCCCATAATTCCTCTGTTTTTCGGTCACTGGTGTTCAGTGCATCAAATCTATTCTTCAAATGGTCTCTAAATTCAGGAGGGATATTATCAAGGTCATATTTTGGCTCTCATGGACTTGTTTTAATTGTCTTCAACTTCAGCTTAAACATGCATATAAGCAGTTGATGGTCTATTCCACGATCAGCTCTTGGACTTGTTTTGGCTGAAGATATTGAACTTCTCCATCATCTCTTGCCACAGATGTAGTCAATCTGATTCCTGTGCATTCCTAGTGAAGCCCACATGTAGAGTCATTGCTTATGTTGTTGAAAAAAGGCATTTGCAATGAATAAGTAGTTGGCCTTGCAAAATCCTATCATGCCATCTCCAGCATTATTTCTATTTCCAAGGCCATATTTTCCAACTACTGGTGACTGTTCTTTGTTTCCAACTTTTGCATTCCACTTACCAGTGATAATCAGCACATCTTGATTGCATGTTTGATCAATTTCAGACTGCAGAAGTTGGTAGAAATCTTCAATATCCTCATTTTTGGCTTTGGTGGTTGGTGTGTAAATTTGGATAATAGTAGTATTAACTGGTCTTCCTTGTAGGCGTATGGATATTTTCTTATCACTGACAGACAGCATTGTACTTCAGGACAGATCTTGAAACAGTCTCTGTGATGATGAATGCCACACCATTCCTCTTCAATTTCTTTCCCGGCATAGTAGATCATGTGGTTGTCTGATTGAAAATGGCACAAACCAGTCCATTTCAGCTCACTAGTGCCTAGGATATCGACCTTTATGCGTTCCATTTCATTTTTGACAACTTCCAATTTTCCTGGATTCATACTTCTTACGTTCCATGTTCCAATCATTAATGGATGTTTGCATCTGTTTCTGATCATTCTGAGTCATGCCACATCAGGCCTGAAAGCTTTATTCTATCCATATTGTTAAGCTCGTCTCTACTCTGAGGAGTCAGCTCTTCCCCTGTCAAATTTTGAGTGCTTCTGACTTGATGGGCTATCTTCGGGCACTATGTTGGACAATGTTTCAGGGCTGTTCATGAAGTTTTCTAGTAATATATCAGACAGTGTTTCACTGCTATTCATTAGGTTTTGCCTGGCCAATTCTTTGAGAAGTGGAAGGCCTCTTTCTTCTTCTGAGTCTGTCTAAGCCCGGAAGCTCTGCTGAAATCTCTCCACCGTGGGTAACCCTGCTGGCATTTTGCAACACGGTGGCATAGCCTCCAGCCTCACAGCAGTATGTAAGCCACCATAGGATGACAAACTGACAGACAAGTTCGTTTCCCTTAGGGGTTTCTAACCCCTCTGCACCTGCCTACCTCAGACCCTGGTCTTAATATAGAGCCACACCCAAGCAAAAACCAGCTTCCAAACCCCGGGCTTGCCTACCTCAGGCCCTGGCCTTAATATAGATCCATACCAAGAGAAAAGCAGCCTACAAGCCCCAGACCCACCTACCTCAATCCCTGGCCTTAATAAAGAGTCACATCCAAGTGAAAAGCAGCCTCCAAGCCCCCAGCCTTCCTACCTCAGACCCCTGCACTAATACAGAGCCACCCCCAAGCAAAAAGCAGCCTCCAGCCCTGGGCCCACTTACCTCTGGCCCCTGTCTTAACAGAGAGCCACCCCCAAGCACTCTGACCCTGGACAATGTAATCACCCTCCTTTAGATCTCAGAATTTTAGGGTATAAGAGTTGACAGCATCAGAGAGAATATTCTGTCCAATAGAGGCACAGATAAAGAAAGGGGCTCCCCCAAGGACACATAACAAATTAGTGAAAGGATCTGGTTAGAACCCAAGGCTCTTTTTTTTTTTTTTTTAATTTTTATTGTTATTTGGGTGAAAGTTTACAGAGAAAATTCCATACAGCAGCTCACATACACTTTGTCTTGTGACATTGACTGCGATTTCCCTACAATGCAACAGCTCCCCTCCCACTTCCTCCCCATAGTACCTCTTTCCTGTGTCCTTCCTTCCATGCACTCTTGCCCCCCGAGTTGTCTCCCTGTGAATACACAGTGCTTCTATTCTCCCATGATTGATCTTTCCAAGGAGTGTATCTGCCTAATGTAAATGTTCAGCTCATATGCCAGTCTTTGGTGGCTTCAGTTCCAGACCTGAAGGGCAGATAGGGGCCATAGTCACAGTGGTTCCACCAGGCTCTATCAGATCAGCAAACCTGGTCCCTTTTTTTTTTTTAAATGATTTTGAGTTTTGTTCCACACCGCTCTCCCACTCCATCCAGGATTTCCTACATAGACCCCCCTCTGAGTAGTTAACAGTGGGGAAGGCTCTTGTGTTGGGCCTATGCAGTGGCTGGGCATGTTAGCTGCAGAAAACCCTGAGAGTTAGCATCAATCCCGGTCCTTACAAAAGTGTTGTTTGCATGCCCCTGATGAACCACACACAGCATTAAATAACTCCGGGTTTCTGGCAGGTGAGAAGGTGAGTCTCCCACCATTCTCCTTCTGATGATGACTAAGAGAAAGGTTAGGGTTGGTGTTAGTGTCTAACATCTCTCTGACTAAAGGGCACTTGACCCAAGCCATGGTCTTTTCAATCACCTCATATGCATTCAAAAGCTGGACTGTGAAAAAGGAAGACAGAAGAAGAATTGATGCACTCAAATTGTGGTGTTGATGAAGAAACTGATTATTATGTGGACTGCTGGAAGAAAGAACAAATCAGTCTTAGGAGAAATATGACCAGAACACTCCTTCGAAGTGAGGAAGGCAAGATTCTGGCTCACTTCCTTTGGCCATGTAATCAGGAAAGACCAACAGCTGGAAAAGGACATGTTTGGTGAGGTAGAGGGTCAGTGAGCACCAGGGAGATCCTCAGTGAGATGGACTGACTTCAACAGCACATTGGAATCACACATACCAGCGGTCATGGAGGTGGCACAGCGCTGGGCTGTCTTTCATTCTGCTATACATAGATCCCCGTGAGTTGGAGCTGACTTGACGCCAACTGAAAAACAGCCACAATACTTAGTGATCTTCCTTGGTAATAAAAAAAAGTGCAGACTCAGGCTGAAGCCTTTAGCAGGTAACTTATGAGAGCAGGCATTAACACCGTGGCTTTATTTCAGTGTGTTTATTTTCATGTCACCTTCTGTGTTCTGTGTTATTATTATTATTTTTTTCTTTCTACTTACTGTAGTGATGTAAAGGAGGTCTGGTGGTGGAGTGAATAAGACATTTGGCTGCTAACCAGAAGGTCAGTGGTTCAAACCCACCAGCTGCTCTGCAGAAGGAAGATGGGACAATCTACCTCCATAAAGATTTACTGTCTCGGAAACCCAATGGGGGTTGCTATGAGTCGGAATCAACTCGATGGCCGGGAGTTAGGTTTTTTATTTTGTAGTGATGTAAGTTTTGCTTTCAAAATAAAATTAAGTATAAAAGGAATTGTTTGAAGAAAAATATTAAGTAAATAATGGTACCAGTGGTACCTGGATATGGAAGAAATCATGAATATGGAATGGGAATGGCTGACACTGGGAAAACACTGATGGATTCAGTAACATTTCTGGAGCTGAAGTGCCAAGGTCCTGCGATCTAAGAGCAGAGCATGGGTAGGGCTGCTACGCATGGTAGTGGAGGCTGACCACTGTACCAGACCCTTGACACATGAAGCAGTGTCTTCATCTAACCCACATGAGGACATACAATAGGCCAGCAGGATCCCCAGCCAGATCCCGTCATCTGTGCCTTATGACTTGAGATGCAAATCCCACAGAGCTGGGTCATCTTGGAGACAGCCAGGTGACCTGAACGGCAGAGGTTAGAGGTCACTAAAATGGGGCTGTTCCATGTTCTCCACCCCACCCCCCAAGCTGTTGTGTGGTGATGTTGATCTTGGTGGCATAGAAGCTGAGAGCTGTCATCCACAGGAGTAGAGCCCTTGAGTCAGAAAAACTCTGTCACTTCCTGGCTGTGTGACCTTGGTCAACTTCCCTCACCCCTCTGGGCCTCAATTTCCGCAACTGTCAAATAGGGTTCATTAATGATAGGACCTGACTCCAAGAGTTGTCCTGTTGAATAAATGGTAAGTGAACTGACCATTTTGTATGCTGGGGTGAGCCCATGGGGGGCACTGGGTAGTCAGGTCTGCCAGAGGTCATGCTGGCTCTGCCCAGCATTGGTGGCTGCAGTGGGCAGGGCTGATTCCACATCCTGCACTCCACCCACCCAGCCTGGCTGCCCACCCTGCCACCAGGAGAGTTGATGAAAACTGTCTCTCCAGCCTCCAGGCAGCTACTGATGTTTTTTTATGGGCAGATCACAAGTAATGAGCTTTCCCTCCAGGACCTGGGGACATTCTAGCAAATTGTATTTGGGTGAGAGAGCAGGACAGGGAAAGCAAGGCAGAGACTCTCTCCCTTCCTCTGCTCACCTCCATCCCCTCCACCCCATCCCCTCTGCAAAAAGGGGAAACAAGGGAAGCCATGAAGCCGTGAAGCCCACCTGAGGACCAGAACCACTCACTAGAGGTGGGGCAGAAGGCAGGGGTCTCTTTTCTCTCTGGATCACTTGTACTGGGCTCTCTGGTTTGGGGGGCTGAGTGCCTGGAGGTCCAGATGGGCACTCATTGCTCCCAAACTCATTCTTCTTTCCTTCTATCCATCAGTCCGTCTGTCTGTCCACTCATCCAGCACATAGGCCTAGAGAACTCATCTCGGCCAGGCACTGTGTAAAATCCTAGGAAGTTCCATCCTCTCTGACCACATTCACTCTTTATTTTATTTTATTTTCACTCTTGATTTCACCTATTCATCAGATGTTTACTGAGCTCCTGTAATGTGCGAGACACTGTGGCTAGTGGAGAGAGAGTGATGATCAAAAGGGACATAGTCCATGTGTTCAGAGGCATCATGAAGATGCCAATTCAGAGCTTTGAGGATGGACACTGATAGATCCTCCTGGGGATATAGGTGATGGAGCCCTACAGGCGCTGTGATGAACATTGGTGGTGGTCCCAAGGACTTCGTTGCTGAGTCCTGATGGTGGCTTCAAGGGTATCGGTGCTCAGTGTTGATGTGCCGCCAAGGACTTTGGTAACGGACACTGATGGTGCTCCTCATGGGATCAAGGGAGACAGTGTTGGTGTCCCCACCCAAAAACACTGGTGGTAGGTACCTCAGTGGAATCAGTGATGGGCACTGGGAGGAGACTTGCTACGTCCTTGCTTCTATAAAGATCTCAGTTCTCCCTCCTTATATGTCTCCCTTCCCTTACCCAATTAAAGCTCCTGCAGGCAGATGGACCTCGGACTGACCTGTTGGTTGGCAGCGTGATGTGATGGTGGCTGTACCCCCTGCCTCTCCCGGCTGGGAGGGCTGCCTCCCCAACTGGAGGCTGATTGATCTTGCTCCAGAGTATCTCTGTGGCTAGAATGTCATTTTCGGCAAAAAGAAAAAACTCTTTCTTGCAATTACTGAGAATTACTTATGAAGAGAGAGAGAGCGTGCACTTATTGATTACCACCCCTGAGAAGCTCAGGAATCATTTAGAGTAGATTAACCTAACTTTCTTTTGCCTTTTGGGAAGTTGAACTCCAAGTTATTTAAGAAGATTAATCAGCTCATCAGAGCTTCAGACAGTCTTCCCACCTCTCCGATCTCTTTCTGGATGAGCTGGGACAATGTTATTTGCAAACCTGCCTTCAGAATATCTTCTTCCTCACTCCCTATCACCCTGCCTCTACTTCTACGATCACTGGCCAATCTGCTCAGTTAAGCGGGATTCTGTGGTGGCCCCTTTTTGGGGAAATGGCTATGCACACCTCTGGCTGCCATTAGTTTATGCGGATGGCCTTGTTGCCTGGATCCCAATCTGGGCACAATCTCAGAGAGGGCTTGGCACCCCTAGGCAGGCCTTGCCCCCCAAGCCCCAGCTCTTGCAGCTGTCATATGGGAAGTTTCCAACCATTTCATGCACTAAAAGGCAGTGGCTGCCAGAGGCTATTCCTCAAGGATTCCACGTCCTCCCTGCAGATGTCAGTCCTACCATCCACTCCTCTGGGCTTCCAGGTGCAGCTCAGCCCTTTCCTTCCTTCCAGGAAGTCAGCCCAGACTGCAGCATCTCTCGGGGAACACTAGTCCTCGAGTTTAGAGAGGCAGGGAGGGACAGAGGTGGGAAGAAAGCAAGGCAGACGGAGGGAGGAAGGCGAGGAGAAGGGCGCCAAGAGAAGGAAAGAGCAGAGGACCCTGGGGAGCGTCTGGCGTCTGTCTGACTCTGCATCACTCATCCTGCAGACTCATCACTGGAGCTGGAAGGAGGACAGGGTTTCTGGATCTTGACAGACTTGGGTTCAAACCTCAGCTCCAGCCCTTCCTGGCTGTGTGATCTGGGGCAGGTGACTTTACCTCTCTGAGCTCCAGGTTCTTCATCATTCCAATGGAGCAATAATAGTTCCTACCTGACAAGGTTGCTATGATTGTCAAATAAGGTTATGTATATGATGCTCTTAAAACAAGGCCAGGCTCTTAGCAGGTGCTCAATTGACAGGAGCAGAGAGTACTGGGCCGCTGGCTTGATGGTGGAACTCGGGGTGGATTCTTTGGAAGATTAGCTGTACTTGTTTGAAACTTTGTCTCTGCCTTGTTGTTGTTGTTAGGTGTCATCGGTTGATTTTGACTCATGCGACCCCATGTGAGAGAATAGAACTGCCCCATGTTGTTGTTGTTGTCATGTAGCATCGAGTCGGACCCGATTCAGGGAGACCCCTCCTTGGGTTTCCGAGGCGGTATCACTACGGAAGTAGATTGCCCAACCTTCCTTCCGAGGAGTGGCTGGTGGGTTTGAACCGCCAGCCTTCTGGTGAGCAGTCAAGTGCCTTAGGCACTAGCTACCAGAGCTCCTGAATGACCCCATAGGGTTTTCTTTATAGGAGCAGATTGCCAGGTCTCTTCTGTGGAGCCCTTTGGTGGGTTTGAACAGCCAACCTTTTGATTAGCAGCCAAGTGGTTAACTGTTGTACCACCCCATTCCCTCTCCCCATGAACCTGTCCCCACACAGGTGCAGAGGGGCAGCCATGTGGCCTGGGTCTCTGGGAGGTGAGCCTGGGTTCTCAGCGCCTGGGGTCTGGGCTGGGATGCCTCTCCCTCCCAGAACATTGTAGGTCCTCACTGCCCCCTCTCCACTGCTTCTCTGCGCTTCCAGGAAAAAAGTTGGAAGTCAAATGGGTCCCGGGGTGAAATATTTTCCAAATGTCAGTGCAATCTGTGGTACGTTACAGCTAAATGCGATCATCGCAGCATTGGGCTCTGAATGTCAGCGCACCGGCCGTGATGGAGTGACAAACAGCGGGTTGACAGGTGGGGCTGTGGCACCCCCCTCCTGGGAAATCAGCGTGGCCGGGGAGAGGCCTGGGCCGTTTCTGCCCTTGGCAGATGCGGACTGCAGTGGGCCAGTGGTATGTGTGCACACACGTGTACACCGGCCCCAGTGTTTCTGTACCCGCCCTCCTGTCACCAAGTGTCAGCATACACCTGCCTCCAGACCCCCTGGGTGGGAGGGTTCATATGGCACAGACTGTGATCTGTGGGTATCCGTGTATATGTGTCCTCTGTCTCAATGTGTACATTAGTGAGTTTACACACATTAGTGACCCCCTGGAGCAGTCTATGCACGTGTGCATCAACTGTGAAACTGTGTGTATCTGTGAGATATGTAGCCCGTTTCATGACAACTTGTATGTCTGCTGTGCCTCTGTGTGTGCTGTTGTGTGTGGTTCCGTGTGTATGAACGTGCTTGTGTGTTGATGTGGTTGTGTCCGTGTGTGTCTAGGTTTATAAATCCCATTTCAACAATAAAGGTGGCAGAGGAAACCTGAGTGGGGAGGGGCCCTGCCTCTCTGCCCTCGTGGTGGGGCATTTTGATGGCCGCTTGCTCTGTGGGGCCTGTGGTTGGCTGGACGGGATGGGGATTAAATTGCCTCCTATTTCCAGGGAGTGAATGGTGAGTCTCGAGGTCAGAGGGATGGTGCGTGCACACCAGGACTGCCAACCACAGCGGGATTAAAAAGCCCTGTGTAGGGAAACAGTCTCCATGGGTCTGTGTGGGTGTGTACGCTAATGTCTGTGACAGTGTGCTGTGTGGCTTTGAGTGTGGGTCTGTGAATCTATGAGACGGCCCATGAGGATGAATGTGGGTGTGCGTTTGGGATTGTTAAGCACACAGATGTGTTCCTGTGTGTATGTGTGTGGGGGTGAGTGTGGGGTGTGTTGGCATGCATGTGTGTGTCAGGGATGTGTGGGAGTTGCATGTTGTCTGTGTCAGTGTTTCCATATCTGTGAGCATGTGTTAGGAGTGTGTGTGTGTGTGTGTGTATGTGTGAGTGATTCTGCATGTGTCTTTGTGAGTGAGCTTCTGCAGGTACGTTTTATGTGCCTTCATTTCTATTGGTGGGTCTCTAGTTTTCTCTGTGAATGTAGAGTCTGTGTATGTGTGTATGTGTATGTGTGCATCTGTGGTTAAATGTGAGGGGCAGAGAGAACCTGGGGGTACAAAGGAAGGGAGATACTATTCTCCACCTCCATCCCCATTGAGCTGGTGAACAGGCTCCCTCAGGCTGCATACCAGTACGGCCACCCATCAAAGGGTGGATGAACACACACAGCCCAGCACGAGAGCCTGGCGAGGGGGGTGTGGTGAGAGTCGATGTGTGCCTGGCTTGGGGGATGTGAAATGGCAAAAGTGCTTCTCCTTCTAGCTACTCTCCAAAGACCCATTTCACAAGCGTGTGGGCTGTAATCAGTGGGCTGTGTCTTCTCCCACTACCCCCCTCTGCTTCCCTAAAGTCCTGTGTCCTCTGAGTTCAGAAGCCCTGCCTCTGGGAGACCTTCCAGATAAACCCATCCCTGCCTTTTTCCCAGCCCCTCCACTGTCTTGGGACCTCATCTTCCCCAAAATTCTCCTGGCAAAACTTGGCTTTGTCATCATATGAAAAGTAAAATAAACACACAACAACAACAATAACAACAACAACAACACACAACTCACTACCATCTAGTTGATTCTGACTCATAGTGACCCCCACTGGACTTCCAAGGCTGTAAATCTTTACAGAAGCAGATTACCTCATTTTTCTTCCGCAGAGCAGCTGGTGGGTTTGACCCACCAACCTTTTGGTTAGCAGCCAAATGTCTTAACCACTACATCACCCGAGCTCCTTTATCATGAGTAAGCACATCTTCTCCCCATTTCTTCTCTCCCTGCCTAGCTCTGTGTCCTGCATACAGCAGGTGTCCCCCGAAGGTCTCAGTAAGGGGTTCCACCCTCTTTCTGGGCTTGGGGAGGGAAAGGGGGCTCCTCCTGACCCTACCTCCACTTCACACCAAGCCCCCTTGCCCATCCTCCAACAGCTGCCATTTGTCTTGCTCTCACTGTATGCCAGGGCTGAGCTAAGTGTTTTAGTCTAGGTTGTATCCTCCTTCGAACAATTCCAGAAGGTAGAGATTATTTTATCTCTATTTTCCACAAAAGGAAACTGAACCACAGGGAGGGGAACTCAGTGGTCCAAGATCATACCTTCAAATTCTTGAATGTCAGACAAGGGAAGAACTTTAGTGATCGGTTAGATCACTTCTCTCACCTGCTCCTTTTTACTGGCAGAGAAACTGAGGCCCAAGTGGCTTATTCCCCTCCACCCACCCCGCGGTCCTCACAGTTCACCTTTGGTCTGCTGATCCATCACTCTACCCGTGCTCCCCAGGTCTTACATGCTCACAGCTTCAGCTATCCCGTAAATGATATTCAACAAATTTCACTTTAGTCCCAGCCTGTTTTCTGAGCCCCAGCCTTCCATTTCCATGTCTCGTGGATCTTGGCCTACATTGGCCCCTCAAACTCGACATGTCCAAAATCAAACTGACTTCCCCTGACCCCAGATCTGAGGCTTCTCTTGGGTTCCTTGGTTCATCCCCAGCTTCTCCGTCCTTGTCACTCAAGCCTGAAGCCTTTGACCTTTCTACATACCATCCCCACATCTAATCAATCGCTGACTCCTGCTGGGTCTTCCTTCTAAATGTTTCTCAAGTTACTGACACAGTTTAAACCTCACTGTCTGTCTCTGAGATGGCGGTGTCAGTCTTCCGTGTCAGCTAGAATTAGGCTTGGCTGCCTGGAACAGAAAACCAAGATAACTGTGGCTTCAACAAGTTGGAAGTTTATTCTCTCTAACATAAGCCAAGTCCAGAGACGGACAGTTCAGGGCTGTATATATGTAGCTTCATATTTATCTCAGTTATCTGGTGTTGCTATAACACAACTGCTACAGGTAGAAGATGACCATAACAAACAGAAATGGATTCTCTCACTGTTCAGAAGGCTAAGAGTCTGAATTTTGGGGAATTCCAGTTCTAGGGACAGGCTTTCTCTCTCTCTCTCTCAACCCTGGGAGGAGGTTTTTGCCTCCTTTCAACATCTGTGGGCCTGGCATTCCTTGGAGATCTTTGTGTGTCTTGATATCAATCTTCCCCTGGGTCTAGTAGGTTCTCAGTGCAGAGACCCTGGTCCAAAGGATGTGCTCCACTCCTGGGTCTTCTTTCTTGGTGGTAGTCAGGCCCCTCCTCCTCTACTGGCTGCTCTCTCCTTTATCTCTTATAAGACTCAAGCTTATAAGACACGTGCCTCCAAAGCCCATCTCCCACACGTGTGTGCAGTCGGAGCCTGGGCACGTGGATGCACACCCCCCCAGGGGTGACTCAAGCTCACCTGACAAGAGGGTGTGACTTGAGTCACACCCTCTTGTCAGGTGATGACTCAAGATATACCCCACATTAATTCTGTCTCATTAACACAAGATTTAGAACACATCACCGAATAGAGGATAATTACATCAAATTAGTAAATGGAGGACAACCACACAATACTGGAAATCAGGGCCTTCCCAAGTTAACACATATTTTGGGGGTAGGCCCTAAAAGTATGACCACATTGAAAGGAACTGAGTCTCCTTCCAGTTCTCTGTCTGGTCATCTCCAGGCTCTGGCTATTGTCCTTATGGTCCAAGATGGCTCCTTGAGTTCTGGCCATTTCAGCTATGTTGAGCCACCAGACATGAGAAAGAGGCAGAAAAAAGAGGCAGAAGCCATGTGCCAGCAGTCTTTTAAGGTTTCCCAGGAGCTGTCATGTGACCATTCTGCTTAGATCATATTGTCTGTGACTTAGCCCATACAATACCTATGTGTGATACCAGTTCCAGTGGCCATTGAGTCAACCCTGACTCAAGGCCACCTCATGTGCATCTGAGTAGAACTGGGCTCCATTGGGGTTCTCAATGGTTGATTTTTCAGAAGTGAATTACTAGGCCTGGTTGGGAGATGTGGTTCTTGTAATGGATGGCTATGGATTCTCTGACTGACTAGGAAGGTGAGAATGTGATTAAATTCCGTCTGCACCACACCTCCTCACTGACCTCCAGTCTCCTCTCTCATCCTCTAAGTACCCTGCATACAGGAGCCAGGGTAATCATTCTAAATTGCAAACATACACATAAGGTTGTCAGAGTTAGCAAATAAAAATGCAGGTGCCCAGTAAAAATTGAATTTCAGATAAACAACAATTTTTTGGGGGGGGTATAAGTATGTCCTGTGCAATACTTAGGATATATTAATGCTAAGAAATTATTCATTGCTTATCTGAAATTGAAATTTAACTGGGAGCCCTGCTTTTTATCTTGCAATCCTATCCACACACATTTCAAAGTTCCCTGTTGTTCCCAGGAAAGGCCCAAGCTCTTTGGCAGGCCCTTCACAATCTGTCCGCCAATTGACCTGTCCAGGCACAGTGTTTCCTGAAGAAGCTCTGTCTTGCTACTGCTGTGTCTCCAAGCTGACTTGACCTTGCTTAAGTACTTTTCTCTACCTGGAATGCCCTTCTCCATTTGACAAGCTCCCATGTATCCAGGGGGACATGACATCTGTATCTCCAGAAGCCTGGGGACAAGGGAGGGGATTTTTCAGTGAAAGAAGTGATGAGGCCAAGGTCACACAGCAAATGAAGGTCAAGGTTGGAGTAGCCACCTAGATCTCCTGAGTTCCAATCTCTCTGTACTCAACTCGTGTGGGTCCAGCACTCTCTATCCTGGGACTTCATCTCTGCAAGCCCGCATCTGAGCATGGTGCCTCCAGCACACAGGGGGTTAAGCCAGGCTTGGAGTTGGGAGCTGGAGCCCATGGAGTCCTTCCTGACAATAAAGCTAATGAGTCCCTCCTTGCCGTTTTCTCCTGCACAATAACATTTAATCATCATTTGCACAGCAGATGAGAAGTTTGCGGCAGATGCAATTCTGCGTGAGTGGCGATTTCTGCGTGTGGGCACCATTCCTGCTGTCCCCAGCACACCTGACAATCTAGAGCTGGGGCAGGCTGCACCCTGGGGGGGGGTTGTGCATCCACGTGCCCAGGCTCCGACTGCACACACGTGTGGGAGATGGGCTTTGGAGGCACGTGTCTGGGTGGGTGCCTGCTTGTCTGTGGAGTTCGTTCATGTGGCATGGCTGTGGGTGAACTGTGGACACAGATGGCTGGGTGCCCGAGGTGGCCTGGAAGTGGTGGCACCCATGTGTAGGCAGGCAGAAGCATGGAGGTATATATCCAGCATGCGTGTAGGTGTAGGGCTGAGTGCTTGTCAGAGGAAGCTTTTGTGTTCACATATTTAGACACTTGTGGGTGAGCATGTATATTATGTACACATACGCAGGCTTATGTGTTCTCATGTGCAAACACATCTATGGACACTGTGCACTTGAATTTAGAGTCTGCACTGACTGTTCCTGACCTGAGGCATGCTTTATTGTGCATGCATGCAAATGCGCATATGCATTATGGCCGAGTTCATGGAGCTCTGTGCTCATGTGCACAAGCATACATGAAAATATACACACATATATATATATATATATATTGAGTACTTGAATGAGAGTGTCTGGAGACACGTATGTTCATGAATGTGCACGAGTGTATTCCTGAATAGGAAGATAGGTTCACTCATCAGAGTATTATTGGACACACATGTAAAGTATGCAGGAGAACATATCTATGGACAGACATGTAGACACTTCATAAGCAAACATGAGTGTGTGTCTGTGAGCATGCATGGATACACATGGCTCACGCATGTGGTACATGCATGGCGTGCTGGCACGTGAATACATCCGTAGACCTGCAGGGTTGTGCACTGGGTGCGTGGCTGTGAAATACGTGTGTTTGCATCATGCGCACCAGTGGAACACATGCATGCATGCTTCATCACTGGCATGAGTGTGTGGGTGTGCTCGTGCAGCCATGTGTATGCACTGAAGCGTGAGCCCCCAGGCTCTGAGAGGGGCCTCAGAGTGAGGCTGACAGGGTTACATTTTCCAAGGCTCAGCGGCCAGTGACAGAGCTGGTCTGAGAGCGCTTGCTGGCAGGAGGTACGGGGAGCTGCTGATTCGTGACCCGGGGTGGGCGGCGGTGATGGCTGGCTGACAGATGCGGGCACTTTAGCTGCCCCCTGTGACAGCAGCCAGCTCTTGGAGTTGCCTGAATCAGGAGGTAGGGAGGTTCATTCTTGACCTGTGGGGCTTGGTGCTGGCTCCCTACTTCCCTGGTGTGGGTCCACAGCCACATGCAGGCACACGCACACTGGTATGCACCAGAGATGCAGACGGGCTTGGCCTGGGGCCAACCGCCTTCGCCCCACCTCCACCCGGCTCCCCACTCTGCCATATGTCCTGAATATCACCAACCTGCTTCTCTCTCCTCCCCACATCTAAAATCTCCACTGTCTCCCAAACGGAGCCCTTCGGGTCTGAATGGTCCTGGTCCTGTGCAGCAGAGCCATGGTGGGTGTGTGGAAAAGGGTCCTGGCAAGCTTGGGCCAGGCTCTCCATCTCTGAGCACTAGGTCCCTCATCTGTAAAATGGGGCTAATAAGAGTGTCTGCTTGCAATTAAACAAGGCAAGGTATGCAAAGCACTGTTGTTGTTGTTGTT
>NW_006921636.1:10659341-10665984 GCF_000298275.1 Orycteropus afer afer | reverse complement strand
CTCCAATCCTGATACCACATTTTTCTTCATATAGTCCAGCAAAGCACTAAGCACAGCAAACAGAGTGCATGGGTTCACCTGTGTTAGTGTTAATGATACACGTGGGTGCTGTATGAGTGCACTATTTTCAACATCATCATCATCATCGTATCATAGCCACTAGCATCCATGGTTCTGAAACTCTTGGCCAGTTTTGCATCAATTCTTGCTCATGACCCTGAGTAAGCTTTTTTCCCTTGATGGTAATGATGATATGACAACAAAAGGGGGACTTTTTTTTTTTTTTTTTTTTCCATTTCCCCAAATGCCTTGTAAGGAGGACAACCATGGTGACTGGAAGACTCCTGGTTCTCTGAACTCCTCAATGGAGATGGATGTACCCATTTGGGTCAGGCATTTAAGGTGGTCATACCCCCTTCATAACATAGGGAGAAGGATTTGAGGCTATCAGGGATGTGGAGGGAACCAATGAGATGTCCTAAGGTAGTGTCCCCTGTAGCATAACCCTTCTCTGGGACCCCAAATCACCAGAGAAGTGCACCAAGCTCACAGAATGCTTGGTGTGAATGGACATCTTGTGGAACCCAGAGAAGGGATTCACTGGATGTCATTCCTGGGTTGGCTCAGGACCCAGTGGAGATGGCAAGGGTGGATGCAGGAGCCCGACTCTGGGAGCATTATCCACCCCGCCCCCGCTCCACCAATCCCAGCGTAGACAGAAACCAGGAGGAGGATCTAGGACTCCTACAGGCTGTGGAATGTGGCGAGGGGAGGAAGAAGCTCCACAGAGCACAAGGAACACCTGGATACAGGACATATGCGAAGGGCTTACTGGGCGCCGTGCAACGTACATGCTGCTCGTGGCATAGGTGCTGGGGCCGGAGTGCTCAGGTCTAAGCCTTGGTAGTCCCACTCTTGTTTTGATGCCGGGCAGGTTACTTAACCTCTTTGTGCTTCCGTTTCCTCATCTACAAAATGGGGATACCTCCTTGGGTTGCTGTGGCATCCAATGAGTTAATGCAGGTAAAGCGTTTAGAGCAATGCCTGGTGCATGGGAAGTTCAGGAAGTGTCACTTGCTATTGGCATTTTATCTTCACTACGACTCTATGGGAGCTCTGGTAGCATAGTGCCTAAGGCACTTGACTGCTAACCAGAAGGCTGGCGGTTCAAACTCACCAGCCACTCCTTGGAAGAAAGATGGGGCAATCTACTTCCGTAGTGATACTGCCTTGGAAACCCAAGAAGGGGTTGCTGTGAGTTGGGTTTGATTCGACGGCACATAACAACAACACAACAACCTGACCCTATGAAGCAGATGCCCTGAGTGTGTCCACTTTATGGATAAGAAAACGCAAGCACAAAGGCAGTGAACGACTTGTCCAGAATCACACGGCTGCTCTGTGGCAGAGGCTCAGAAAGTAAGTCCAGATAAAGGCTTGTCTGCATTTCTGGGCAGGTCTTTAACTCTGTGTGACCTTGTGTGTTCAAGAGTCCCTGTGAATCCATGTCCTTGTGTCCCTTTGGAGATGTCACCTGCCTGTAACCTTCTTGGTAGAGTCAGAATCTATGAAGAATCTGCATGTGGAAGAACAAGGACTTGGACTCGGGGGACTGGTGGTGTCCCATTCTGTCCATGACCTCTGGGTGACCTTGAGGCCGTCACTTTGCTCCTCTGAGTCTCCGTTTCCCTCTGCACAGTGGGCATGACAATAACCCATTTCAGAATCGATACTGGGATTGTGTGTGTGAGAACTGGGCATACATGGGTGAGGGAGGTGATCACACATCTGTCCACTAGTCCCCAAGTTACCATACCCATTGGTACATTGGGTTAAGTGTCCCACATGGGATGAGTTAAAGCTCCCAGATAGCTCTTCATTTGGGCCTACCACCCCAACCCTACATCCCCACAATCAGCTACCCTTGATGGACTTCAGAAGACACGTTAAAGTTGGGCAGAGCATCAAGTCTCTTAGCTTGGTCTAAGGGACAACCAACTTTCCCTGCCTCACATCTCCCATTCCTTCACCCTGGGGTCTGGCCTCTGGGACCAAACACCATTCCTGAAGCCATCGCATGCTTCTTCCACTCCTAGCCCTGCTGCCTGCTGCCTGTGTACAGATGATCTCTCTGCTTGGAATATTTTTATTTGCTTGGCCATTTCATACTCATTCTTCAAGACCCCGCTGGATGTTACCTCACCATGAAGCTCTCCAAGAATTATTCAGTCTTTCTTTAGTGCTCCCATTACCTTGTTCTGTTAATTCTGCTGTAAATCTTACCAACTGCATTATTATTGGCTGTTTTCATGTTTGCCCCTCCCTCCTTTCCCTAGTGAGGTCTCCAGCTCCTAGAAGGTAGGAACTACTATATCATGTGTAACCTGGGGCAGGTTACTACCCTCTGAGCCTCAGTTTCCTCACCTGTGAACTGGGACTGACAGTACCTAACTTAGGGGATTGTAAAGATGAAAATAACTCAGGTAAGGTGCTGGGACATAACGAACATCTGGCTTCATTACAGTGGACCTTGGCAGATGTGGAGCTCATGAAGGAATGCTCGCTAGAAGGGTGAGAACATAAGGCTGATGAACATTTATTGAGCACTTTCAATGGGTCAGGAAGGCACTCAGAACAGAGCTTAACATTCATTATCTCCTTTGAGCCTCTGAGGGAGAGACTACCATTGTCCCCATTTGACAGATGAGGAAACAGAGGCGTCAGCATTGAGGACCTTGATGAAGGACGCCCAGCTGGTAAGAGCTGGGATTCACATCTATAATGCAGAATGAATGAATCACTGGTGGTGGGGGCAGGGAGAATGACTAAACTGTCTTATAATCACATGGGTTTAGAGCTAGAAGCTCTTAGAGACCATTTAGCCCAGAAGTTCTTAACTTGGGGTACATGGGTGGGGACAGTGATGGGTGTCTGGACCGGACAGGTAAGGTCCCCACCAAGCCTGGTGGCTTCTGACTCCTCCATCTCCTGCTAGTGCTCCCCCCCAAGTCCCTGGAGCCACCCAGTGTCTTCTGTCCTGGCTCCCCTGCCAGGTGTGTCACTCTGCAGCCCTTGGGAGCATCCCCACTCCCCACTCAGGATGGGAGCAAGAGCTGACAGGTGGGACCACTTCTTCCTCTATTCTAGATGTTAGGAAAAGGGCAGGCACACTGAGCTTCTAATAATGACAGTGACTGATAACAACAGTAACATTGGCGAACATTTATTGAACACCTACTATGTGCCAGGCTCTGTCCTAACCACTTTATGCATATCAACCCTTTTAATCCTTACAACTCTTCGAGGTAGGTTCTGTTATTAACCCCATTTGACAGATGAGGAAACTGAGGTCCCAAGAAGTTTGGTAACTTGTCCAAGGCTAGGCAGCTGGTAAGTGCCAGAGGCTGGGCCACTCACTGGCTGAATGTTCTTGGACAGGTCACAGCCACATCTTTGGGTGGCTTTCCCCATCTGTTGCCTGGAGGATCCCACCTCCTGGTTTCTATGACAACCGAGATGGTCTCTGCACAGCGTCCCAGCACACAGTAGGCGCTTAGTAAATGAACAGCCCTTCTTTCCTCTTAACTGTTCGGGGAGGGGGAGCCTTCCCACGCCCTAGGCCAGCATTGGGTAACCCACCCTCTTCCATTGCAGCACGGCCTCCCCATCTCCCTTAGTACCCCAGAGCCACACAATGCCCCTTGTCGCTGCAGTTTTAATGACGTTGGTCGTAATTCCCGCGCCCCTGGGTCCAAAACCTGCCCCCTAACAGGCCCCTCCCGTCCGGCTGCCCGGGAGGTGGCAGGCTTAGGGAGAAGAGCAGCTGCAATGCTTCGGTCCTCGGCCGAGCGGACGCCCCCGACGGCGAGGCAGGCCGCTAGGAGGCAGGCGCCTCGTCGTCTGCGCGGTGTCCGGCGTAGAGCGCGGCCAGCGGCCGGAAGCGCGGGCCCCAGCTGCTGAGATAGGCGAAGTCCTGCTCGGAGCCGGACGAGCCGCTGTGCAGCGAGCTGAGCGAGGCGGCCGGCGAGTCCGCGCCCTCGAAGGCGTAGGTCTGGAAGGCGTCGTAGGGCGGCACCGACAGGTCCCCGTCCGCCAGCGCCACCTTGCGGCCGATGAAGTCCCTGAACACCGAGAAGTCCGGCTCTGGGCTCGCGGGTCCCTGCGGCAGCGAGTGGCGCTCGGTTGGCAGGCCAGCCTGCGGGGGGCTCCCTGCGCCCCCGCCGGTGCCCCCGCCGCCACCCCCGTCGCCGCCCTTGAGCTCGCCGAAGTCGTAGAGGCTCCGCAGCGCCGACATGTCGTAGGCCTCCGTGTCCTGCTCGCCGCCGCCCTCATCGTTGTATTTGATGACGTTGTCCCGCATGTCCTCGTCCTCGTCCGAGCTCAGGTGGCTCTTGTGGTGGCGCCGGAGGGTGAGAATCAGCAGCACCAGGACTGCAGGGAGAGAGAAGGCGGGCCAGTGAGGGCCCAGCCACACCGGGGCATGGGGGGGGGTGGTCTTCACCCCAAAACCCTCAGGTGGAGCGGGCCCAACCTCAACACTGGTGTACATGTTCTAGATTTTTCCTCACGAGACCTTTCATACAGTCACAATCAGAACTGAGCTGGCTGTGTGAAAAGGTAGTGAGTTACCCGTCCCAGGAGGTGTGCAAATCTAGGCCAGACTACCACTGGGGACAGCAGACAGCAGTGCTGAGTTTTCATGGGCATTGGTATGTGTCCTCATGTCAATGCTGATTCACAGGATCCTGTATGACAGAGTAGAACTGTCCCACAGGGCTTCCTAGGCTGGAAATCTTCATGCGAGCAGTTCCCCACGTCTTTTCTCCTGCCCACTGGTTAGCCTTCAGGTTAGCACGCCAGCACTTAACTACGGTGCCACCAGAGCTCCTTGGGTGGAGGGCGAGATTCAACCTCAGGTCCCCATCCTGAACTCTATGAAGGGATCCCCTGTGAGGACTCTAGGTGCTGGGGGTACAAAGGAGGCAGTGAGGGGTTGGGGTTTTGGGAGAGAAAGATACCCTTGACCCCGACCTCTCGTCCACTCTCGCTCCTGCTCAGTCTTTCGGGTCTCAGGTCAAGACGTCTCCTGCAGGAATCCTTCCCAGAGAGTGCCAGGTGAGGTTCAGAGCCTTCCCCTCAACTTCCCCTAGTAATGGGTTCTTCCCTCCAGCCCAGGGGTTCTCAAAGTGGGATCCCTGGACCAGTGGCATCAGCAGGCTTGTTAGGAATGCCAGTTCTTGGACACCAGCCTAGATATTCCTGTGTGGGGCCCACCAGTCTGCATCTTAACAAGGCCTCCAGGTGATGAAGTGGCTCGAGGTCCCTGGGTGCCACAAGTCGTTTGTGATCAGCTAGAGACCTGGGGTCCCCTGCTTCTGTAACTCCACCATCTGTATGTATGTAAACTGGGAGCAAAACTTTAAGTAATTTGGGGGCAAAATCTACTCTGGTATCCAACTGAACCCCCAGATGTCCCCAGGATGAGGTCAGGTTATCCAGGAGCTGAACCAGCCAAAGGTGAACTCACTCAAGTGGCCAAAGTGCCACCTGTCACCATCGCAGCAACAAAGTACAGAAAGACCCTTACAGCTCATCTCTGACCACCGGCCTTCACGGGGCAGCCAGAACTGGAGAGATTCAAGGGAGGTCTGGGTTGCAGATACCAACTTTGCTTAGTTTCCTGGGATATGTCAGCATGCCTACCCTCCACCCCCTCACCTCCCACCACAAGTGTGGCTCCTGCAACCAAGCTCAGAGGCGTGGCGCCTCCTCAGGTCCCTACAGAGGCCCCAGCAGGCCCCTCCCAGCTGCAGGCCCGGTCCCCCTTCTCCCTCCGCCCCAGTCCATGGCTCAGAAACCCTTTTTCCAGTGGGTGCACTTTACAGCAGTTTCATTTTCCAAGGCAGTGCAAACAAATCTCTGCCTAATTGCCCACAAACGAAGAAAGTGCACACCAGTGCTCTAAAGGTGACGGGCGGAATCGCTGATCAGCCATGGCACATCTGTCGCCTGCCGCCCGCACTCCCCACCATCTGCTCTCACGGGCATCCCCCTCTGCAGCTCCAAAAGCTGTCCATCCATCTTTCCCATTTCTCTCCTGACACCTTCCCTCCCTCCGGACCTGTTCCCTGGCCCCTACCCCTTCCCTGTCATCAGCCACCTTGTTAGGTGGTGAGCTGGCACTCTGCTCTGTGCCCCAACAGCTGGCGTTGGCCCTGTGGGAGGTGTGTGGAGCATCAAGAAGTGCCCAGGGCTTTCCAGCTCTCTCTGTCCATCCATCCATCCATCCATCTACTCATTTATCAACCATTTACTTATTTTTCCATCTTGTGAGCTCCATTTGTGTGCTAGAAGGTTCTAGATGCTGGAGATGGATCAGTGGGGGAAAAAAAAAAAGAGAGAGAGAGAGAAAGAGACTGAAAGATTTGAGGAACTGGAAAGTTGGAGGTGCCACCACTGAAATGGGGAAGCTTAAGGGTGAAGAAAGGAAAAGACTATTGGGTCAACTTTGGGCATGTTAACTTTGAGAGTCTGCTGGTCAATCAACAGGACACGCTGAGTAGGAAACTAGATACACAATGTGGATTTCAGGGGAGAGGACCAGGCTGGAGGCCTGGCAGCTTTCAGCTTCTAAATGGAACTT
>NW_006921636.1:10656596-10657191 GCF_000298275.1 Orycteropus afer afer | reverse complement strand
GGTTTGAACCTACCTGCTCTTCCGTGGGAGAAAGATGAGGCAGTCTGTTCCTGTAAAGACTGACAGCCTTGGAAACCCTATGGGGCAGTTCTACTCTGTCTTATAAGGTTGCAAGTCGGAATTGACTTGATGGCAGTGGTTTGTTTTTCAGTTTTATAAGGAGCTCTGGTGGCACAGTGGTTAAGCACTCAGCTGCTAACCAAAAAGTCAGCAGTTCAAACCCACCAGCCACTCTGTGTGAAGAAGACGTGACAGTCTGCTTCTGTGAAGATTGTAGCCTTGGAAGCCTATGAGGCAATTCTAGTCTGTTCTGTGGGGACACTATGAGTTGGGATTGATTTGATAACAGTGGGTATAGACATAAGAGAATTCTGAAAAATAGGTTTGGCTTTAAAGAATTCGATGTTGAATTTTCAGGGAGGGCCTGGGCTGTATGGAGGGAGGACCTGCATGAACTTCGTCCCAGGTCGGGGTTGACATTCTCTTGGGCTGATGGGGGACTGCTCTGTAATTAGATTTTCCATCTGCGCTGCACCCTACAGCTCAGAGATCATGCGGGCCAGCTCCTCGTTGTACAGGGAGGGAAACTGAGGCT
>NW_006921636.1:10631504-10655526 GCF_000298275.1 Orycteropus afer afer | reverse complement strand
TACCTGTTTCACTGCTCTTTCTCAGCCTGTCACTGAGAGAGTCAGGCAGGGCCCAGGGGGATGGGTGTATGGTCTCGGGGCACTGGCTTAGGTGGGGGGTGCACGCACTTCCATTGTCCTTCCTGCCCACCCACCCAGTTCTCTGTGGGTGAGGCCACCCCTGACGCTCCATCATTGTGACAGCTCCTCTCAGCAAGGCAGCAATGTGGTGGTGCAGACATGTTCAGATGTCAGAGTCACAGCCAGCTCCACAAAAGGGGGTCCCTGTCTTCCTTTGGGGGGCCCGGGCCTCACTCCTGAGTCCTTCTCTTGCCCCTGCAGTCTGCAGGCTGGTCTCCCTCACTTAAGACTTTAGCAGCCCAGGTCTCTTTCCAGCTCTTTGGCCCCAGTGAACTCAGCCCCTTCCCCGGCAGCTCCCAGTCAACGCCCCCATCCAGTACTTCCCCATAACAGACATACTGCAGGGAAAAGAGCCCTTGGAGGGACTGACTCTGTGACCTTGGGCACATCTGCTAAGTGGACTGAAGTCCAAATGAAACAACACTGGGCATGAGGTGAAGCAGTGTGATGGACACATGAGGATTCATTGTATTAGTCCATTACTTCCACAGGGAATCCTTGTGTGGTGTAGTGGTTAATGTGTTTGGCTGTCAACCAAAAGGTTAGGAGTTCAAGTCCACCCTGAGGTGCCTTGGAAGAAAGGCCTGGCAATCTAGTTCCGAAATACCAGCCATTGAAACCCTGCAGAGCACATTTCTACTCTGACCCACTTGGGGTTGCCATGAGGCAGAATGGACTCAATGGCAGCTATACAAAAAAAGAAGAAATTATTGCAATGTGAAAACTTCCATAAAAATGTTAAAAAATTAGACTGAGCCCATCATTTACTAGCTTGGGAAACTTTGCCTCTTTGGACCTCAGTTTCTCCATTTGTAAATGAAGAAAATGAAGCGTAACTGAATCCTTACAGGTGTGAGGATTAAATGGTATAATCGACCCATAACCCTAAGAACAGTCCCTGCACAGAAAGGCTGGACCAAGCCATCACCCTCTGGCCAGGCTACCCTGCCTTCACTCAAGCAGCTTCCACTATCTGGAATGCCCTCTCTGCCCTCTTGCCCGGGCAAATTCCTCATCTGTCATGCTCCAGCTAAATGTCACCTCCTTTCTGTGGCCTCCTTTCTCAGCTTGCCTAGGAAGGAAGGATTTATGGCTTCCCCCTCCCTGCTCTGCCTACACAGAGGCCAGGCACACCTCAGTTACAGCACTTGTCACGTTGTGTTACATTAGTGTGTGCCTGTCTCTTCACTACGTCGTCAGCTGGGGCCCGGCGCTGAGCCAGTCCTGGAGAGCAATGTCTGAACCACAACTTTGCGGGAGCTGCTGGTCCTGGGTCAGTTCTCAAGCTCCAGCCTGAACTCAAGACCTCTGTCAAAGGATGAGACAACCCCAGCTGGGGAAACACCTGCCTGCTCCTGAGGAGGAAAAGAGGTCAAGAGCCAGGAGGGGAGAAGAAGGAATGGTGTGGGGTCCTTCACACTGACCAGGTGCTTTTTCTGTACCAAGGCTGTGTTGGGTGCTCTAAACACAGTCACATTTAATGCCTACAATCATCAGAAGTTGTGGCATTGCCCCCATTTAATACACATGGAAATTGAGCCTCAGAGAGAAGTGACTTGCTGAACTCATATCTGACACTGTGCCTTCAATTCCTGTACCTACCAGGGGGAGTGCCTGCTAGGGTGTCAAAAACCAAAAAAACCAAACTCACTGCTGTCGAGTTGACTCGACTTGTAGCAACCCCTCCTTGGGTTTCCGAGGCAGTATCTCTATGGACGTAGATTGCCCAATCTTCCTTCTGAGGAGTGGCTGGTGGGTTTGAACCATCAGCCTTCTGGTTAGCAGTCAAACGCCTTAGGCACTATGCCACCAGAGCTCCTGTTAAGGTGTCAAGGCACAGGTAACTGATGACTGAGCACATGGTTCATTCAGATATACATAAGGGGCTGTCCCCTGCCGACCAATGACTAGGTGGCAACCCATCAAATCATGCATTCATCCATCCACCTACCCACCCATCCATCCATTTAAAAAATGTTTATTGAGTAACCCCTATGTACTAGCATCATGCTTTTCACTGGAGGAAAAGATTGGAGAACCAACCACAGTCCCTGATCTGAGCTCATATTTGAATGTGAGAGATGAATATTAATCAAATAAACCTGCAATTGACTACAATTACAAAGTATGGCAAATGTTACAAAGACAGGAAGAGCACATAACAGAGGACCTGACCCAGCCTTGAAGTCCATGGAGGGCTTCTTGGAAGAAGTGATTATTATTGCTGAGCCCTGAGTGATGAGCAGGCATTAACCAGAAGAGAGAACAGCACGTGCAAAGGCCCTGAGGTTGGGAAGTGCATAACACACTCCAGGAATGGAAAGCAGTCCAGCATAGTTACAGTGAGTCATGATTAAGGCTGAAGTTCGGGAGGCAGGGGCTTGCCATGGAAGATCTTGGAGGCTGTGGTAAGGAATTTGGATTATTTTCATAAAAGCAATGGCAGGCCAATGACTGATGGGTTTTAGGCAAAAATGTGACCTCATGATATATCATCCATTCATTCAAAAACAAATACTCATTGCGTATCCTTTACTAGTAGGGCTGTGTTAGTTGCTGGGACTATAATGAACAAGACAGACATGGTCCCTGCCCCTGCTGAGCCTACATTCTAGTTCAGAAAGCTTATCATCGAAAACACAAGAGGGAATGTAGAAGAGAAGTTAAGAAGGTATTGTGTGTTTAGGTGTGAGATAGTGGTAGTGGAGGCAGGGAGAGGTTGACAGATTGGAGAAATGAGTGGTTGGCTCTGGCTAGCCTCAAATTCCCCAGCAAGAGCAGAGTAGAGGAGGGAAGATGTTTGTCTCACAGGATTGCTGTCTTTGGGCATGGAGCCATATGCTCTGAAGGTTCTGGTCCCTGCCACTCCTCCATCCTATCATGCCCGAACTTCCCAAGCTGCCCTCCTGGGCAGCAGCTGGTCACAGCTGGAAAAGCCTCTGGCTGGCCCAGGCCCCCACCGCACCCTTCCAGGTGGGACTGGCGCCCGGTACCGCATCCATCCATCTGGCCTGACATAGATCAGTGTCAATCCCTGGCTGCAGAAGCAATATTTATAAATCACGTTTCCAAACTGGCTACAAATTTGTACAAAGAAACAGATGGGTTGGGGTAGCCATTTGTCATCCAGGATATTTATATGGTGAGGAGGAGGGGGCTTGGCACGTTGTGGGAAGGAGCTGGGGGGCTGGAGGGGGCCCTTCCTTGGCTGCTCTGACCTCAGGCACACTGTTGCCACCGTTGCTTGGGAGCTTGGACCTGGTGGTCATGCTGGATGTGCATGCTGGTGGCTCCCAGACAAACAGAGGCAGTTGGGACAGGCCCCTTGGGGTGGAACGACTCATGAACTTGGCCAGGTTGAGCCAGGTCTCTCTGTGCCTCCTGGGGCCAGCTCAGGATGCTACTAGCATAATGAGCAGATAACCTGCTGTACCAGTTGTTGAAATACTGAGATAGTTACAAAAAGGTTTAAGTAGCCACTACTCTGAGCCCCTCAAATGTCCTTCCATTACCTCAGCCTTTCTTCCCTGTACTCCCTCAACCTTGCCACAACCAAGCAACTAAAGAGTTAATGCCTGCACAGCAGGGGCCCCAGGAGCCTGTCACCAGTTAGGATCAGGGTCCTTTCTGTTTGGATATCTGAGCTGCACTGGTTGTTAAATAGTTTTAATATGACTCCTGGGAACACAGATAGGTCAGGCTTCAGAGGTCACTGAGGGCCTCTCCCTTTTGGGTGGGGGTATAAAGTTCCTGAAGGTGACCCCAGGCCCCATCCAGGGCCAGAAGGAACCAGCACGCTGTGCTCCCTGCCTGCTTGTTGTCTCTCTGAGCACATCTCTTGCCAATCCTGTTGCTCACTCCCTTCACCATGTTAGTCTCCTCTGTGCCTCGAACACCCCAGGCCTCAGGGCCTTTCCACCTGCAGGATTGGCCTCTGTCCAGTTGTCCACACAGCTCCCTCCCTCATTTCCTTCAGATTTCTAGTCAACCACTGATTTTCTCCAAGAGGCCTTCCCAGACCACTCTATTAAAAAAAACTACAGACTCTTGTATAGATTAAGGAGCCCTGGTGGCATAGTGGGTAAGGCATTTGGTTGCTAACCACAAGGTCAGTGGTTCTAACTCACTAGCCATTCCACAAGAGGAAGATGAGGCAGTCTACTTCTGTAAAGATTTACAGCCTTGGAAACCCAATGGGGGTTGCTATGAGTCAGAACTGACTCTATGGCAATGGGTTATTTTTTGGCTTGTGTATATCATTTCCCTCAAAAGCTGTTTATCACCCCCAGCACCTTATTTACTTATTTAATTTCTATCTCCCCTCACTGAATGTAAACTCCAGCAGGGCAGGGACTTTGTCTTATTTGCCACTGTATTTCCAGGGCCCAGAACAGGGCCTGGAACATACTGTTGTTGTTATGTGCCATCGAGTTGGCCCCGACTCATAGCGACCCCTCCTTGGGTTTCCGAGGCAGTATCGCTACAGAAGTACATTACCCAACCTTCCTTCCGAGAAGTAACTGGTGGGTTTGAACCACCGGCCTTCTGGTTAGCCGTCAAGTACCTTAACCACTACGCTACCAGAGCTCGTTGGAACGTATTAGATGATCAATAAATATCTGCTGAGGAAGGAATTGATATGTTCCAAGTACGACCTAGAGAACGTTATCATGCCAGGTAAAGCAGCGGGCCTGTGAAAAGGGGGAACCCTCACCGAGATGGATCGACAGACACAGTGGCTGCAACGATGGGCTCAAGCACGGCAATGACTGTGACGGCGCAGTGTTTTGTTCTGTTGGACACGGTTGCTGTGAGTCAGAACTGACTCAGCAGCACATGACAACAAGAACAACAAAACAGCAAGTCTGACAACATACATTGGTAGCCTTCCATCTTACTGGGACCACCTAGCCCTCTGAGGTGTCATCAGCCCATTTTACAGATGATGAGACTGAGCCCAGAGAAGTACAGACATGTGCATAGAGAGCCATCCACTGAGTGTGGACTTGCACCCAGGTTCCTAACTCCAGTCCATTCATCCATCCTGCCCCTGCCTCCCTGCAACCCATTTCCCAAAAGGTTCAAACATCAACTTCTTGGGGAATTAGCTGGGGGACATCTCACAGTGGGATCAGCTCAGCCTGGTGCAGTAGGGGTGGTAGTGAGCTAAGGTAGGAAGAGCACTGGGTCTGAGACAGGTGTGGGTTTGAACTCCAGCCCGTGATCCTGGGCATGCCCCTTATTCTCTTAGAGCCTCAGCTTCATTGCCTGCAAAACGAGGAAAGGGATAAGGCCCCCACCTCCCACGGTGGGAATGAGGACGCAAAGGGGAATGTGAGTGGATATAGTACTTTTGAAAGTGGAGGGTGGAGAGTGTGTGCAGGACGCTCATTTCAGTCTTCACTTAGAACAAGGGGCTCTTCCCACCCCAGGCGGAGCTCCAGGCCCAGCCACTGTCATGTGTGCCCCTTGCCAATGTTACCATCTACCATTCCTCCCCTTGGGAAGCCCTCTGCACTCCACCCACCCACGTGCTGCCTGTTATTCATGGTTTGGTCAGTGGGCTGAGGAACAGCCCCAGCTTGGTCACAGACCCAACACTAGCCCTCTGGGTGCCTCAGTCTCTCCATCTAGAAAAGGGGAGGCAGCAGGGAAGCTGGAGCCCTCCCTCCACGTATCCTAGGATTTGGTGGGTTAAAGGTAACTCACCTTGGATGTCAAGCAGGGAGAAGTGAGGGTTGCTGGGAGCCTCAGGCACCAGGCGGAAATAGAAGCGGTGGCCACTCTGGGGCTCATCTCTGTCCACCACGCTGATGGTCTGGATGAGCTGGAAGGTGAGGGAGGGCAGGAGCCTGAGCCCACCCCAACCCGGGTAGAGGGTGCCCTTAGCTAGTCCTGGTAGCACCTCCCAGCCCCTCACTGGTACCTGGCCTGGCTTGGCGTCCTCACACACAGCTGCCTCATAGGGCGTGGCCAGTTCCGGAGGATTGTCATTCACGTCCAAGATTCGTATCCTTAGGGATGCCCGGGATAGCTGGGCATGATTGTCTGCAACCAGAACACAGGAGTAGGAGGAGTGGCATCAACAGTGAGGTCGAGACAACATCCCTGTCTGGTACTTGAGCAAGATTAGACAGTCAAGTCACACTGAGAGATTTGTGGGTGGACCAAGTTGGTGACAGAACCAAGAATGGGGCATCTGAGCATATGTGGCTATCACCACAACCATTACTGTCACCATCATCATTAGCACCATCACTGCAACCTTCACCATCATAATCACCAGTACCATCCTATTACCACTGTCGCCTCACCACCACCATTACTTCAGTACCATCACAATCACCATTACTGTTGTCATGACCACCATTAAACCATCACCACCACCATTAATTAGCACTATCATTACCACCTCCATCACCGTAACTATCAGTACCACCATCATTACCATCACCAACGCCATCATGTCTGTTATCATCACCACTGCCATCAGAATTATCACCTCTACCTCCACTACCACATCCACTAGTTCCACCCTCATCATCCCTCCCACCATCACAAGCACCAAGACCATCACTCTCACCACCATCACCTCCACCATCGTCCCACCATCACCATCACCATCACCACCACTACCACAGCCCATTGCTACCATTACCTCCACAGTAGTCACCTGTATCACCATCACATCATCACCACCAACAGTAGCACTATCATCACCATCGCCATCTCCGGAGTGCACAGAATGCACCTGGATTCACCCCATCCGATATTCCAGGAATCTTTGCAAAAATCCTGCGGTTTGGGGCAGTTTCTCCCCCCCCATTATAGAAAGAACTAAAATGTAGGAATGTTTTAAAAAAATTGCCCTTCAGTCCATACATGTTGCAGCTGAATTTCAAAACCTCTACTCTTTCAAAACCGGACGCTGAGAGAGCAAGACAAGTCTCCTGGAGGTAGGTGTTGGCCAGGGCCCTCAGCGGAAACAGTGACATCCCCATCCCACCAACAGTAATCTCTTTGAGGTCAAGATCCCTTTCTTATTCATCCTTTGACCCCCAGCATTGTGGGACATGGCACAGAATAAGCTCTAATACATTTCTTGAATGAATGAATGGAGCCTGGAAGGACTGAGGCTGAAGGAGGCTTGAATTCTAGGCATTGCTCTGTCCTTGACCCAGCATTTGATCTTGAGTCAGACCTTTCTCTCTCTGATACATCTCCACACCTGCCTAAGGCATTTGACTGCTAACAAGAAGGCTGATGGTTCAAACCCACCAGCCACTCCTCGAAAGGAAGACTGGGCAATCTACTTCTATACAGATACTGCCTTGGAAACCCACGGAGGGGTTGCTATGAGTCGGATCGACTCGACAGCAGTGAATTTTTTTTTTTTTTTTTATAGTGACTAAGAGCCAGGAGTCTGGAGCCAGTGGATTCCATCCCAACCCTGTCACTTATTAGTTGTGTGATCTTTCTGTGCTTCAGTTTTCTCACCTGCAAAATAGGGCTAAGAGGACAGACTGAATTAATATCTGCAAAGCACTTATGACTGTGTGTACAACACATAGTAAGAACTATATAATTATTCATTAAACAAACAGATGCCTTCAAAGGCTCTTTTCAGCAAGGACATTATGTATTGGGACACTTCATCCCAGCCTGCCCTCTCTGAGCAGCACACCAACACCAGCCTGTTCTGGCTCTAGGGGAACCTCACTGGTACCCAGTCCTGCTATCTTAGCCACATGTTCATTGCTGACAGGTCCCAGCTACAGTAACGCCAGGCACATCCCCTGGGAGAGGAAACTGCACCCCACTTCCCAGCAGTGACTCTGACGGCTAGGTCTTGGGTCTGGTTGGCAGGGAACTATTTTGGGGTTAGCCTGGACATTTCCAGGCAGCCAGGCACCATGAGAGTTTTGGGGATAGTGAGGCTGGCCCCTACCTCTTTCTTTGAACCCAGGGGTCCACTGAATGCCAGCAGCTGCGTGTGTTGATAAAGAGAGAAATGGAAGCTGGGAGGCAGGTGCGGCCACCTCCTGGGGGGCTCTGGGAATGAGGGGGTGAGTCCTTAATTAACTCAGACTCTGACCCCCCTCTGGAGTGCCCCTTAACCAGGGCACCTTATCTTCTCAGTTCACCCTGATCTGCTGCCTCGGTGATCAGAGGGGGCTTTTCCGGGGGTGAGCGAGGGAAGTCGTGACTGGGAATGCTGGGTGAGCGTTATTTTTGAAAGCGTGCTGCCAGAGAACTTAAACAAACAGACAGTGGGGGCTTGGGAAGGAGGGGAGGGTGAGGCCCACAGGGCAGGGCCTGGAGGGGGAGAGAGGGCCCATGGGAAGGAAAGCTCTGAGCAGGAAGGCCCCCCCCCCCCCGTGGCCAATCGCCCTGCTGGAGGGCTGGTCACTGCTGGTGGGACTTCCATGACTGCCCCGTTTCCTCTTTTAAAGTGTCACTGGTCACCTCTTGGAGAAGTCCTGTGCCTTTTGGAGTGAGTGAGGGTCTCAGGTCTAAGGGATGGGGCAGCTGAGAGAGCACTGAAGAGGATGTGCATCCACACGGTCACAGCTGCCACCTGCAGAGCCTGTCCTGAGAGCCCTGGATCGGAAGCAGGACTGGAGCGCCAGAGCTGGGGGCTGGCCAGTCGGCCTGCCGTGTTGATGTGACTCCAGCCGTGGGTCTCTAGCCTGGCCGCACACCAGAACCACCTGGGAAGCCTTTGGAAAACATCGATGTCCATGGCCTGGTCAAGAAGCTTTGGTGGCATAGTGGTTAAAGCATTGCGCTGCTAACCAAAAGGTCAGCGGTTTGAACCCACCAGCCACTCCATGGGAGAAAGATTAGGCAGTCTGCTTCGTAAAGATTTACAGCTTTGGAAACCTTATGGGACAGTTCTACTCTGTCCTACAGGGTCGCTGAGTCAGAATCATTAGCATGGGTCAGAGGGAAGGCCGAGTCACTCATGTCTTTCATGAAGCTCTTCAGATGACTCTAATGTGTAGCAAGGCTGCCAGCCTCCACCCTTCGGGGACCGGCAGGTGAGGGAGTCCAACCTGATCACCTGATCACAATCAGTATCATTTACAAAAATTGATCAGAATCATTAATAATTTACCACCTTAAATGTTTCCAGTGTAAAACAGGGATCCATCACTAAATTGATTAATATGGACCTCTTTGCAGGACTTTCCAATTCACAACAAACTTTCATACCTATGACACCGTCTTTGTGAAGGAAGTTTGTCAATTCCATTTCGTAGATGAGAAAACTGAGGCCCAGAGAGGGAAAGGACTTTGCTGAAAGCCACAAAGCAGGACAGGAGCAGAGCTGGGGTTTGGTCTACTGCTTGGTGCAGATACAGTGTACATGGGCCCTGCTGCCTGGCTCTTTGTCTAGTTGGTGACAGCTGACTTCACCCACTGCTTTTTGAAAGGTGCCTGCTCCAGGGGCCAGGTACCCACAGGGCCCCACTCCCCTCTTGGCATCTCAGTTCAGCTGACTGACATGCAAATTAGTTTAATTATTTCTTCTTCTAAAATAAATTATATTTTGCAGTAGCTGCAATATGTTGTGTCAGGCAAAATTACATTCAATATTTTTAAACTAATTGATGCAGCCTTGAGGAAGACTGACTGACAGCCCAGAGATGAGCAGGCCTGTAGCCTTAGCCGATTCCTAAATTAAAATTAAACGTGCTTTGGCCTGGTGCTTCCTCCTGGAGCTGCCTCACCATTTATCCGAGATGGTGGCAGGGGAAGCCCTGGGGTCTGAGGGGCCCCGGAGGCTGGGCAGCCCAGCAGGGTCTCAGAAGAAGCTGGACTTGCAGCAGACTTGCTATGCAGTGTGGGCAGGCTGCTTACCCTAGGTCTCAGTCCCTTCTGGGAAACAGACAGGAGACTGGACTGAGTGATTTGAAAGTGAGACTTCTGGCTTTTGCTGACAATTACAAATTGAGTGCCTGCTGTGTACCAAGGACACAGCAGTGAACAAGGCCAGTATGGTGTGTCTAATGGCAGGGAAAGACATTACTCTACACTGTGATAAGAGTTGAGAGAAAAAAGTACAGGAGCTGTAAGTGTGTGGAGCAGGGGGTCCTGGAGTGCAAGGTTGCTTCCCCTGGAGGAACTGGCATTTGGGCTGAGATCTGACGAACAGTCAGGTGGAGGAGATGGCAAGGGAGGGTAATGTAGGGAGTGGGAAAAGCATGTGCAAAAGCCCTGGGGTGGGAGGGAAAGCTGTAGCTCATGAGACCATGGGTCCCTTCTGAGGAAACCCTAGCCTCTGGTGGCTGAAAGTTAATTAATGAACTAATGGCATCCTGACCAAACTGGGGCTGGGGGACTTGGGGCCACTGAGAAGGAAAGAGGAGGAGGGATGACTTTCCGGCCCTGTGCGGGCCCTCCCAGCAATGTGCTCCTTCCCAGAAGGACCCCAGTGACCACATATCGATCACCTACCATGGGTGAGGGTCTGTGCCGCCCCGTTTTATCCCGTCAACCACTGAGAGAAGAAGGGGCTATTATTATTGCTGATTTCTGGATGAAGAAACCAGCTCAGAGAGGCAAAGTGATGTGCCCAAGGTCTCCCAGGGAACAACTGATGGAGCTGGGACTTGAACTTGGGTCTAGCTACAAAGGGGGAATTTCTAACCTGCAGACGGTACTGCCTTTCTTATAGTCTTTCGTTATCAGAATCCTCCTTGCCTTCAAGGCCCCAGACAAAAGCCTCTGCCTCTTCTAGGAAGCTTTCCTTGACTGCCCTCAGCCCTGGGCGATCACGTCTAAGGTGTGGATAAGCCTACAGGGCCCATCAGGCCCTGTGTAATCTGCTTCCTGTTGCATCCTTGGCCTCACCTCTCAGTCCCCTCCCCTTTTCCTCTGCTCTATGCTTACCGCTTTACCTCCTTCAGGTCTTTGCCCAGATGTCTTCTCTGAGAGGCTTCCCCGACAGCCTTATTTCCATTCACCCCTTTCCTCCTTTTTTTCTTCCCATGTACTTATTCCCCACCCTCTCTTCTCACTTCTTTAACTTGCTTCTCGTCCACCTGCCCCCTAGACCGTGAGCTCACCAGCGTGGCGTCCGGTGGTGGCTTGCATATCGCTATGATGCTGCTGGAAGCGCTGGCACTGTATTTCAAATACCAGCAGCGTCGCCAGCAGGTGATGGACAGGTTCAGTGGAGCTTCCAGACCACACCAGACTAGGAAGAAAGACCTGGCAATCTATTTCTGAAAATTAACTGACGAAAGGGAAGCCTCATGAACCACAGCAGAGTACTGTCTGAAGCAAAGCGGGAAGGTGAGCTCCCTAGGTGGGAAGGCACTCAAGACACACGGTGGCCAGGGACAGGCGCCCCTACTCTAGGGAGAGGCACCAGGAGCCATCAGAGGGCAAGCTGGGCAGACAGGAAAGCGTAGATCAGAAGGGCACAGAGGGGGGTAGTCACAGGGAGGGGAAGGGAGGAGAGTTCTTTTAGGTTGGGGATCGTCATTGGGGCCGTGAAATCAAATGTGCATGAACAGTTGAATGTAAAACAAATCTGCTTTGTAAATCTGCACCCAAAGCACAACTGAAAAAAAAAAAAAAAAAAGATACACTGTGACCATGGCCACGAGAATGGGCTCCAGCCTACCAACGATTATGAAATGGCGAAGGATTGGCAACGTTTCCTTGTGTTGTTCGTGGGTTTGTCACGAGCCACAGCGGACTCAACAGCAGCCAGTAGTCACGAAACATAAGCCGACATTTTTGTCCACGTTGTTTGCTGTTATGTCCCCCACGCCTATGTCCTGGCATATAAATCAAAAAGCCAAACCCGTTGCCATCAAGTTGACTGCAACCCCATGTGTTACAGGGCAGAACTGCTCCATGGCGTTTCCCTGGCTACAATCTTTACAGGAGCACGTTGCCAGGCCTTTTTTCCATGGTGCTAGTGGGTAGGTTCCAACCACCAACCTTTAGGTTAGGAGATAAGTGCAAACCATTTGTGCCACCCTGGGACCACACGCATGGCACACAGTAGGTGCTTACCAAATATGTGTGGAATGAATAGGTTGAACTCCCTGTGGCGTCCTTGACATCCCTGATGCCTAAAAGGGACGCATGGGAGGTGACCCGCAAGATTGCAGCCTGCCTGTGTGGACTAATCCTGTGGGTGACACATCCCTCCAGGAGCCCCCCCCCCCCTAAAAAGCAGTCTGGCTGTGTGACCCTCTTCTTGCCTCTCTCTCTGGGTCAAGGTTTTCTTATTTAGTAAAACAAATGGAGTTGGACTCTGAGGTTCTCATTGTCACAGAGGAAGAGAGAAACTGGAGAGATGAAGTGAGGTGGCAAGAGTGGCAAGGGGTGAGAGAGAGATAGATGGAGAGAGAAACAAATAGAGACAGACAGACAAACACAGACTGGCGCAGAGGTCTTCCTTACCACTCACCTTTGCAGTGGGGGTGGGGTGGGGAGCAGAGCCCAGACCCTCTTCTCCATGGTTCCCCCCTCGCCCCTCCCCATCTTCTGAAGGAATTAAATTGCATCTAAACACCAGGGTCTGATTAGAGCTGGCCAGCTGGGCAGGAAGATTTATCATCCCAATTACAAGCTTGCAGAGACAGGCAGGCAGGACGGTGAGGAGGGGAGGGGAACAGGATGGGGCCCTCCAATAGGGGGGTGTCAGGCAGTCAGGAGCGGGCTCCTCACACTCACTACCCTGTCCCCATCACCTGGTGGGAGCGGAAGCTCGAGCACCCTTCTCTCTTAGGGACCTGGATGGTCTGTTTGGGCTCCATGTTGAGGCGTTAGCCTTGTGGGGAGAATGTGCAGTCCTCCAAGATGTGGGCTGAAGTCTGGCTAGGACATAATCGGGGATGGAGGGCAAGGATGGTCCGGGCGTGTGACCACCACGTGCAAAGGCCCTGGGGTAGGAGGGGAGGCTGTAGACGGTGAGACCTTAGATCCCTTCTAAGGAAGACTCCAGCCATTGGTGGAGTTACTCACTTGGAACCTGAATGAAACTGGGTTTGGCCGGGAGCCCAGTGGGAAGGGAAGGAACTAGGGCTCCTGGAATCACAGCACCCCTGGGACTGAGCGGTGCGGGGGATGTTTACTTCCCTAGGGTTCAGCTGATTCCTAATGTTCTGCTCCACTGAGACCTCACTGACATCCCAAAAGCTTTGTTCCTGTCGGCATCTATTAGGTACGTAGGGTGGCACTGGACCCCAGGAGTAGCCAGTCCAAGAAGACGCTCAGGCCTGATCTACACACCTCTCTCTGGTGACAGGGAGCTCACTGCCTACCAAAGCAGCCCTTTCCCTGCAGACCTGTTACAAGCTCACCCTAGACTGCATCCACTCTGCACCCCTTGGCGCTTCCTCCCGCCACCCTAGCACTGCCCTGGCACCCCGCACACGTCTGAGCCTGACTCTTCGGACAGTCTCCCATCTGTTCTCCCCTCCAGGCTCACCCCCTCCTGCCCACCTCCACCCTGAACTCGAGTGGATGCTGGGATTGCACGTCTGATCATGTCACTCTTCTGCTCAAAGACCCGTGCTGGCTCCCTGTCGCTTCCCAGAAATGTTTGACTCAACACAGGACACCCAAGGTCCTCCTCGGCTGGTCCCAGCCATTCTCGGCCCCTGGCTCCAGCCACCCTGAGTTTCTCTGTCTTCAGAATGGGTGGTGGGCTGCCAAGCCTCCAGGTCTTTGCACACAGAGGTCTTCCAGCATGGACTGCCCAAACCCCACTTCTAGGCCTCCTCAGCCTTTGAGACCCAACTCAGATGTTGCCTCCTCTGGGAAGGGTTTCATGTCCCTTGTGGTCCCTCCCTCTCTGAGTTCCCACGGCTTCCACTCTTTGTTGTCTCGGACCGTGATGTGCCCTTTTTGCCCACCTGTGAGCTCCCTGGGTCAACGGCCAAGCCTTGCTGACCGCCACTTGGGGATCAGTCCAGGCTGGGTGAGTGACAAGGACTCTCAGAAAGCACTGGCTAGCGGCAAACATGAGGAGGGGTTCCTGGAGGAAACAGTTCTGTCACTCAAAACCCAGTGTAGCCCCTCATTCCCCACCCCTGCTCCTCCTCCAGCCTCCTCAGCGCTCCTCTATTGTCCTTCTAAGGAGCACTGGACTGAGAGTCTAACACCGTCATTGGTGGACTTGGGCAAACTGCTTCCCTTCCTTGGGCTTCAGTGTCCACAGCCATGAAATGGAAGAGAAGGTGGAGGGACTGGAGCCATGATCTCCGACATCCCCTTTCCTTTCAGACTCTTTCTTTGGCAAATCAAACTTTGAATAAACAGAAGCTGCAAGCAGTGGTTGCTCAGTGGTACAATTCTCACTTTCATGAGGGAGACCCGGGTTCAGTGCCCGGTCAATGCACCTCAAACGCAGCACTACCCATCAGTGGTGGCTTACATGTCGCTATGACGCTGGACAGGCTTCAGCAGAGCTTCCAGACAAGACAGACCAGGAAGCAGGGCCTGGGGATGGACCTGCACCAATCAGCCAGTGGGAACCCTGTGGACCCTAACAGTCCAGTCTGTAGCCAGTCACGGAACGGGGCAGGACTGGGCAGTTTTTCGTTCTCCTGTGAGTGGGGTCGTCATGAGTCAGGGGCTGATTCCATGGCAGCAAACAACAGCCATCACTATTAACAACAATTATCTCACAGCCATCTCTCAGGTAGGTGCTACTGTTACGTGTTACAGGTGAGAAAACTAAGGCAACCCTGTGGGGGAAGGGAGTGACCTGTTCAAGATGAGACAGTGGGAACTGTCTAGAGCCCCTTCTTTTCCATCTGCTGTCCTAGTGGCACAGTGCTTAAAGCATTTGACTGCTAACCAGAAGGCTGGCGGTTCAAATCCACCAGCCACTCCTGGGAAGGAAGACTGGGCAATCTACTTCTGTAGAGATATTGCCTGGGAAACCCAAGGAGGGGTCACTATGAGTCAGGATCAACTTGATGGCAGTGAGTTTGGGTTCTTTTGGTCTTAGCTGGGTGGACAAAACCATCTGTTCATCCTTCCAGCAGATTTTTATCACACGCCTACTATGGCCAGGCCTGCCATGGGTGCTGCAGACACAGACCAGCCCTGCCCTCATCGGATATACAGTTTCCTCAGGGAGGGAGGTATTAACCCACCAAGCCTACAGAGGACTATCTAACTTTGTGACATGAAGGCAAGTGCTAGGTGCTGGGAGCCGCACACTGGGAGTGTCTAGGTAACCGGGTTAACCTTTGCTGGCCCAGACAGCTAGCTCTCATATTTTTACTCTAAGAACGGTAGTCTTCTAATTTGTTTGCTAATCACTCCCTCCCCCCGCATCCCAGGTATTTTTGTACACGTGCTATGTTAATTTTTTACCAATATGTGAATTAAAAAAAAATTAGTATAACGCTTAGCTCAGGAAAATACCTCACAGGGGGAGGGCCCAGCTGGCAAACAGAGAAGCTGGGCTCCTCTTATTTGTGTAAAAATAAAAATATAATACTCCCTTCCAGGCCATGGGGCCTGAGGACCCGGGAGGAGGTGGCCGGATGCAGCCTCTGGGACCCCTCCCCCAGGGCTGGCTTCCCAAGTCCTCTTGTCTCTTTGAAGACTGTCCCTTTACAACTGCCCTTTCCACCGAAGGATCCAGACACAAATTGTACTTTAAATTCAATATCGGTCATTAATATTTCATGATTACAAAACGTTAAAGATAATGTCAGTGGAAGGAGCGTCTGCATGAGCAGAATGGATGACTCAGAAGTTAGGGAAGAGGGGAGCCGGCATACTAAGTGGCTCGGGGAGTCTTTGAGGTAATCCGGTATGACAGGCGGCCGGCTCCCAGCTGAGCCCTACATTCTCCGAGGGGCTCACAAGCTCCACCGCTGTGTATAAATATTTTCCCTCTGATTCTTGTCACCTCATGTTTGTTACGCCCGGGAGCAGGCGGGGCCTCCATGACCCCCCAAACGTCTGCTCTGTTTCTCAGGATCCCAAGTGGATGCTTCAACAAGAGGGCACAGGTGGAGGGACCCATTGGCACTGAACTTGGGGCTCGGCCAAGGGCTTGGAGGCAGGAAGTCTGGGGCCAAGCCCTGGCCCTGCATCGACTTGCCCTGTGACCCTGGCGATGGCACTCTCCCCCCGACCCTTCATGTCCTCATCTGTAAAATGAAATCATGATTTCCTACTTGCTTCATGGAGATGGTGAGAAGGAGGAATGGGTAGGAGTGCCTGGCTTTGGGCAGGAAACAAGGGAATGTGCCTTAAGGGGCATCTGGGTTAGCGCTGGGCTCTGGAGAAGACAGGCTGGGGTTGAACCCCTGGGAACCTGGAGAAATGACCTCTCTGAGTCTCAGTTTCCTCATCTGACCATTGGGGAGAACAGTAATACCGATACCTCATAGGATTGCTATGAAGTGAGCTCATCACTGTGAATGAAGTGCCTGGTACACAGTTGGTGCTTAATATATGCCAAGAGCAACAGATCTCATTCAGTGACCACTTACTAAGTATCACGCTAAGGGCTTTCCCATACATTTGTTGTTGTTGTTGTTGTTATATGCCGTCGAGTCGGCCCCCACTCATAGCGACCCCTCCTTGGGTTTCCGAGGCAGTATCACTACGGAAGTAGGATTGCCCAACCTTCCTTCCGAGGAGTGGCTGGTGGGTTTGAACCGCCAGACTTCTGGTTAGCAGTCAAGTGCCTTAGGCACTATGCTACCAGAGCTCCTTTCCCATACATTACCCCATTTAATCTTCCCACCAGCACCGCAAAGTAGGATCTATTCACTTTCCCATTGACTAATATCCCAGATGAAGGTTGGGTAGAGGTCCTGGGTTGCAGGGATTATCTAGCCCAGTGACCAGACTTCTCCTTTCAGGAACTCATCGTCTTTCCCATGGTCAGTTTCTGGGAATCGGCCTGGGATTTGGGGACCACAGAGTACAGGAAAATGGAGGCCATGTACCAATCCCATTGTTAGAGGTTGACTTGTGTTTCCCCAAAATATATATTGACCTTGTTAGGAAATGAAGATGTAGTTAACCTGAGTTATGCTAAAGCAGGGTGGGACCTAATCCAGCATGACTGATATCCTTACAATGGACAGCTAGACAGAGACACAGAGGGAAGACAGAGGCAGAGATCAGAGCGATGTGTCTACAAGCCAAGGACACCAAGCATGGCCAGAACCACTAGAAGCCGGGAAGAGGCAGGGAGGGCTCTTGGTCTGGAGCCTTCAGGGAGAACTGCTGACCACCTTGATTTTAGACTTCTAGCCTCCAGAACCATGAGGCGTAAAGTCCTGTTGTTTTAAGCTTCCCCTGTACCTTTGTATGACAGCCCTAGGAAACTAATACTGGGGTGGAAGGAACTGGACAGACTGGGGCCTGATCCCAGCTCTGGCGCTGCATATCCTCAGGCAAGTGTCCTGTCCTCTGAGCCTTGCTTTTCCCATCTGTAAAACGGATGCTGATCATGTTACCTCACCAGGTAGCTGTTGAGGACTCAATAAAAATGCAGCTTTTGTATTAGGTAAAAACTGCAAAATGTTTGTGGGGGAAATTCCCACCTCCCATCCTTTCTCCTGTGGAACGGCAAACGCGCCCCCCTCAGTGTGACCGACCTTATATGCTGCTCTAGCTGCACTCTGAAAGTGACCCACTGGGTAGAAGAACAATGCTTAGCCCAAGAGGGGACTCGCTGATGGACAGCCAGGCAGTGAGACAGGCTGGTGGGAGAGATGGATTCCTGGGAGGTTGCTCTGCCCAGAAGCCAGGCCAGTCCTTCCTGGCTCTGTCTGCAGGCCAGAGCCTCCTTGCTGCCCAAGGAGCAGGTTTGGGGAGGCAGAAAGGAGGGGGTCTCCGCCCCCCCAGCCCAGCCGCCACTTCCTCTCCAGCCACCTTTGTTATCTGCGTTTCATGAGGGTGGAGGAGTAGATTCAAAGGCTCTGGAGCGGCAGGCACTGAGGTTTGAGCCAGCTTTGTATTTTCTTTTAAACTGAAGTTGAAAGAGACCGAGGGAACTTCAGCCCAGGGACTTCCTTGGCCCAGAATAGGCCAGTGGGGCCTGAGACGGTGGGAGGACTCCAGCAGGGGAAGGAGGAGGCAGGCTGGTGGGAGGGGCCTGAGGCTGAGGTGCGCAGAGTTTGAACTTGGCCTGCCCACAGCTCTGAGAATTCCTGTTGTCATGCCTGCTTACCGTGGCTGTCTGCTGACTCCTGAGACCTCGAGAGCTGAAAGTGCTGGGGAGCCTGGAGATCAGGTGGAGGCGATGGCAGTGGTGGCTGTGGGAGGAGGCTTGGCAGGTGGAGATGGGCCCGGCCCGGCCCTCTCCCCGCTCCAGACCCCCCTGTGCCCTCAGCAGCCCATCACCAGCCTTACTGTCCTGTCCCCCATGTCTCAGGGCCCCCCTCTTTCTCTCTCTCAGCTCACACTTCTCTCCCAGCTGCACCAAACAGCCTGTGACCCACACACACCATTCCGGCAATGGGGGTCAAAGCTCCTTGCAGTCATTGTTGACAACTGTGACCCCCCCCCACGTCAACCCATCAGCGGGTCCCCTTGGCTCCATCTTCAGCCTGTACTCCAAAGCCCAGCTCGTCTGACTTCCTCCATCGTGACCTCCTACCTCCTCTGCACTGTTGCTTGAGCTCTTGGCTGAGCCCTTGCTTCTCCCCTTGTTACCGCTGTGTGCCGTCGAGTTGATTTCAACTCATAGCAACCCTGTAACACAGAGTAGATCTGCCCCAGCCTGTTTCCTAGGCTATAACTCTTTAAGCAAGCAGACTGCCTCATCTGACTTCCACAGAGCAGCTGGTGGGTTCAAACTGTCAACCTTTTGGTTAGCAGTCAAGTGTTTAACAATCTCACTACCAGGTCTCCTTCATCCCCTCTCAGCCCCAGTCTATTCTCAATGCAGCAGCCAGAGGCATCCTAAATCAGACACAACCTTCCTCCGCTCAAAGCCTTCCAGCGGCCTCCCACCTCACTTGGAGAAAAGTGCCAACCACATTCATCTCCTTGCTTCCAACACGCTGGGCAAGCTAGCACCTCAGGGCCTTTGCACTGGCTGCTCCCCCTGCCTGGAATGGTCTTCCAGTTCCCTCATGTTATTTCAGTCCCTGCTGAAATGTCTCCTTCTTAGAGCAGCCCTCTTCTAAGGGAAACCACGCCCCTCTTCCTCCCAATTGTCTTTCCCTGTTTCCTCGTAGTGTTTCACATCCCCTGACACATTGTGTACATCCCTTCTCTGGGTTTGTTTGTTGATGGTCTGCCTCTCCCCCATGAGGACAGGGCTGTTCCCTGTCTGGTTCATGACTATATCCCCAGCCCCTAGAACACAGCTTGGCATGTAGTAAACCCACTAAACCCACTGCCATCGACTCAATTCTGATTCATAGTGACTTGAGGACAGAACTTTCCCATGGGGTTTCCAAGGCTGTCAATCTTTAAGAAGCAGATTGCCTCATCTTTCTCCTATAGAGTGGACAGTGGGTTCGAACTGTCGACTCTTTGGTTAGCAGCTAAATGGTTTAACCACTACACCACCAGAGCTCCTCTGGCATGTACTAGCGCTCAGTAAATGATGAAGGAAGGAAGAAAGCTCTGTCCCCTTGGTTCCAAGGACCCCTCTCGGATCTTTGTTCTAATGGATCGGTGTTTATCCTTCCCTCTGCAGGGTCTTAGCCCAGTTTCCTAATCTTTGGCCCACACTACCCTTGGCCCTGCCCCTCAGCCTTTGCTCCTCCCCCCAGAGATGCTCTGCCCGGCTGCCAGCTCACCAGCCTCCATGGCCAGCACTGTGATGTTGTGCCAACCCGCCGTCTCGCGGTCCAGTCCCTTGCCTGTCACAATGGCGCCTGTGTCCGCGTCGATATCGAAGATCTGGTCCAGATCGGAGCTGCGGTCAATGGCGTACCTGAGGGGGGAGGGGAGGGGCTGACTGAAGGTGCCGCAGTGCCAGCTGGAGCCCTGCCCATGTCCCCACCCCACCCCAAGAGAGGGACCGCTGCCTCAGAGACAGAAGGGGCAAATAAACTCTTCCCGGGACTCGGGCTGCCTTTCAGCAGCCTGGGCTCCTGCTCTGAGACAGGGCACCCCTTACCCTTCCACAGCTTTGCTCCTCAGCTGGGAAATGGGCTAATACTTTGCACCCCACAGTTATGAGGGCTGGAGACAGGCAAAGAGTCTGACAGGACTCAGCACTCACTGAATGTTTGATTCTTTCTTTTCAAACGTGACCCAGGAATTGAGCCTGAAGGCAGAGAACTCATTGCCATCAAGTGGATTCTGACTCCTAGTGACTCTGTGGGACAGAGTAGAACTTCTCCATAGGGTTTCTAAGGTTGTAATCTTTATAGAAGCAGACTGACACATTTTTCTCTACTGGAACAGCTGGTGGGTCTGAACTGCTGACCTTTTGGTTGGCAGCCAAGCACTTTAACCACAGCACCACCAGGGATTCTTGAAGGTAGAGAAAGGGGTCAGGGATGGCATTCGGGCAGGGGGAACAAGAGATACAAAGCCATGGAGGGTGAGAACTGTATGGTAAGGAGCCCTGGTGGCACAACCAGTTAAACGCATGCTGCTAACCCAAAGGTTGACAGTTCGAACTTACCCAGGGGCTTTGTGGGAGAAAGACCTGGCAATTTGCTTTCATATAGAGTATAGCCCCAAAATTCTGTGGGGTAGCTCTACCCCACTGTATGGGGGTGCTAAAGAAAAAAACCTCACAGCCGTCAGGTCGGTTCCCATGCATAGTGACCCCTCCTTGGGTTTCTGAGGTGGTATCTCTACAGAAGTAAATTGCCCAGTCTTCCTTCTGAGGAGTGGCTGATGTGTTTGAACTACCAACCTTCTGGTTAGTATCAAATGCCTTAGGCACTACACCACCAGAGTTCCTACAGGGTTGCTAGGAGTCAGAAGTGACTCAATGGCACCCAATGACAGTAGTCAGGCCCAACAACACTCAGGCAATGAATGGCCAACAGTGAGTGAATGCACCATGTCCAGAACTGAGAAGTGGGGTTAGGAGCCAGAACGTGCAGGGCCTGGAACCCAGGAGTTTGATGTGGTAGGGAGCCAGGGGGAATTCTGAGTGCGGCAGAAGGGGCTGGCCCTGGGGTAGAAGGCTTTCTCCGGCTGCCCTGGTGTGGAGGCCTCAGAGCGGAGCCACAGGCAACTGAGCGCCTATGGCGGAGGGGGGCCTGGGAAGGGATGGCCGCTGGCCCCACCTCGCCTGCGCTGCACGCACAAGCTAATCTACAGCTTTCAGTCTCTGCGTGAAAAAGCCCTTTGTTCCGCCTTCTTCCCGGGCCTTTGTGTGGCGGCTCCAGGCCTGAAAGGCCTGTGTCCAACACATGTCTCGGGCGGCAGCGGCCCAGAGAGGCCCGCCAGCACCGGCAGCCGCTTCCCGCGCTGATAATGCGGGCGGGGGCGCGGCCAGGCAGCCCTGTGGACAAAGGCCTCGAATGCCAAGCAAGGGCTCTTTGTGCTGCGAGGATAAAGCATCCTGGTGGGGTGGGGCTGAGCAGAGCCACTGCCACAGACAAGACCAGAAGGGCCCTTCCCCCATCTTCTGGAGCAGGAAACGGAGGCTCCAGGGGGACCCCAGAAACTGCCAGCTGAAGACCAAAGCCCTGAGCTGCCCCTTCAGTGGGGCCCTGGCCGCACTGCCAACCCTCTCTGGGCCTCGGCTTCCTCATCTGTTGAATGGGGATAATGACTTCCCAGTGAGAACACACAGATCCCAGAGCAGACGGAGCTGGGTTTGAATCCTGGTTCTGTCCCTCTTCTACTCTTGTGACCTAGACTGAACGATCGGATCCCCGAGGCCTCAGTTTGCTCCTCTGGAAAAGGTGAGTCACACTCATCTCACACCGTGGCGTGTGCGGTTGTGGCTGCTGTGTGTCACTGAGTCAGTTCTGACTCACAGCGGCCTTGTAAGGCAGAACAGAGCTGCCCTGTAGGGTTTCCTAGGTTGTAAATCTTTGTTAGATTGTCAGGTTATGTCTCCCGTTGAGAGGCTGAGTAGGTTCAAACCACTAACCTTTCAGTTAGCAGCCATGCGCTTTAACCACCGCACCACCCATTCATGGGGTTGGCCATAGGTGACTGCACTGATGCTTCTCGTATTTACTGTTGCAGGGACGTGAAAGCATCTGGAAAACTGTCAAGGACCATGCATATGGGCTTAGCGGGCATTATAAGCCAGTCTTGAGCCCCCAGTTTAATGTTCTCTCCCATCCCTAAGCTACTAGCCCACATCCTTCTTGCCCTTGACCTGGATGAAAGAGTGAGCAGAGTCCAGACACAAGACGGTAATGCTTCCCCCAGCACAGGACTTCACAATCTGCAGACTGCTTCCCCTAACCCCGGCCGACCCTCCATTCATTACTCGAGTGCCCCCTTTGTGCTGCTCTGACCTAGGTCCCGGGGATAAAATGGCGGAGAAGACAGACAAGGTCTCTTGCATCCTGTGAAGCTGGTGTGATCACCACCATTGTGCTGGTGAAGACACTGAGGCTCAGAGAGGAACTTGGCAAGTTTAGGGCTGCCAAGTACAGTTGTGTATGTTATGTGCTACACAAGGGTACCAGGCTGAGGGAAGTTCTGCTTACCAAGCCACAGGTCCTAACCTAGGGCATGTATCCCTAACTGGCACCTTTTTCTTATTTATACAAAGGCTAATGATGACCCTGGCCGAGGCTGCATAGGGACTCTGTGGCAGAATTGGGATGTGTACCAAATCTGGAGTTCTTTCGAGGTCGGCCCTTCCAAAGCCCCAAGGCCTGGAGCCTCCATCTCTTCCGCTCTATCCTGGTGCTGTCAGGGCATTTGGGTTTGAAGGAGCAGACTCTGAGTGGAGCTCTGCTAGAAGTTACACTGGATACCTCCTCCGATTTTGAAGACGGGACAACAGAGTCCAGGAGAGGGCCAGGGGCATGATTCAGCGCCCCCGCCCCCATTCAGGTGGGCCTGAGGCAAGGCTTGTGGGAGGATGCCGACCGCCTCCTCCCTTCCTCTCCTCTCCTTTCTAGTCAGACCTTGCTCTCCACTCCTCCTCCTCCCACTTTTTCTCTTTTGTTCCCTTCTGGAAAGGGGGGCTGGAATCTAAGCGGAGGCAGCTGTTCCCAAGGCCATGGGGCGGGGGCCTCGGGGACCCACCATTAACCAACTAAAGACTCAGGGCTGCAGGTCAGCCCGCCTGGCTGAGCCCAGGTGTTTTGTTCCAGCTCAGAGAGCCAGCCAGGGAGTGGGAGGGGGTGCGTGGTGGGAATGTGGCCTGACAAATGTGCGTGTGGGGGGACTTGTGCACCTCACGTGTGGGAGCATGAGTTGTGTGTCTGGTCTGTGTTGTGGGTGGAAAAATGTTTGCATGTGACTTGAGTATGTGAGTGGTGTGTGTGTGTGTGTGTGCACGCACACGTGTGCCTGTGTGTATGCTTTGCAGTTGGAAAAGCAGAGGCTCAAGAGGCAGCCGCTTGGCCCCGGGGTTTGGATCCAGGCCCATGTTGACCCCAGGCAAATCCCTTCCATCTTTGAGTTTTAGTTTTCCACAAAATGGAGATGATTATCCAACCTGGCAAGGTTGTTGGGGGGATTAAATGTATATAAGACGCCTAGCTGAGTGCCAGGAAACCAGGCCATGCATAGGAGCCAGTAGAATTCTAATTATTATCCAGAAATGTCTGGCAAGGGGTATGCAGGAGTGCCCTCAGTCCAGTGTATGGTCTGTGTGCCTGGGGTGGGTGGACCATATGTGGATGTGGGTGCCCTGTCAGTGGTGGAGGAGAACAGGGGGTGGCTATGGTTCTAGAACATTGTGCTCAGATCTCAACATCCTGCCCCCACTTGGTCAGCCAGGACCTAGAGGGCAGGATGGGGAACCTGAGCAATGCAGAAGAACATGGGTACGTCT
>NW_006921636.1:10628706-10631404 GCF_000298275.1 Orycteropus afer afer | reverse complement strand
TCTAGAACATTCTGCTCAGATCTCAACATCCTGCCCCCACTTGGTCAGCCAGGACCTAGAGGGCAGGATGGGGAACCTGAGCAATGCAGAAGAACATGGGTACGTCTCTGCCAGTGCGTGTGTGTGTGTGTGTGTGTGTGTGTGTTTGTGTACCCGCCTGCATGTGCAAAGGTGGTTTCGGAATGGGGGTCTGTAACCACCTGGCTGTGTGACCACGGGCAAGTCACTTAGTCTCTCTGTGCTTCAGTCTCCTCCTCCTGAAGATGGAGATACTAATAACACCCACCTCACAGGGTGATGGTCAGGATAAGTGTCCACCAACGAAGCACATGCTACGTGGTGGACGTGTTAGCTCTCAGTTACTGAGCAACTCCGTCCAGGCCTGTGTAAGGACTCTATGTGCAGCAGCTCCTCAAATCCTCCCAGGTGGGTCATTACCCCATTTCACAGATGAGGAAACAGAGGCTTGGAGAAGCCAGGTGTCCTGTCCTGGGTCACAAAGCTAGTAAGTGGTAAAGCCAAGTTCCTAGCCCACATTGGTCCAGAGCCCAAGGTCAAAGAGAGCCCTCATAAGTAGCGCACATATAATGTTCCAGGCATTCGTGTGGGTGTTTGAGTGCCGAGCAAGCCGGCAAGTGGCTGAGCTCCAATGCGCCACGACAGCACAGAAGGCCGGGCCACTGGCATCTGTACTAAGGTGGGGCAACGGGGTGGGCACTGCTTCTTGGCTCGGGTGCACATGTGTTTTCCTACATAAATATGACATGCTTAATGCACACAGGTATAACCACGAAAGGCTGCAGGCTCATGGGTGAGAGGGCGTATGGACATAAATGTGCCCACATTTGGAGATACAGCCCTCCACCCAAGCTGCTAGTTGGGGGGAATCTCTTTCCTTTCTCCCAAGGAAGGGGATGAAGCCAGTGGGATGAAGCCACTCCTTCCCTCCACCTTGTCTGCGTCTCTTTCCGCCACTCCCCTGCAGGCTTGCGCGGTGCTCAAACGCCCACACAAATGCCTGGAACATTTTATGTGGCCAGTACGGGCTGCTGAATGACAGGAAAATTGGGCCTACAGACCGCCAAGAAAAATTCTAATGTCCATTTTCTGAGGACCTAATACTTGCCACATACTAATCCTTCCCCCTCCTGGACCCCAACCCAGGAAACACCCAGCACAGAATCTGGTATGTTTGGTACATTGTAGCCTGCTTTTTAAATAAGTCAATGATTCAGGCACTATCATGATCCCATTTTAGAGACGGGGAAACCAAGGCTTAAAGGGAACGCAGTGACTTACTTGCCCAATGTTCTATAGCTGAGCTGGGATTTGAACCCATGGCCTTATGCTGCAGCTCATTGTGGAGTTCTGGGAGAGCCCTCTGCTCTAGCGCAGGTTTTCCTGCTTTTGATGTTCAAAGGAGACTCATAGAGGGGCTGAGACTAGTAGGAATATGGCTGGGCTGATATATGCACGCCTGTCTAACACAGACAGGCCCACCTGAACACTCTCCTCCTTCCTTCTAGAGCCTTCCAAGGCTTCCCATTGCTTGCAGGAAAAAGTCCTAGCATTCAAGGTCCCTCACAGCCTGTCCTCATCTCCCATCACCCTGACGTGAGCTCATCCATCTGGTCTCCCTATCTCTGGACTTGCCTTCCTGGCTCCATGAGTCTATTCTTGCTCTCTGCCCCTCACTGTTCCTCCAACTTGGAGCATCCTCTCTCCATTCCAAGCCTCAACCCCTTTGTCCTCCCTCAGGGGCCACCTGGTGGAAACCTTAGCCCCAAAGTCCCTCAGACCTGGGTCAACTCCAATGGGGCCCAGCCTTCCCCTGGGCTTATGTCTAACTCATCTCGGTGCCCTACGCACAGGTTTGTGATCTACACTAGCCACAAGAGAGTCAGAGCAGGGTGAGACGGCAGAAGGCCAGATTCAGAAAGCAGACAGGCATGGGGTGCATCCCAGTCCTTCTTCTTTTGAAGCTGGGTGACCTTGGGCAAATTACTTTCCCTCTGTCAGCCTTGGTTTCTTCATCTGTAAAATGAGTATAATACATCAGATGGGGTCAATATAAAAATTGGAGGCACTTTCTACTCTTCCCAGCACAGGGCTCAAAAAAGATCACTCTGGATAGTCAGCTTTCCTGTACTTCCCAAGTGTCTACTGTGTTGCACCAGCTATGCTATGCAAAGTCTCACGAGAGACACACCATGCTTTCCAGGAACACACCAAGCCTGCTCCCACCTTAGGACCTTTGCACCTGCTGTTCCTTCTCCTGGAATGTTCTGCCCTCCATCTTTGCATGGTTACCTCTCTCCATCATTCTGATCTCAGCTCAACTGTCATCTCCTAGACCAGTTAATCCATCACTCATCTGTTAGTTTGGCTATGCCACCGGTACTTCAAATACCAGCAAGGTCACCCATGGTGGCCAAATTTCAGTGGAGCTTCCAGACTAAGACAGACTTGGAAGAAGGAAGGGACCATCCACTTCTCAAAGCATTAGCCAGTGAAAGCCTTATGAACAGCAGTGACATGCTGTCTAATATATTACTGGAAAACTTTATGAATGGCCCTGAAACATTATATGATGTAGTGCAAGAAGATGAGCCCCCCAGGTTGCAAGGCACTCAAAATACAACTGGGGAAGAGCTGCCTCCTCAAAGTAGAATCAACCTTAATGATGTGGATATAGTAA
>NW_006921636.1:10617853-10627401 GCF_000298275.1 Orycteropus afer afer | reverse complement strand
AGACAAAGTTAATTATTATCATGAAATGTGCAAAGACCTGGAGTTAGAAAACCAAAAGGGAAGAACACGCTTGGCATTTCTCAAGCTGAAAGAATTGGAAGAAAATTTAAGCCTTGAGTTGCAATACTGAAAGATTCCATGGGTAAAATATTGACTGATGCAGAAAACATCAAAAGAAGATGGAAGGAATACACAGAGTCACTGTACCAAAAAGAACTGGTTGATGTTCATCCATTTCAGGAGGTGGCACATGATCAAGAACCAATGGTACTGAAGGAGGAAGTCAAAGCTGCACTGAAGGAATTAGCAAAAAACAAGGCTCCAGGCATTGATGGAATACCCACTGAAATGTTTCAGCAAACAGATGCCACACTGGAGGCACTTACTCATCTGTGCCAAGAAATTTGGAAGACAGCTACCTCACCAACTGACTGGAAGAGATCCATGTTTGTACCCATTCCAAAGAAAGGCGATCCAACAGAATGTGGAAATTACTGAACAGTATCATTAATATCACAGGCAACCTTGCTGAAGATGATTCAGAAACGGTTGCAGTAGTATATTGACAGAGAACTTCCAGAAATGTAAACTGGATTCAGAAGAGGATGTGGAATGAGGGAAATCATAGCTGATGTCAGATGGATCTTGGCTGAAAGCAAAGAACACCAGAAAGATGTCTACTTGTGTTTCATTGACTATACAAAAGCATTTGATTGTGTGGATCATAACAAATTATGGATAACATTGAGAAGAATGGGAATTCCAGAACACTCAATTGTGCTCATGAGGAACCTGTACATAGAACAGGAGGCTACCATTTGAATAGAACAAGGGAACAAGAAGGGAGTGCATCAGGCTTGTATCCTTTCACCATACTTATTCAATCTGCATGCTGAGCAAATAACCTGAGAAGCTGGACTATATGAAGAAGAAAGTGGCATCAGGATTGGATGAACTCATTAACAACTCACGCTATGCAGATGACACAACCCTGCTTGCTGAAAAGGAAGATGACTTGAAGCACTTACTGATGAAGATTAAAGACTACAGTCTGCAGTATGCATTACATCTCAACATAAAGAAAATGAAAATCCTCACTACTGGACCAATAAGCAGCATCACTATAAATTGAGAAAAGATTGAAGTTGTCAAAGATTTCGTATGACTTGGTTCTACAATCAACACCAATGGAAGCCGCAGTGAAGAAATCAGATGACATATTGTACCGGGCAAATCTGCTGCAAAAGACCTCTTTCAAGTGCTGAAGAGCAAAGATGTCTCTTTGAAAACTAAGGTGCACCTAACCCAAGCCATGATGTTTTCAATAGCTTCATTTGCATGTGAAAGCTGGACAGTGAATAAGGAAGACTGAAGAAGAGTGGATGCTTTTGAGTTGTGGTGTTGGCGAAGAATGCTGAAAGTACCATCGACTGCCTGAAGAACTAACAAATCTGTCCTGGAAGAAGTGCAGCCAGATGCTCCTTGGAAGAGAGAATAGCCAGACTTCGTCTCACCTACTTTGCTCATGGTGTCAGAAGGGACCATTCCCTGGAGAAGGTATCATGCTTGATGAAGTGGAGGGTCAATGAAAAAGGGGAAGACCCTCAATGAGATGGATTGACAACAGTAGCTGCGATGGGCTCAGGTACAGCAAGGAGTATAGGGCTGGCACAGGACCAGGCAGTGTTTTGTACTGTTGTACACAGGGTCACTATGAGTGGGAGATGACTTAACAGCACCTAGCAACCACAAAAACAGACCAGTCAATTGGCAGTAGCCCCTTGAGCCCCAATCTCCCCTTATCCAGTTCCCCTGTTTTACCTTCTTCACAGCCTATATCTGAAATTATCCCGTTTAATCATTTGTTGACTTGCATATGGTATGCATCCACCCAAGGAAGTCAAACTCTATATGGGCAGGGATCTTGTCTTACCACTGCTGTTTTCCTGTTGCAGGGAACAATGTGGGCACGACTCAGTGCAAAGTTGGTGACTGAGTCAATGACCCTTAGAGCCTGGGAGCTGGGCTCTGGGCAGCACATGTGGCTGGGGAGGATCTCTTCTGTTTCTCACTGCCCCTCACTGCCCTCCCATTTCTACCTCTAGGCTGGGAGCTCTCCCAACCCTGGGCTCTGCCCTTGGCTGAGTCATTTCTTGTCCTCAGGCCTGGCTGCAGGCAGGGCATGCAGGAGGAGCTGGGTAAATGTTTGTGGTGCTAAATTGGACCTGTCTCAGCAACTCACCACCCCTCACATCTGAGGAGCCCCAGGGAAGGGCCGGCAGAGAGAAATGAAAGAAGTCGAGCTGTGGGTTTCAAAGTTGGCCCTTTCAGTGCAGATGAAAGCAGAGGGAAGGAAGCCAGAGCAGACAGAAGCTTGAGAAGGGGAGTGGGCCGGCTCAGCCCTCCTCCTCCTTTCTTCTGGGTCTTGGTTTCCTGATGTGACAATGCCCTCCCAGTAGAGGTCAGAGGCCAGGCCAGAGGCCAAGGGGTGTTTAAAGACTAGAAAGACAGGCAGGGTGGAAGGCAGAGGCAGCAGCTCAGAGGCAGTGGCAGGACGGTTTTGGCAGTGAGGGGGGTGGAGGCAGCAAAGATGCCCTGGGCTTCTGGAGAGGGTCTGAGCCCCTCAGGCTGTCCTGGAGACCCTGCTCACTTTCCCCTTCCCTGCCCATCCCCCTCAGTCCTCTCTCTGATCTCTCCAGTATAACCATCACTGTCCACTCTGCTCACAGGCTCACCATCCCTCCTCTGCCTCCATATGTCTGCAGGCTGCTCCTCCTCCCAGAATGCCCTTCCCTGCACCAGACCCACACGTCCAGCTCAGTTCAATTCCTACCTCCTCCAGGAAGGCTTCCCAGACCCCTGGGGATATTTCCCACCCTGAGAGCCTATGGACACTTGCATAGGATGGCATCCTTGTGTCTCTTCACATAGGACTGCCACAGGCTGTGCACTGCACAACTCCAGAAGCCATTCCCAAAGGTGACAATGGGAATGCTACCTTCTGGAATCATACACTATGGAGGTCCTCAAGGTAACCTCCCCCCTTCCCCAGGCCTGGCACAGAGCTGGGCACGTAGTCGGTTCAGGAACCATTCATTGACTGACTGCGTGCGGGGGGTGGGGGGGAGGTTGAGAGAGGAAGCCTAGCTCCCTAGAGCCTCTTCCCCACCCACTCAGGCCTGGCCACTCCTGACCTCCACCTCCTCCTCTGAGTCACTTTATGCTGTAACTCTTGTCCCCTCACCGATCTGTCCTTTTACCTTGTTCCATCCTGTGAAGCAGTCAGGGACTCCCTCCCTCCCTGATCCCTGCAGCCCCCAAACCCTTCCAGGGATACCAACAGTGTAGGTAGCACTTCTCCTCCCACTTCCTGTCTCCACCCCTCCTCTCTGTCCCTCCCTCTGTCTGTGTCTTTCTGTCCCTTTCTGAGATTCTCTCTAAGCCTCCTGTTTCTACATTGCCAGTGAGGCCTCTCTGTGTCTTGGTTTTTCTCAGCCCCTTTCCTCCAGCTCTCCTCTCTCTGATCTCTCCCTCTCCTTGGGGACCTCTCTACAGTTCGGGGCCTGTTTCCCTGTGTCTTAGCTCAGTCTTCCTCTCGTTCTACATTCCATTCACTCACCACATAGTGAGTATCCACGGACTGCCGGGCAAAAAAGACTGGGCCCTGAGGATGCAGCTGTGAACAAACAGACGCAAATCCCTCCCCTCATGGAACTTATACTTCAGTAGAAGAGACATACAGTGTCATCAGAAAAATAAGTCGCATGTTGGATAGTGACAAGGCCAATGAGGGAAACTTAAGATGGGCTGTGAGGGCTCGGGGAGGGGGTGGAATTTTAGAAAGAGTGAACAGGACAGGCCTCACTGAGATGGTGTGGGGTGCAGGAAGTAAGGAGCCATGGAGATACCGGGGCGAACACTCCAGGCAGAGGCCTGGCAGCTGCTGAGGTCCTGAGGGAGGTGACTTGGTGGATCTGAGGAGCAGGGAAGAGGTGGCCTGTGGGGCTGGCGCAGAGTGAACTCGGAAGGGGAGGTGAGGTCTGAGAAGTCGCAGGGCAGCCTGATCACGTGGGGAATGAGGCCCATTGTGGGGGCTTTTATTCTGGGCAAAATAGGCCCCTTTGGAGCGTTCTGAGCAGAGCTAGGCCTTGCCCACTGAGCAGCGTCAGTCTGGCTCCGGGGTTGATTCCATGTAAAGCAGAGCGAGGACAAAAGCAGGGAGACCAGAGAGGAGGTACCTGCCAAGGTCCAGGAGTGAGAAAATGGCACCCTGGGCCAGGGTAGCTGCTGGGGGTGGAGAGAAGTGGTGAGATTTCAGGTATACTTTTAAGGATTTTAAGGTATTTTATGGATTTTAAGGTATATTTTAAGGTATTTTAAGGATTTTAAGGTATATTTTTAAGGACATGGCAGGATTTGCTGATGAGGAAGGTGTGAAAGAAAGGGTGGTCAGCTGGTTCCTGTGCCCAGCTGCTAACTGAAAGGTTGGAGGGTCGAGTCCACCCCATGTGCCTCAGAAGGAAGGGCTGGCCATCAACGTCTAAAAAAACTGACCACTGAAAACAGTTCTACCCGGACTCACACAGGGTTGTCAGGAGCTGGGTGTCCTCATGAGTTGGAGTGGACACGGAGGCAACTGGTGTGTGAGAGAAAGAGGCGTCTCCAGCAGCTGGGCCCCGCAGCAATTGTTGGGGTGGGGCTGTCATCAGGGAGGTGGGGCTGACTGAAGGAGGAGTGGTGTGTTTGCTTTTCTGCGGCTCAGTTCTGAACATGTTAGTTTAAGGTGTCTAAACGGATTCCACTTGGGGAGCGGAGGGAGAGGTGGGGCTGGAAAAATGGCTTTGGGAGCCCTGGGCAGAGGGATGAGACGGCCTCAGAGCACGGAGAGAGGGCGTGTCCATGGAGAGAGGGGGACATGCTGCGGCACTGCTAGTTGTCGGTCACCCTGCTTCTCCCTCCTCCTCCTCCTGAGGCCCCCTCTCTGTCTCTGGGACTTTGTCTCACCACCTGTTTCCGCGCTCTGTTTCCCTGCCCGTGTCTCTCCATCTCTGCGTCTCTCCCCGCCTCCCCTCCCCCTCCCCGCCCGCAGTCCCCTCCCCCTCCGCCCTGCAGTCAGGGCGCGGGGCGATGGCGGGGTAGCAGGCAGCTGGCGTCGGCCCCGGGCGGGGGTCTCACCGGACGGGCCGGTTGGCGGCATCGGGGTCCCGCGCCGTCACCACGCCGACCAGGGAGCCCACCTGCGCGTCCTCCTGCACCTCCAGGAGGCCGGAGGGCGGCCGGAACTCGGGGGGCTCGTCCACGTCGGTCACAGCCACGCGGATGATAGCCTGGTCGCGGAACGTGCCCAGGTCAGCGAAGCGGGGGTCCACGAACTTGTTGAGGGCCTCCAGGACCACGGTGTGCACTGGCTGGGACTCGAAGTCCAGGCGCTGGGGGTCAGGGGACAGAAGGCTAGTTAGTGGGCTGGGTCTGCTTCAACAGTGACCCCAGCCCAACCGGCAGATTCCAAGCCCTATTGGTCTCTGAGTCAGGGAGGTAGCCCCAGAGAGGGCCAGACTGGCCCAAAGCCACACACTGTGACCCAGCAGGGGTGCACCACCAATACCAGCCCTGGGACCTCTGGTGGCATAGTGCCTAAGGCATTTGACTGCTAACCAGAAGGCTGGTGGGTGCACTCCTGGGAAGGAAGACTGGGCAATCTACTTCTGTAGAGATACCGCCTCAGAAGCCCACAGAGGGGTCACTATAAGTCGGATGGAGGGCAGTAAATTTTAGTAAGGGGTTACAGGTGGGGAAATTGAGGCCCTGAGGGGAGAAGGTCTTGCCTAGGGATACACAGCCAGTGAGGGCTAGGAGGGTACTGACCTGTGCACCCAGACTTCTCACCTCCCAGCACAGTCTGCTGGGGGATTTCCTGAATTTATTTAACAGACACTTACTAAGCACTTGGTGGTCCAGTGCCTAAGGCATTTGACTGCTAACCAGAAGGTTGGTGGTTCAAACCCACTAGCCACTCCGTAGAAGGAAGACTGAGCAATCTACTTCCATAAGGATTTACCACCTTGGAAACCCCATGGGGGTTGCTATGAGTTAGAATCAACTCCATGGCAGTGGGTTTGGTTTTAGGTTTTGGGTTACCAAGCACTCACTACGTGCCAGCACTTGAACTGTATTAACTCACATAATCTTACCACAGGCCTAAGGGGCTCATATTGTTACCATTCCCACTTTACAGATGAGGGAACTGAGGCCCAAAGATGCTCAGTAACTTGTCCAATGCCACTTAGCAGTTAGTCTCCAGCAGAGGCAGGATCTGAACCCAGACAGCGTGCCTCCAGGGTCCCTGCTCTTAGCCCCATGAAAGCAAAGGACACTGAGGCCGATATCACACCGACTTGGGTTCAAATCCTGGTTTTGCTGTTGACTAGCTGTGTAACGATGGCAGCCTGTTTAGTCTCCCTGGGCCTCAGTTGGGAGGATTAAATGAGAGAGGCCTCCCCCAGTACATGCTGTTGTGGGGTGCCGTCAATCTTGACGCATAGCGATCCTATGTGTCAGAGCAGAACTGCCCCATAGGGTTTCCTAGGCTATAATCTTTGCAGGAGCAGATGGCCAGGTTTTTCTCCCACAAAGCCACTGAGTGGGTTTGAACTACTGACTTTTGGGTTAACAGCTGAGTGCTTAACCATTATGCAACGAGGGCTCCTTCCCTGGTCCATAGGATAGAGTAAATAATGTAAGTTGGAGCCTGAATCAGCCAGATAGCGTTTAGAGCTTTCCTCTTAGATCTGCCTACACCCAGGCAGGAGGAGCGGTGCTTCCTTCCACCCTGCTAATGGGTGACCTTCTGATGAATTAGCTCCATGTCTATGTGTTGGCACTGGCCTTCTACAGACAATGTCTTAAACCCAAAAGAAATGCTGGTGGCAGAACTGCAGTCACCTCCATTACGTGCTTGGGTACTGTCTGAGTGGCAAGAGTGACATTCCTAGACACCCACGGACAAGTGCCTGTCCTGTGTGTAGGGACCCTCCCTTTCCCCCTGATAACTCCCCAGCTCTTGTCCCTGTGTCCCTGCCAGCCCCTGGCAGTGGCTGCCTCCACCCTCCATCCTGTTGCCTGGGCAATGAGGATGCAGGCAGGCAGGCAGTGGCCTGGCCTGGGAGTAAGGGATGGGCTCTGGAGCCAGGTCATCAATCAGGCGGGGGCGCTGCTCTCCCAGCCAGCACTGCCTCCACAGAGACACTTCAGGTGTCACTGCCAGAGCAGAGGGCTCAAGGGGGGCAGCACCGGGGATAAGCAAGCGCTGGAGTCTCCAGGCTGGGATTGGAGCCTGACTCTACTGCTCTGTGATGCTGGGCCTCTCTGGGCTTCAATTCCAGATCTGTGAAATGGGCTCATCTTGCAGTGAGGACAAATGGAGCTTTGAAGACTGCAAACAGCATAATACTGAAGAAGGCAGATTTTGGAGCCAGACTGCCTGGGCCCACATCCCTGCTCTGCTGTGCTAGATGCAAGACAGTGGGTAAGTTACTTAACTTCTTGGGGCCTCAGTTTCTCACCTGTAAAATGGCTCATAATAACACCTTACAGGAGCTCTGGTGGCAAAGTGCCTAAGGCATTTGACTGTTAACCAGAAGGCTGGCGGTTCAAACCAGAAGCAGAAGCGTGGTGGGTTTGAGCCGCCAGCCACTACTCTGAAGGAAGACTGGGCAATCTACTTCTGTAGAGATACTGCATCGGAAACCCAAGGAGGGGTCGCTATGAGTCAGGGCCGACTCGACGGCAGTGAGTGAGTTTAACAGCACCTTAGAGAGTTGCTGTAGGGACAGAATGGGTTAATACATGAAAAGCAGTGAAGGGTGCCTGGCACTTTAGGAAAAAGTATTAGCTGTTACAGTAAAATCTACAAAAGCTTCCACTAAGGCAGAAACCTTACAGGTCAGAGAAGGAAAACATCAATATTTTCCCCTAAAACAAGCGATAGGAAAGTGCTAAGACTGCACCCCATCAAAGGTGGAAAGGTTGTGCGACCCAGAGAACAAGGCAGTGCTGTTGAGTTGTGGCCCTCATAGCTGTCACGGGATTACCCTCTGGAAAGCAGCTGAAGGAACTGGGAGTGGCCCCTATCCTCAAACCCTCAGTGGCAGGTAGAAGTAGGTCATTACGTGCTTGCTGGGTGGACAAAGGACCGTCCCAAGCCAAGGGGCAGACATTTCACGGATCCCTGGAAGTAGAACCCAGGCTGAGAGGAGCAGATTTAGGGGAGATAGGTTCTGGCTAAGTGGGAGCAGAAGAGCTGGACAATGTCAGGGAGTGTGCACCCCATCCCTGGAGGTATGCAAACATTTTATGGGCCAGTGCCAGGGGATTCAGATAGCCCCCCACCACTGGAGTATGGACTTAGAGTGGAGAGTGTTAAAGATCAGTGCAGCCCTGAGTTGCCAAGCCCATGACCAAGTCCTGGAAGATAGGAATTTTCCTTTTTTCTGGCCTCCATCCCGTTCCCCTAGGGATGCTCAAGTTTGCAGTTTTAGCTTCTGGTTTCTGAGCCGGTCAGTGGGCGAGGGAGGCTGTTAGGAAGGAAAGAACTTTGGATTCATCAGACCTGGGTTCATATCCCAACTCTGCCTCTCACAGGTGTGATTTCAGGCAAGCCCCTTTACTCTCTGAGTCTCTGTTTGCTCATTTGTAAAAATGGGATAATGACACTCCCTCCAGTGAGAGGCATGGGGATTAAGGAAAGAAGTGTGACGGGCCTGGCATGGAGCTGCAGGGGCAGATCAGAGTCCACAAGCGCACAGACACAGGTTCAGACTTCCAGAGCATCTGAGGCTGCATGAACCCCTGCAACTACTGCCCTGAGATAATCTTTAACCCTGAAACGTGAAGCCAAAAATATCCCTGAAGCCTTCTTTAAATGCAACAACAGTCTGGCTTCACTAGTAAAGAATGGCTGGTGAGCATTATGCTATTCTAAAGAACTTACTATGTGGGATCAAATTGTTAACAGTAACTGGGAAGGTTACAAGGGAAGCTTAGGGGGAAATTGGTCTGTGTCAATAGGGTAGGGACAGATCAGAAAGGGAGGGTGGGAATGGCTGCGCAATCTGAAGAATGTAATCAATGCCAACTTGTAAAAACTGTTGAATTGCTGTATGTTTTGCTGTGCATATTTCAACAATTGAAAAGAAAAGAGGAGCACATATACAAACCTAGATTGAATGCCAGCTCTGCTAACCAGCTGTGCAACCTTAGAGAAGTCACTTAACCTCTCTATGCCTCAGTCTCTCAGCTGCAAACTGGGAAAGATGCCATTAAGTGTTTTCCTTGCTTGGTCCTGGGTTGTGGGAAGACCTAAACCTGGAGGTGTGTGTGTGGGGGGGCGGATTTGGTTGCTCAGGGGCTTCCCTAACGCCTCGGCCCCTAAGGCCTGCCGCCCCATCCCTCCCCCACCCTTCCCCCACTCCTTCAGGGCAGCACACCTTCTGCACTAAGATGATGGCCTCTTGGGTGTCACTGTCCGTGGTGACCTTGAACACGTCTCC